>NC_134692.1:15142851-15462226 GCF_050947455.1 Rhinoderma darwinii
TCCATGGTTACAGACTTTAAATGAACCCCCTGTGAGTAGTCTGATCCTGCAGTCATATGTTACTCCACATCCCTCTGCTCCGTTTTCTGACTAATCCACAAACAGCAGATGGCAAAGACGGCAGGATCAGACTACACACAGGGTTTGTTTGTTGTCTGTAACCATGGAGATAGATAGGTTTGTATCAGAGCTGTAGCAGCAAAATATTTCTAATTATATTACTGTTTTGCGTGCACTTCTCCTTTGCAGACCTATCTGTCTCCATGGTTACAGACTACAAACAAACATGCGTGTAGTCTGAACCTGTAATGGTGTGTTACTTCACTCCTTCTGTCACCTTCTTGTTAATCTACAAAATGTAAAAAAAGTGGGCAAACGGAAGAGAGTAAGGCCCTATTACATCGGCCGATAATCAGCCACTGAGGCGAGCGCCGATCACCGAGACATCGTTGATCGGCGCTCGTTTGTTCCTGCCTCACAGAGCTATGTATGGGGACGAGCGGTCGTTACTCCGATCGCTCGTCCCCATACATTATTATCATGTCGGCAGCGCGTCTCCCTATTTACACATGTGCTGCCGACAACAATAATATTTTACTTTTTTAAAACGACACGATCAACAGATGATCCAGCGTCTGCCCGATAATCGTCCAGTGTAAAACGCCCTTAACACATGCCTTCAGCGCCAGACTACACACAGGGTTGGTTTGTAGTCTGTAACCATGGAGACACATAGGTCTGAATAGGAGCTATGACCACAAAACTGTAGATTTTTAATTAAACCTATTTGCAAAGCTGCTGCATTTTATTTTTAAGCTGAAGAAATAAAAGTAGTTGCAAAACGTAGACACAGCCTATAAATAAATAAATAAACACATTCTCTAAATGCATTATAAGGTCACACATTCTAGGCTGTGGTCAGGACTGTAGCGGGTACAGAAATAGAAGTTGCACCTGGATTCTTTTGTATGAGGAAACCCAAAGGCGCCAGTATTATATATGGCACATGGTAGTGGGGTCCTAGCGTGTGCCATTTATAGATTTTTCATTAGGCCCCAGGAGCTTCAAGTTCCGTCTCTGACCATGATGCCTATGGACAATGTGCTATTTTTATTCTTTTCCTAAAAAAGGTATGACTTATAACCGCAACATAAAAACGTGTCAATTTACTGTAAAACGCGTGTGGTTTTGCTGCACGTTTTTAGACCAACCGCATACTTCCGCAACGTGTAAACCCAGCCTAAGGCGGATTGTGAGTGACTGATTACCGGGCTCAGCATTAGTAACTCTCACCTATCTAGCTGTGTCTTTACAGCACAGACTCCATGCCGGAAATAGTACCAGAACCACCGCGCCGCAGTGACTTATATAATGCTCCTGCATCACATGTTCTGAAAGGAGACTTCTGATTGGCTGATGTTATTTGCAATTTGCCGAACCTCTCGACCACTCAATTTTCTCAGTAAATCACTAAAACAACTCGCTCTAGTGCCGCCCAAAAGTGTGTGACTATGGCTGGGCTACGTAAAGAATTTTTTAATGCATATGCAAATACATATGTAGCGTATTGGAGAGTCTCTGGTATAATCCTATCATCTAACAGCCTCCCGCCTGATATACGGCGGTTCCCTCATTTTTCTCTGTCCATATACTCGATGTAGGTACAGTAAACGCTCCCAGCTACGTCTCCATGAACTACATCTGCATCAACGTTTGGCCAATTTTACTACATAAAGTGTCTGGTTTTACGGTGCACATGAGTTAGTATTTCCGTGCCGGAGCTCCTCTAATGTAGGCAGTATGGGCAGGTTTATATACCGGAGCTGAAATCTTAATAAGGTTCCTGCAGGGTCATCTATTCCAGTGCCAGGGTCTGGTCAGCCGTTCCAAATTGGCATTGGGATCATTGATCCAGATGTCTCCCGGCATAATACAACCTGAAGGTTTCTCAGTTACAGATAATCCTTCATAGCGCCGTGGCCGGTGCTGCTCGGGGCGATATCATATTGGATATTATGAAGGGACGTCAAGATCAAACGTAAAAGCCAACAGTCATTTTTTTTAATGAAATTTTCGTGTTGCCAAGTAAGATCCTGAATAGTCTCCAAATGTTTATAGATCTGGACCATTGCCTGTGCTGCCTCTACCCCTTCCCTCTTGTCAATCTCAGCTTTGTATTTATCATCTTCATTAACCCCTTCCCGCCGCAGCCCTTTTTCAGATTTTCATTTTAGTTTTTTCCTCCCCACCTTTTAAAAGCCATAACTTTTTTATTTTTCCGTCGATATAGTCCTATGAGGGATTGATATTTGCGCGACGAGTTGTCGTTTTTCGTAGCACCATTTATTGTGCCGTATAATGTACTAGGAAACGGCAAAAAAATTATTTGTGGGGAAGAAAATTAAAAAAACCTTATTTTGTTTTTTGCGCTTCGTTTTTACGGAATTCACTGTGCAATTAAAACAACATGTTAACTTTATTCTGCGGGTCAATACGATTACGGCGATACCAAATATATATAGTTTTTTTCTATATTTTACTACTTTTACAAGTAAAAATAAAATTTATTTTATGTCGCCAAATTCCGAGAGCCATAACGTATTTATTTTTCCGTTGATTAAGTGGTATGAGGGCTTATTTTTTGCGGGATAAGCTGTAGTTTTTAATAATACCATAATAATTTTGGGGTACATGTGACATTTTGATCACTTTTTATTTCATTTTTTGTGGGAGATGAGGGGACCCAAAAAAAAATCGCTATTCTGGTGTTTACATTTTTTTTTTTACGGCGTTCACAGTGCGGGTTAAATAATGATATATTGTAATAGTTCAGACTTTTACGGATGCGGCGATACCAATTATGTTTATTTATTTATTTTTTACTATGTTCTAGGGGGAAAATGGGAAAAGGTTTTTTTTTTAACTTTGAATTTATTCTACAATTTTTTCCTTTTTTTATTAGTCCCCCAAGGGGAATCCAACCAGCGATCATTGGATCGCTTGTACTATATACTGCAATACTAATGTGTTGCAGTATATCGTGATTCTGACAGGCCAGAGGCAGCGCTTAATAGGAGCACAAAGATGGCGGACCTGGAGGCCTTCATTAGGCCCCCAGGCAGCCATAGCAACCATCTCCACCCCGCGATTGCATTGCGGGGTGCGCGATGAGCTGTTAGAGGGGGTCGCTCCCCTCTTTCTAGCGATTTAAATGCCGCGGTCGCTATTGACCGTGGCATTTAACGAGTCCCGCTTGTTACTCTGAAGTGTCGGCTGTAACATACAGCCGACACCCGCATCGTATGGATCGGTTTTACTCCGTGAGCCCGTTCCATACTTCCTCTACCCGACTATGGCGTATGAATACGTCAAATGTCGGGAAGGGGTAAAGGGATTGTCCAGTTTGGAAAACTTATTTTGAAACACCCTATTAGGGAATTCTGAATTAATAGAGGGGGGGGGGGTCCTCTGTTCAGGATCCTCATCTCTTGGTCAGAGTGGAGAGCGGTTAAATAGAGTGTCTTTCTCGCTCCGGAGGACCTGTCCTGTATTACATAGACAACACATTGATAAGAATGGACACTGTGTAATTCTTCGTTTCTCCTGTGGTGGCGCTGCAGGGAAAATAAAGACTTACTGCCTGGATTTCCATAGATTGGAGGGTCCCAGGAGGGGGACAACGTACTCAGTTTATTGTCAGGAGACCCTGCTAACAAGATGGGATTGTCCAAAGTGGAGAACCCCTTTAACCAGTTCTGGTCCAGGGGATTTCAGGTCTTCAGGACCAGGCAGAGTTTAGCTGTTTTTAGTACGTTACTTTCATTTTTTCGTTCTTGCACCACTGCATTCCAAGATTTTGGGGTATATAGGACTTATTGATTAACTTTTATAAATTTTTTCGGGGAGGAAAGAAAAAAAACCAATTCTGCTGTTGTTTTTGCATTTCTTTTACGTTGTTTACCGTGCTGAATAAATGACATGCTATCTTCATTATACGGGTTGTGACGTCGATATCGAAGGAGTTAAATGACCGGGATCCTGCCCATTGCAGCGGGATATTGGTTATATATCACAGTCGGCACCTGATGCTGATGGCACCCACTCCGGTGCCATCTACCTATTGCAGCCAGAAGACCGCAATTAGGACGTTATGGTATGGTCAAATGCAGGAATAACTTTTTTATTTTTGGACTGATCAGTGTGATTTTTTTTGCATCGTTGGTTTTCGTGACCATTATAGCTTTTTTATTTGTTCAATTATGTTTTGGCCATTTTTTTAATTTAATTTAGTTCTGTTCGGCTTTAAGCTAGCCTCAGCAGCCCCATTAGGGAAATCATCCCTGTTATTGACAATTGTCACTGTTACGGCTGTGCTGGGTATAGTTAGACCTAGCAGCAACCTCCGTCTACCAGTGTCCCGGCGATCACATGATCAGCCACGTGATCACCGTGAACTATAGAGGCAGCTACCTTCATTCCCGAAATTTTACTGCAACTTGTGCCTGAGTCTGGTTTTCTGTGGAGCGCTAGCCTCGATGTCTCCTTAAAACCACCTGTGCCAACAATTCCGGCTCTAAGAAGCCACATAGATAATATCTAGTCTTCTGTTGGGTCCAGCACAATCGAAGGTTCATGATTTGTTCACTTGCCTCGTTCCACTTTGTTGCTGCTTGCGCTCCTTGTTTATTCCTTTCAGCTTTTCAAGCATGAACCGCGTCTTCTAAAACTAATCAAAAAATTCTCAACAAATACAAGGTAGTAAAACTTTTTGTAAAAATGATCATTGAGATGAAATACAGTAACACAGATGCTAGAAAAGGTCATTTCATTTGAGAGAGACTTATTGCTCAGGGTGAGACGGCTGTCAACAAATCTGGAAGAATTTGAGGACCACCAGTAGTCGGTAAGAGTGGTTGGCTGTATACAGGTGACTCACTAATACCAACAACTGTGTCTTCAATGGTCTCCAACAGGCCGCTAGATAATGTAGGAAAGTTGAAGATCCTGAACGTGAGCCAGGCTCCGGGGGAAGCTAAGTGAAGAGAAGATTCTGCAAGGCACAAACATACTGGTGAAAAATAAAAATGTACAACAAATTAGAATATCAGTGATTGTAGCTCAGTAATTCAAAGTATATTCAGACTAACGTAGAATATGTCCGTGTGACCGTGTGAAGGTTCCATCGAAAAATTGAACATGTCCTATTTTCTTCTGTTTTCATGGCTTCCTCCATAGACTCAAGTCTAGGGGGATCCGTGAAAACGGGACCCGCACTGGGGCAATTCAGATGTGAAAGACAGCCTTTTTCATGTCCGAGTTTCCCAACGTCTGTCTGAATAAGCCCTTAGAGTGCATTTAATTTTTAGGTCTAAAATCCTGCGGTGATTAATTTATTAATATATCTTTAAGGGTTTGGGGCTCTATTTTTATGATACCAAGGTACAAATCCCCTCCATAGACATATAGTTAAATAGTAAAATTATGTCTGACTGCAGCCACCACTAGGGGGAGCTTACCAAAGACAGATTTATTATTGAGTTCAACGAGAGCTGTCACTGCAAGGAAATATTATTCATAAATGAGCTAATACAGTATATCCTTGTCTATGTCATTTGCTTTCTTAGGCTCTCTTTAGCTATGTTTTTGGCTTATATGAAGCCATCGTGTTAGGGATCTGCCAGGTACTACGTCTAGGTATACTCCTGGGATTAATCAATCCACACCTGAGGCCAGACCTGTTCGACTGACACCATCTCCCACCAACCAGGGTGGCAGGCTCAGGAGTGGGAGAGCCTATCGCGGCCTGGTCAGTCGGAGTTAGCTCCGCCCCCTGTCCTTTATTACCTGCTGTGTTCTCCTCCTCAGTGCTTGTAATTCTTTTGGATTCCTGGCCCCACTGCTGCTTGCTCCAGCCTGCTTCTGCCGTGCTTCTGCCTTGCTGCTGTTCTGCTTAACCTGCTTTGCTTTGCCTCCGGCTTGCTTCCTCCTCCGTGCTCACTTGGGTATACTCCACCTTATCCTGGTCCTGACTACTCATTCACCGCTCCGTTTCCTCGCGGCGTTCCGTGGGCTACTGCCGCTTCCCTTGCGTGTTCCCTGTTTGTTTTCCCGTGCACCTAGACATCGTAGGGACCGCCGCCCAGTTGTTCCCCGTCGCCTTGGGCGGGTCGTTGCAAGTAGGCAGGGACAGGGCGGTGGGTAGATTAGGGCTCACTTTCCCTTCACCTCCTTCCTGCCATTACATAATTACAAGCCCCTTACCTAGTCTACCATTTCCCCTACGCTGACGCTATCATGGAGCCCCTTGAGACCCTGACCCAGCAGATGCAGGGCCTCTCCCTACAGGTCCAGGCCCTGGCCCAGAGGGTCAACCAGGGTTACGCTGCCGTAGTAGTTCCCCTCACCTCACCTCTAGAACCCGACCTCAAGTTACCTGACCGGTTCTCAGGGGACCGTAAGATGTTTCTCTCCTTCCGGGAGAGTTGCAGACTGTATTTCCGCCTTAAACCCCACTCCTCAGGTTCCGAGAACCAGCGGGTGGGTATCATCATATCCCGACTCCAGGAAGGGCCCCAAGAGTGGGCCTTCTCCTTGGCTCCTGACGCCCCTGAACTTTCCTCTGTTGATCGCTTTTTCTCTGCCCTCGGACTCATTTACGACGAGACTGACAGGACTGCTTTAGCCGAGAGTCAGCTGGTGACCTTACGTCAGGGTAGGAGACCGGTTGAGGAGTACTGTTCTGATTTTAGAAAGTGGTGCGTAGCTTCTCGGTGGAACGATCCGGCCCTAAGGTGCTAGTTTAGGTTAGGATTATCTGACGCCCTGAAGGATCTGCTGGTTAGCTACCCCACTTCTGACTCCCTTGACCAGGTTATGGCCCTAGCAGTACGACTTGACCGACGTCTCAGGGAACGTCAGCTTGAACGCTTCAATGTGCTCCCCTCTGATTTTTCTGCGATCCCCCCCGAGGTCCCGTCTCCTCGCCCCTCCACGGAGGACTCGGAGGTACCTATGCAACTCGGGGCCTCCATGTCCCCTCGACAACGTAGGGAGTTTCGCAGAATGAAGGGTATCTGCTTCTACAGTGGGGACGACAAGCATCTTCTGAACACCTGTCCCAGGCGCAAGAATAAAAAGCCGGAAAACTTCCGCGCCTAAGTGATCATCGGGGAGGTCACTTGGGCGCACAGGTATTTCCCGTTAATGTGAAACGCAATAAAATTTTGCTTCCCTTTCAGGTCTCGTTTGCTGGCCGGTCTGCCACTGGCAGTGCCTTCGTGGATTCTGGCTCATCTGCTAATATCATGTCTGTGGAATTTGCTATGTCTCTAAAAATGCCTTTTATTGATTTACCTTATCCTATCCCTGTAGTAGGTATCGACTCAACTCCCCTTGCTAATGGTTATTTTACTCAGCATACTCCTGTTTTTGAACTCCTGGTTGGCTCCATGCATTTGGAGCAGTGCTCTGTACTGGTGATGCAGGGATTATCGTCTGATCTGGTATTAGGTCTTCCCTGGTTGCAGTTGCATAATCCCACGTTTGATTGGAATACTGGGGATCTCACCAAATGGGGTAATGAATGTCTTATGTCATGTCTTTCTGTTAACTCTATTTCTCCCCGGGAGGAGGTAAACACGCTTCCTGAGTTTGTTCAGGACTTCGCCGATGTGTTTTCTAAGGAGGCCTCCGAGGTGTTGCCCCCCCATAGAGATTACGATTGCGCCATCGATTTGGTGCCTGGTGCCAAGCTTCCTAAGGGTAGGATATTTAATCTTTCATGTCCTGAACGTGAAGCTATGAGGGTGTATATCCAAGAATGCCTGGCCAAGGGTTTAATTCGCCCCTCGACTTCTCCTGTAGGTGCTGGCTTCTTCTTTGTGGGGAAGAAGGATGGTGGTCTTAGGCCGTGCATTGATTATCGTAACCTGAATAAGGTCACTGTAAGGAACCAGTACCCACTTCCTTTGATTCCGGATCTTTTTAATCAGGTTCAGGGAGCCCAATGGTTTTCTAAGTTCGATCTACGGGGGGCATATAACCTTATCCGCATCAAAGAGGGGGATGAGTGGAAAACTGCGTTCAACACACCCGAGGGTCATTTCGAATACCTGGTCATGCCCTTTGGGTTGTGTAATGCCCCTGCTGTCTTCCAGAATTTTATTAATGAAATCCTGAGAGATTACCTGGGTAATTTTCTTGTTGTGTACCTTGATGACATACTGGTGTTTTCCAAGGACTGGTCCTCCCACGTGGAGCATGTCAGGAAGGTGCTCCAGGTCCTTCGGGAGAATAATCTGTTTGCTAAGACTGAAAAATGTGTCTTTGGGGTACAGGAGATACCATTTTTAGGGCAAATCCTCACTCCTCATGAATTCCGCATGGACCCTGCCAAGGTTCAGGCTGTGGCGGAATGGGTCCAACCTGCCTCCCTTAAAGCGTTACAGTGTTTTTTAGGGTTCGCCAACTATTACAGGAGATTTATTGCCAACTTCTCGGTCGTCGCTAAGCCTCTTACGGACCTTACTCGCAAGGGTGCTGATGTCCTCCATTGGCCCCCCGAGGCCGTCCAGGCCTTTGAGACCCTCAAGAAGTGCTTTATCTCGGCCCCCGTGCTGATTCAGCCCAACCAAGAGGAGCCATTTATTGTGGAGGTTGACGCATCCGAGGTGGGAGTGGGGGCCGTCTTGTCCCAGGGTACCAGCTCCCTCACCCATCTCCGCCCCTGTGCTTACTTCTCTAGGAAGTTTTCGCCCACGGAGAGTAACTATGATATTGGCAACCGCGAACTTCTAGCCATTAAATGGGCTTTTGAAGAGTGGCGGCACTTCCTGGAGGGGGCCAGACACCAGGTAACGGTCCTTACGGATCACAAGAATCTGGTTTTCCTAGAATCGGCCCGGAGGCTTAATCCTAGACAAGCTCGGTGGGCACTATTCTTTACCAGATTTAATTTCTTGGTTACCTATAGGGCTGGGTCCAAGAATATTAAGGCTGATGCCCTGTCACGTAGTTTCATGGCCAATCCTCCTTCCGAGAAAAATCCTGCTTGTATTTTACCCCCTGGTATAATCATTTCTGCCACGGATTCTGATTTAGCTTCTGATATCGCGGCTGATCAGGGTGCAGCTCCCGGGAACGTCCCTGGGGACAAACTGTTTGTTCCCCTGCAATACCGGCTAAGGGTACTCAGGGAAAACCATGACTCCGCTCTATCTGGTCATCCTGGCATCTTGGGCACCAAACACCTTATTACCAGAAACTATTGGTGGCCTGGGTTGCCTAAAGACGTTAGGGCTTACGTCGCCGCTTGTGAGGTTTGCGCTAGGTCCAAAACCCATAGGTCCCAACCTGCGGGCCTACTACGTTCCTTGCCCATTCCCCAGAGACCTTGGACCCATATCTCCATGGATTTTATCACCGATTTGCCTCCATCTCAGGGCAAGTCGGTGGTGTGGGTGGTAGTAGACCGCTTCAGCAAGATGTGCCACTTTGTGCAACTTAAGAAGCTACCTAACGCCAAGACGTTAGCTTCTTTGTTTGTGAAACACATCCTGCGTCTCCATGGGGCCCCAGTCAATATCGTTTCTGACAGAGGGGTACAATTTGTTTCCTTATTTTGGAGAGCCTTTTGTAAAAAGTTGGAGATTGATCTGTCCTTCTCCTCCGCCTTCCATCCCGAAACTAATGGCCAAACGGAGAGGACTAACCAGTCCCTGGAACAATATTTAAGGTGTTTCATCTCTGACTGTCAATTCGATTGGGTCTCATTCCTTCCCCTTGCTGAATTTTCCCTTAATAACCGGGTCAGTAACTCGTCAGGGGTCTCCCCGTTTTTCTGTAATTTCGGGTTTAACCCAAGGTTCTCCTCCGTTTCCCCTGGTTGTTCCAATAATCCTGAGGTAGAGGATGTTCATCGGGAACTGTGCACTGTCTGGGCCCAGGTTCAGAAGAACCTAGAGGCGTCCCAGAGCGCACAAAAGATTCAGGCGGATAGTAGACGTTCTGCTAACCCCCGGTTTGTCGTCGGGGATTTGGTCTGGTTGTCGTCCAGGAACTTGCGCCTTAAGGTCCCGTCCAGGAAGTTTGCTCCCCGATTTATTGGGCCTTATAAGATCATTGAAGTCCTCAACCCTGTATCCTTCCGTCTGGAGCTGCCCCCATCCTTTCGCATACATGACGTCTTCCATGCCTCCCTCCTTAAACGCTGCTCCCCGTCCTGGTCCCCCTCGAGGAAACCTCCTGTTCCCGTTCTCACCCCTGAGGGGGTGGAATTCGAGGTGGCCAAGATTATGGACAGTAGGATGGTCCAGGGCTCCCTCCAGTACCTGGTCCATTGGAGAGGGTACGGGCCGGAGGAGAGGACTTGGGTACCTGCCCGTGATGTTCACGCTGGGGTATTGATCAGGAGGTTCCACCTTCTCTTCCCTACTAAACCGGGTCCTCTTAGTAAGGGTCCGGTGGCCCCTCATAAAAGGGGGAGTACTGTTAGGGATCTGCCAGGTACTACGTCTAGGTATACTCCTGGGATTAATCAATCCACACCTGAGGCCAGACCTGTTCGACTGACACCCTCTCCCACCAACCAGGGTGGCAGGCTCAGGAGTGGGAGAGCCTATCGCGGCCTGGTCAGTCGGAGTTAGCTCCGCCCCCTGTCCTTTATTACCTGCTGTGTTCTCCTCCTCAGTGCTTGTAATTCTTTTGGATTCCTGGCCCCACTGCTGCTTGCTCCAGCCTGCTTCTGCCGTGCTTCTGCCTTGCTGCTGTTCTGCTTAACCTGCTTTGCTTTGCCTCCGGCTTGCTTCCTCCTCCGTGCTCACTTGGGTATACTCCACCTTATCCTGGTCCTGACTACTCATTCACCGCTCCGTTTCCTCGCGGCGTTCCGTGGGCTACTGCCCCTTCCCTTGCGTGTTCCCTGTTTGTTTTCCCGTGCACCTAGACAGCGTAGGGACCGCCGCCCAGTTGTACCCCGTCGCCTAGGGCGGGTCGTTGCAAGTAGGCAGGGACAGGGCGGTGGGTAGATTAGGGCTCACTTTCCCTTCACCTCCTTCCTGCCATTACACATCGATTGAAACATAGGTACAATGCCCTCCCCCTCCCCTATATTATACTGATTCCCTTTAAATAGTATGTATAATTTCTTTTTGTTTCTGCAATGCATGTATAAAAAAAAATGAAGCAACTTTGCAACTAGTCATAAATAAAAATCACCTACCGTTTTGAGTCTACAGCTCCTTTACAGACTTATATGTCTCCATGGTTACAGACTACAAACAAACCTTGTGTAGTCTGATTCTGCAGTCATACATGACTCCATTCTCGCTGCCCACTCTACTTGATAACCTACGGTGGCGTTGTAATCTGTAACCATGGAGACATGTAAATCTGCATAAGAATTTAATATACGCAAAGCGGAAAGAGATTGTTAAATTGTTGCTACATTTTAGATGCATTGGAGCAATAAAAAACAAAAATGATTGCAAAAGTATACATATTCTTTCATTTAGGCTCCTTTCTAATTATTTAGCTGCAAATTAAAAGATAATTTTATATCCTTTCTATGTAAATGTGATTTCATGTTTTTTTTTTTCTTCTCCAAACAGTGAGAGGCGACTTTCAGCTTGAAAACTCACGCACTGTGAAGGAAAAACGCGCTCTGACTATAAGACATTGAAGTTAATAGAGAAGGCCGGTCTCGGTTACACCAGGGTGATTACATTGTCACCATGCAGCATCCCGGCCCACGTTGTGACAGGCGAAAAGCGTTTTACTCTTCACTTTAATGTTACACAGAGGGAGTGCGCCATTCCTTCAGGGTGCCATGGACTCCTTAATCACGGGTTTCACCAGGCCCTTAGATATTCCCGTGTGATAAGAAGCCTTGATGAAAGGAACCTGGCACTTTCACACTTTTTGCAAATTATAAGCTGCCCCTTCCCCAACAACAAACAATTTGATCAATTCACTTGGACAGCAGAGGTACTGTATTATTAAATTCTCTATTTCCTTTTTATATCGCTAGCTCACAACACTTGGCTGAACCGTAAGATGTTACTTCATGACAGAAGCCCTGAGCTCTCAATATGTCAATAACTGCGGAAACCAAAAACACAGGATTTGTTCTCCATCGTCGGCGCAATTTTAGGGTCATCTATGATGAGCGGATACTAAAGGTGATATTACACGGCCTGTCGTGGGCCATGTAAACGAACGGCGATCAACGAGACAGCTCGTTGATCGGCGCTCGTATGCTCCTTTAACAAGGAGCTAGTATGTCGACTAGCGCTCGTTACTCCCGGAAGAACAGGCAAATCTCCAGGGGAGCTCCGCATACTCACCTCTCCCGATTCCTGTTCTTTCTCCGCTCCCGGCCGCCAACTCGACTATATAGCGCTCCCAAACAAACAAAATAATTATACCCACCTAGGTCCCGTTCCCGCGATGAATGGAGCTGCTCCACAGCCTCCTCAACGCCGATGGGATCCTTGCGTAGGCCGGAGTGATCCAGTGACGTCATCAAACGTGGCCTGTAGATGGCAGATCAGGGAGATACCTCCCTGCTCTACCATAGTGTCCAATAGTATCTACGTCCAAAGGACGCAGATACTATTGAATGTGGCGTCGCTTGCGCTGTAGAATCCATAGCGGCTGCTAGTGGCCCCACTGGCAGGAAGCACGGGCCCCCTCATGCCGCAGGCACCGTAGCAGTCGCTATGGCTGCTTCAGCGATAGTTACGTCACTGGAGTGGTCGGTATATAGGGGGTCTGTATACACTGGGAATCTGGTCTGGGGTCTGCATACAGGGGGTCTGATAAGGGGGTCTGCATACAGGTCGTCTAATCAGGGGTCTGTATACAGGGGTCTGGTCTGGGGTCTATATATGGGGTTCTCATCTGGGGTCTGTATAGAGAAAGTTGTCTAGGGTCAATATACAGGTGGAGGTCTGGTCTGGGGTCTGTATACAAGAAGGTGTCTATATATAGGTGGAGGTCTGGTCTGGGGTCTGTATACAAGAAGGTGTCTATATATAGGTGGAGGTCTGGTCTGGGGTCTGTATACAAGAAGGTGTCTATATATAGGTGGAGGTCTGGTCTGGGGTCTGTATACCAGAAGGTGTCTATATATAGGTGGAGGTCTGGTCTGGGGTCTGTATACAGGAAGGTGTCTATATATAGGTGGAGGTCTGGTCTGGGGTCTGTATTTGCTTAGGGGGTGCTGCTGTGTCTGTATTAATTGCGTCTGAAGGGGGTCGTATGTACTATTTATCGACAGCCGCTTCATTCCATGTCCTCCACTGCAGTAGAGCGTTGAGGGGGAACAGGGGTCTCGGGACCCATTTGTGGGGGGAGGGTCCAATTGGTGTGGCCCCTGGCGATCACAGTTATCAGTTATCCTGTGAATAGATGATGATTGTCAATTCTGAAAATAACCCTTTAACGTTTGCTAGAATTGTATCAAGTCTGAACAATCCTGTGAGCTAAACAGTCTGGACTCCAAACCTTTTACATTTTACCTACACTAACACATTGTAGCAAATCTGAACAAAGAGAGATTTGTGTTTCTGATGTGTTTTGCTCAAAGAGAATTGTCTGAACTGGATACAATTGTCACAAACCCTCAGCTGTGAGAATTACTAGGTCATTCTGTGGATTTAAACAACAATGTAATGTTCATAATCATTGACAGCAAGCAGAGATCTTGAAAGTAGTGAAGAATTGAAACAAAAAAGTATAGCCCTTTTTTATTAGATATGTAACAATGCAACACCCCCCCCCCACTGTAAATTATAAGAATATTAGAAGTTCTGTGATCATATAAAACACAAGAAATTCCTATTCACTTATAGTAGGGACTTCATTATTCCTTTTACACATCCCATCTACTGCAGAACCTCTTTTTTTAGGAGCAAGAGGGAGCTTCTTGACTACCACTGATCCTTTAGCAGCATTATATAATATAATTATGGCACAGAACTGTATAAATACACACTGCAGCTGCTGCAGAACCTCTTTTTGAAAAATAGAGGAAGCACTACATGTCAGTGGTTGGCACAGAAGAAGAAACTTTCTGCAAAAAGGATCTGTGACAGACTGCTTCTGCAGGGAGAGATAAGCAGCGCCTTTGTGGCGCCGCTCATCTCCGTAATATCATCACGACTTGATATCAGAATGTAATGATTATACAAATGCTATTTTTGGATTGAATTGGGACAATTCTTGTATGGATAAGAGAATATTTTGCTGGTCACATATAACTTCTTGCTCTGAAATGCCCTTTAGGTTGTTGAATACAATTTTTTTTTACTTTGGAGTTTAAAACGTACTTATCAGGGACAAAAAAACAAAGCAAAGACTGACGCAGCCGCTACATCTGGTGTCAGGACGTGAGAATTTTACACGTTCCCTACAGGATCTAGAAAACAATCCACTGGCGGCGCTTTGCTCGGCTGAAATAACATCTTCTCTCCGCTATTAGTTTACAGCCCGTAGATTCATATCTCAGATGGGAAGGATAAGAAATCACGGATATAATTCATGTCAACGGTAAAGTGTTTTGTGGCGGCTGCAGCGCAGCCTTCAGGTAACGGGATTTTTTTTATTATGGTAACGAAGATCTCGCTGTCTGTCTTGTCTGTCAAATCAAATATCTTCTAGCTGGAAGTTTGTAAATGTCCTTCTTGACTTTCACTTTATCTTGCTGGTGTTTTGCTGGTTGTCACTCGTATAAACATGAGGTGACGCGGTTAGCGTCCATTCACATAGCGTTTGCAGCGTACTTTGGAGGTAAAGGCTGGGAGGATATCAAGAAGAATATCTCAAAGAACCGCCTCTGACATATGCCACTGTATTGGGGTACAGCAGTATTTGTTGCCCATAGGACCCCATGTTAAAAAGCGTTATACCGCGCAGTATACGTTTTTTACTGGATGCCTAAATATGGAATAGGGTGGTCAACTACGCTATTCTATGCAGTTGAAAAAAGGTACACTGGCCAGGTGTATTTCACACATAGAGCTCCAAATCCTCTGCGTCCCCTCACACAGCCATCGAGTTAAATAATAAAACTCTTGCTGCCTGTGGCCACCACTAGGGGGAGCTCACTAAATATGGATTTATACAGCTAGTATTGAATTTAATGGGGAGGTGTAAAAATCTCTATGCAGTGAGCTCCCCCTAGTGGTGTCTGCAGGCACATTCTATGACCATCGAAAGCAGGAAAAGCAGTATACTGCCGGGCCCCCCTCTCACCAAGGGCCCTATAGCAGTTGAGTGGTCTACTAATATGGGAGGTGCTCCACTGTCCATGTTGTAATCTAGATGACAATTGACAGGTAGCAGAGTTACATGATGGGGATTTTTTTTTTCCAGTTGTGTAACTCTGCTACCGGTCAATGGAAAACTCATCCACCAGAGCCCCCCTGTAGATAGCTCCAGATACAGCCCCCTGTACATAGCACCACACACAGCCCCCCTGTAGATAGCACCACACACAGCCCCCCTGTAGATAGCACCACACACAGCCCCCCTGAACATAGCGCCAGACACAGCCCCCCTTCTAGATAGCGCCACACACAGCCCCCCTATAGATAGCACCACACACAGCCCCCCTGAACATAGCGCCAGACACAGCCCCCCTTCTAGATAGCGCCACACACAGCCCCCCTATAGATAGCGCCACACAAAGCCCCCCTGTAGATAGCGCCACACACAGCCCCCCAGTAGATAGCTCCACACACAGCCCCCCCAGTAGATAGCTCCACACACAGTCCCCCTGTAGGTACCACATTACCGCCAGAGCAGAGAGCGGTAGAGGTAGCCGGCCCTACTGCTGCCACTCTCCGCTCTGCTTTGACGTCACTCACCTTCAGAAGAAGGCAGGAGTCTTGCAGCGGCGTTCTCACTGGTGTCGATGCCGGCCCGGGAGTGGACCAGTCCAGTCCAGGTGACTGGACTGGTCCACTCACGGGCCGGCATCAATCCCAATGAGAACACTGCCGCAAGACTCCTGCCTTCTTCTGATCGCTGCTGCAGTCAGCAGCGATCAGCTATTCTGATGCAGCGCCCAGCGGGACATTTTGCAGACCGCCCGGGACAGCGGTGAGAAACCGGGACTGTCCCGCCGGATTCGGGATGGTTGGGAGGTATGGGTCTAGGGACCTTCTTAGTTATCAGTCAGGTACCACCAAATGGGGCGATAGACCGAACTATGGCGATGTAGCCACCATCTTGAGGCCTACTAGGCCCACGGTGTTTAAACCTTGCTCCGAGAGAGGGGTGTAGGTGGACCTAACTCTCTGGGTCACACATAACAACGAGCCTGCTCCACCTGTAGATAGTTGTAATTACGCTCTGGATCTCCCATATCGGGACGAATGTATATAATACAGTATTTGTGGCGCAATGCACAACCAGCAATGGAAAACTAACTGTGCACATTGTTAACCTGGACGTAAAGGTTAAAGTGGATACGAAAATTTCCTGCTTCATTTCATCAATTACCATGGCATCACTGCGGGGGGCTTCATCATGTCGCCTCACCCACCCCCACCTTACAATGTTATTAACCATGGAAGTTGTGTAATGGATAGCGGACATCTCGCGGTAATGGCGATGCCCACTGTTTAACCCCTCAGATGCTGTAGTCAATAGCGACCGCGGCACCTTAGGGTGTACCAGTTTAGCTGTTATTAATTGGAAATTGTGGCCAGCCATGCATTTCCGCTGCAGCGGCCACTACAGGAGAAATGTAGTATTACATAACGGCCATATATGAGCGCCTATCATTGTAATATATGGAGGGGCTGGGTCCGACAGAGTGAGAGCCACTCTGGGAAAAAGGGAAGGATCACGGAATCCCCTCTATGATGTCTATATACCCTAATAGATGAGACAACCCCTTTATCTCCGGTCTTCTATATGGCTATATTGTCTGCGTTTGTTTATGGTGTCAGTTGTATGGATTAAACACCAAAATTGCGGCCTCCCTATTCAATATTATAATCTTTACACCAACATATAACACTTCATCATACGTGACATTACATTAATCGCCGTAATCATTATTTCCATTAGAGCGAAGTAAAGCGCAGGGTAGAAACATCCGCACACAATAAATGTAATTTAACACACATGAGGCCTTTCATTTAATCCTTCACCTCTCGTCGGCTGAATGTTGAAGTCTCAAAAAATACACCGGTAATATGTTAATTCTATAGATGCTCAGACCCCTTAAGCCGCTCTTTGTCCGTGATTATATACCGTCAAATCCGTGTTTTGTGATGAAATTAAAATGAAATAAAAGTATAAACTCAATTCCTCGAGGTGTTTGACACGAACGCCCAAATAACAAAACTGATGTGCAGGAATTTAGACACAAACTACAAACTCTGCCACCGATACAAAGGGACAAAAACAATGGCGAATAAAGAATGAATGGATCCGAAACTTACTGCAGAGGAATGAGAATAACATGGGGGATATATAAGTCCACACGTATCGGCACTGAACCGGCCGTGATGCGGCTAACAACTGTGCCCCGGAACCACGTTTGGGAGGCTGTCAAATACCCTGTTAATGACCGCGCATTGCTGCGAGTAAAACGGTCCTTTACCTGGAAATTAGTGCCGCCGTTAATTAATACACCCTTTATGGCTGCACTATTTTGCAGATAACGGGCAGTTTTACTCGAAACAACGCGCGGCCATTAACAGGGTATCTGCCAGCCGCGCCGAACATGGTGTCGTCAAAAGTTGTTGGCCGCATCACGGCTGGTTCAGTGCCGCTCCGTGTGGCTTTACCCTAAGACTGGCATTTCAAATAGCAGTCTTAGGGGGGATTCACACGAGCGTGTATTCGGTCCGTGCGGGCCGTGTGGTTTTGACGCGGCACGCATGGACCAATACAAGTCTATGGGGCAGTACAGACAGTCCGTGCTTTTTGCGCAGCGTTTGTCTGCTGCGCAAAAAGCGCGACAGGTTCAATAACTCTGCGTATTTCGCGCATCACGCACCCATTGAAGTCAATGGGTGCGTGAAAACCACGCAGGTTGCACGGAAGCACTTCCGTGCGAACTGCGTGTTTGCGCAACAGCTGTCAAAAGGATGAATGGAAACAGAAAAGCACCACGTGCTTTTCTGTTTCCGAACATCCAAACGGAGTGTCTTTGCGATGAGCGAAGCCGGACAAGCGAACCGAACTTCACCGGGTTCGGCCGAACTCGTTTTGGCCGAACCCGGCAAAAAAATTATCGGTACGCGACGTCAGGACATAGTCACTGTCCAGGGTGCTGAAAGAGTTAAACTGTTTCAGCACCATGGACAGTGACTTCCGATCCCAAAATACATGAACCTGTAAAAAAAAAACGAAGTTCTGACTTACCGATAACTCCCGGCTTCTTCCTCCAGTCTGACCTCCCGGGATGACAATTCAGGCCAAGTGACAGCTCCAGCCAATCACAGGCCAAGCACAGGCTGCAGCGGTCACATGGACTGGCGCGTCATCCAGGGAGGTGGGGCCCGATGTCGAGAGGCGCGTCACCAAGGACGCGTCACCAAGGCAACGGCCGGGAAGTTCTCGGTAAGTACGAACTTTTTCTTTTTTTTCAACAGGTTTTTCGATATTCTGTTCGGCATTCACTGTCGAGGGTGCTGAAAGAGTTAGCTCTTTCAGCACCTTGGACAGTGACGGGCGTCGACTAGCCTCATCTCTATGACGGCGGCTGCGCGAAAATCACGCAGCCGCGCATCAGACACGGATGACACACGCAGCTGTCAAATGGTTTTTGCGCGCGCAAAACGCAGCGTTGTTTGCGTGCGCAAAAACGCAACGTTCGTGTGTATCTGCCCTTAAACTAATTTAAAGTTGGAAAATGTGCCAGAGATATGAAGAGGTGCCCATGCCCTGAGCAGGTGTAGATTTACGCCAGTTAAATATTCTGGTAACTAAACGTTCAACAAACTTCTGACATGTCATAGTGACATGTCAGAAGTTTGGATTGGTGGGGGTCCGAGCACTGAGACCCCCACCAATCGCTAAAACGAAGCGGCAGGAGCGATCGTGTGAGCGGTTAGCCCCTTCATGTCTGTTCGGCTTTTTCCGGAAATCAATGTATCGGAGTACGGGCTCAATAGAAAGTCTATGAGCCCGTACTCCGATACATCGGATTTACGGTAAAAAAGCCGAACAAACATGAAGCGTTGATTAATTCCCTGGTGGTCTAGGGTATTGAAGAAGCTAATACCAAGGTCCCCGACTCCAATGCTCTACAGCAGTTAAGGAGTTAATAATTAAATCCTTGGTGGTTTAGAGCAGTGAAGGGGCTAAAGTTTACGCCCCTTGTGCACTAGTGCAGTGAGGGGGTTAATGAGTATATTCCTGAATGTCTAGGTAAATGAAAGGGGTAATGATTAAATCCTTTGTGGTCTAGGACGGTGAAAGGGTTAAAGGCCAAATCCTTGGTGCACTAAGGCAATGAGAGGGTTAACGGCTAAATCTTGGTGGTCTAGGTGATGGGGTTAATTGTAAAACCTCTGTCGGTGTAGGGCAGTTAAAGGGTTACTGATATTTTCCTGCTCCACTGCCAGGGTACCGCTAGAGATCTTGTCATCACAAAGGGGGGCCCTGGGCGTAGCAAGTGACAACCACTAACAACTTCAATTATGAACTATAGGGAGAGATCCTGAATGACCACATTCTACTCCTTCTCTCTTACTACTCTGCTTGTGTATGTGTCAGTCTTCACTGCAGTTCCGGCATTCTATTCCTGAACCAGGAATCTCAGGATGACACAAGCTATAATTTCCTCCCAGGTAATAGTATGAAATTATAGGAGGATTTATTAAAAACAGAATTTAAAAGGTAGGATAAATATTTTCTATTCCTCCGGCAGTAGATTTTAAGATAGATTTCTGGGCAGATTCTGATCTCTATGTTGTCGGATTTAAGAGATTTAGAAATAATTTGGTCAAACTGCGTTCAATATGTTCTCATATAGAAAAAATAATAACATTTTCCGTTTTATTACAGGATTAGTATTTTAATCTGAAATAAAACATGTGCGTTTAACCTTTGCTGCAGCTCGCGGTGCGCCAGGCGAAGGAGCGCTAAGATGTGTGCAAATCTAGGCCAGCTGGGATCTATACAGAATGTATTATTCACACGGATAGACATGGTCTGTATTGATCATATATACTTACAGGAACATATTGCAGCAGCATTAGAGCCTCGGCCGCCTGCGGTATTGAGTGGCAGCTATATATAAATATATACACGTACAAAGTCTCTACAAGACAGAACAATGAACGTCTTCCCGGCAGGAAACGCCGCACACATAGCTGAAGTATCAGGTGGAAAATATAGAAATTCCATCTTAGTTCACGCTGAGAATTCCTCGCCGTCTTTGCTCGTAATGGGGGATTTTATTGTTTTGAATAATAATAAACTACGATATGGAAGAGAAATTGGCAGGAAGTCAAACAGAAGATCTTATCTGTAAATAATGTACGGATCAAACGGCAGCACATTTTATTCTATCCCCGGAATGAACAATGTGTATTCTGAATTATAGAGGCGGTAATATTCAGCCGGAACGCTCAGTTTAGCGCAAAATATCACCCGGACCAGACCGCAACCACAAATGATAGACTTGCGAATCTCATACAGTATATAGGACAAAGCAGGGGCGTTGCTAGGGTCTTAAAAGATCAGGGGCACGAGCCCCGAGACATATATTTACCCCCCTCCCCCGAAAAATAAATACATTTTTAGGCCGGATTTACACTAGCGTGTGCGTTTTGACTTCAATGGGTGCGTGATGCGCGAACAACGCACAAATATCGGACATGTTGTGAGTTTTACGCAGCGGACACACGCTGCGTGAAACTCACCGACAGTCTGCACGGCCCCATAGACTAACATAGGTCCGTGCGAGGCGCGTGAAAATCACGCGCGTTGCATGGACGTATATCACGTTTGTCTGAATAAGCCCTTACATACATAACGGAGTGTCACCCGCGGCTGCCCGCAAATCACGGGCCGTGCACATTGCCGTGTGCATTAATTTCAACGAGCCTGGACCGCAAGATGCGGCCGTAATAAGACATATCTGATCTTTTTGTGGCAAAAATACATTAGTGTGCATGGGTTCTAAGGCTCCTATAGCTCCCCCGCTGGATAGAATTGGATGCATTGTCTCAGCAAACGGTATCATACATGATAGGCTTAGATACATGGCCCCAGCAGACAGTATCACACATGATAGGATTAGACATGTGTGTGTGTATATTTTTTCTGTTTGTGTTTTTTAACAGGTTCGGTTGTTGGACTACGTCGGATTCGAGGACGACTTTTATTCTCAATAAAAAAAAGAGGCTCTGTCACCAGATTATAAATGCCCTATCTAATTTTTGAGCAAGTTATGAGCAATTTTAGATTTATGCTAATTAGTTTCTTAATAGACAACTCGGCGTGTTTTTACTTTTTACCAACTGGGCTTTGTACAGAGGAGTGTATGACGCTGACCAATCAGTGACCAATCAGCGTCCCACACTCCTCATTGTTCCAGCCCAGCTTCTTTCACTGCACATTCACGCTGGAACAATGAGGAGTGTATGATGTGGATTGGTCACTGATTGGTCAGCGTCATACACTCCTCTGTACAACACCCAGTTGGTAAAAAGTAAAAACACGCCCAGTTGTCTATTAACAAATGAATTAGCATAAATTTTAAATTGTTTAGAACTTGCTCAAAAATGATTGTTTTAAAAAATATAAACACTGTTATCTACATTACAGCACCGATCAGATTATGTAGGAGATAGGGCACTTATAATCTGGTGACAGAGCCGCTTTAACATACCTCCAAACTTTTGAATTCGGAAAAGAGGGACATTTTAAGCCACGCCCCCTAACCACGCCCAATATTCCGCATCAACACATCAAATCACGGCCAGATCCTTCTGCAAATAACGCGCGCACATTGTCACTGCGGATCTCTGGACATCACAGATATTATGGATCCGGTTATGTCGTCTTTGTGTTACTTTTCCTATCTTGGGAATAACATTCACTCATCACAGCAGCAGCAGCTGCAGGACAAACCAAAAGGCTGAGAACAATGAAAGTCAAGAGGGAGACCCTGTGGTGGATGACTTTTCAGTTGACAGGTAGCAGAGTTATATGATGGGGATTTTTTTTTCCAGTTGTGTAACTCTGCTACCGGTCAATGGAAAAATCATCCACCAGAGCCCCTCTGTAGATCGCTCCACACACAGCCTCCCTGTACATAGCGCCAGACACAGACCCCTGTAGATATCTCCAGATACAGCCCCCCTGTACATATCTCCAGATACAGCCCCCCTGTACATATCGCCAGACACAGCCCCCCTGTAGATAGCTCCACACACAGCCCCCCTGTAGATAGCTCCACACACAGCCCCCCTGTAGATATCTCCAGATACAGCCCCCCTGTACATATCGCCAGACACAGCCCCCCTGTACATAGCTCCACACACAGCCCCCTGTAGATAGCTCCAGATACAGCCCCCCTGTAGATAGCTCCAGACACAGCCCCCCTGTAGATAGCGCCAGACACAGACCCCCTGTACATAGCGCCAGATAATACCCCTGTAGATAGCACCACACACAGCCCCCCCTGTAGATAGCTCCAGATACAGCCCCCTGTAGATAGCTCCAGATACAGCCCCCCTGTAGATAGCGCCAGACACAGCCCCCTATAGATAGCGCCAGACACAGCCCCCTATAGATAGTGCCAGACACAGCCCCCTATAGATAGCTCCAGACACAGCCCCCCTGTAGATAGCTCCAGATACAGCCCCCCTGTAGATAGCTCCAGACACAGCCCCCCTGTAGATAGCGCCAGACACAGCCCCCCTGTAGATAGCGACAGATACAGCCCCCCCTGTAGATAGCGCCAGACAAAGCCCCCCTGTAGATAGCTCCAGACACAGCCCCCCTGTAGATAGCGCCACACACAGCCCCCCAGTAGATAGCGCCAAACACAGCCCCCCTGTAGATAGCTCCAGATACAGCCCCCCTGTAGATAGCTCCAGACACAGCTCCCTGTAGATAGCGCTAGACACATCCCCCTGTAGATAGTGCCACACACAGCCCCCTGTAGATAGCTCCAGACACAGCCCCCCTGTAGATAGTGCCACACACAGCCCCCTGTAGATAGCGTCAGACACAGCTCCCCTGTAGATAGTGCTACACACAGCCCCCCTGTAGATAGCTCCAGACACAGCCCCCTGTAGATAGTGCCACACACAGCCCCCCTGTAGATAGCTCCAGACAAAGCTCCCCTGTAGATAGTGCCAGACACAGCTCCCCTGTAGATAGCACCAGACACAGCTCCCCTGTACATAGCGCCAGATACAACCCCTGTAGATAGCTCCAGATACAGCCCCCTGTAGATAGCTCCAGATACAGCCCCCCTGTAGATAGCGACAGACACAGCACCCTATAGATAGCGCCAGACACAGCCCCCTATAGATAGCGCCAGACACAGCCCCCTATAGATAGCGCCAGACACAGCCCCCTATAGATAGCTCCAGATACAGCCCCCCTGTAGATAGCGCCAGACACAGCCCCCTGTAGATAGCTCCAGACACAGCCCCCTGTAGCTAGCGCCAGACACAGCCCCCCTGTAGATAGCGCCAGACACAGCCCCCCTGTAGATAGCGCCAGACACAGCCCCCCCTGTAGATAGCTCCAGACACAGCCCCCCTGTAGATAGCGCCACACACAGCCCCCCTGTAGATAGCGCCACACACAGCACCCCTGTAGATAGCTCCAGACACAGCCCCCCTGTAGATAGTGCCACACACAGCCCCCCTGTAGATAGCTCCAGACAAAGCTCCCCTGTAGAGAGCGCCAGACACATCCCCCTGTAGATAGTGCCACACACAGCCCCCCTGTAGATAGCTCCAGACACAGCCCCCCTGTAGATAGTGCCACACACAGCCCCCTGTAGATAGTGCCACACACAGCCCCCCTGTAGATAGCGCCAGACACAGCTCCCCTGTAGATAGTGCTACACACAGCCCCCCTGTAGATAGCTCCAGACACAGCCCCCTGTAGATAGTGCCACACACAGCCCCCCTGTAGATAGCTCCAGACACAGCTCCCCTGTAGATAGCACCAGACACAGCTCCCCTGTAGATAGCACCAGACACAACCCCCCTGTAGATAGCTCCAGATACAGCCCCCTGTAGATAGCTCCAGATACAGCCCCCCTGTAGATAGCGCCAGACACAGACCCCTGTAGATAGCTCCAGACAGAGCCCCCTGTAGACAGCTCCAGACACAGCCCCCCTGTAGATAGCTCCAGATACAGCCCCTCGGTAGATAGCGCCAGACACAGCCCCCTGTAGATAGCGCCAGACACAGCCCCCCTGTAGATAGCGCCAGACACAGCCCCCCTGTAGATAGCGCCAGACACAGCCCCCCCTGTAGATAGCTCCAGACACAGCCCCCCTGTAGATAGCGCCAGACACAGCTCCCCTATAGATAGCGCCACACACAGCCCCTCTGTAGATAGTGCCACACACAGCCCCCCTGTAGATAGTGCCACACACAGCCCCCCTGTAGATAGTGCCACACACAGCCCCCCTGTAGATAGTGCCACACACAGCCCCCCTGTAGATAGTGCCACACACAGCCCCCCTGTAGATAGCGCCACACACAGCCCCCTTGTAGATAGTGCCACACACAACCCCCTGTAGATAGCTCCAGACACAGCTCCCCTGTAGATAGCGCCAGACACAGCCCCCTGTAGATAGTGCCACACACAGCCCCTCTGTAGATAGTGCCACACACAGCCCCCCTGTAGATAGTGCCACACACAGCCCCCCTGTAGATAGTGCCACACACAGCCCCCCTGTAGATAGTGCCACACACAGCCCCCCTGTAGATAGTGCCACACACAGCCCCCCTGTAGATAGTGCCACACACAGCCCCCCTGTAGATAGTGCCACACACAGCCCCCCTGTAGATAGCTCCAGACACAGCCCCCTGTAGATAGTGCCACACACAGCCCCCCTGTAGAAAACGCCAGACACAGCTCCCCTGTAGATAGCTCCAGACACAGCCCCCCTGTAGATAGTGCCACACACAACCCCCTGTAGATAGCTCCAGACACAGCTCCCCTGTAGATAGCGCCAGACACAGCCCCCTGTAGATAGTGCCACACACAGCCCCCTGTAGATAGTGCCACACACAGCCCCCCTGTAGATAGTGCCACACACAGCCCCCCTGTAGATAGTGCCACACACAGCCCCCCTGTAGATAGTGCCACACACAGCCCCCCTGTAGATAGCGCCAGACACAGCTCCCCTGTAGATAGCGCCAGACACAGCTCCCCTGTAGATAGCGCTACACACATCCCCCCTGTAGATAGCTCCAGACGCAGCCCCCTGTAGATAGTGCCACACACAGCCCCCCTGTAGATAGCTCCAGACACAGCTCCCCTGTAGATAGCGCCAGACACAGCTCCCCTGTAGATAGCACCAGACACATTCCCCTTTAGATAGCGCCACACACAACCCCCCTGTAGATAGTGCCACACACAGTCCCCCATGTAGATAGCGCCACACAGCCCCCCTGTAGATAGCGCCACACACAGCCCCCCTGTAGATAGCGCCACACACAGCCCCCCTGTAGATAGCTCCAGACACAGCCCCCTGTACAAAGCTCCATATATTACCTACACAACAATGTAATACATTGCAAAGATAATAGTACCATACAGTGCTTACAAAATACTGCCATATATTAGCTACATAATAATGTCATACTGTGAAAAGTAGCCACATAATAAATAGTACCTACGTAATAGTGTTATACCGTAAAAAAAGAACAATACAGTGCCCACATAATACTGCCTCATAGTACCTACCTAATAGTCTTATACAGTAAAAAAAAAATACCATGGAGTGGCAATATAATACTGCCATATAGTACCTACACAACAATGTCATTCATTAAAAAGATGGCACTACCACAGTGCCCACATAATACTGGCACCTACATAGTCCTGTCTGTCATACAGTGAAAACATACAATGTCTAAATCCTATACAGTGTGTAATTAATACTACAGCTGGCACCATGATGTATTAAGGTGGTAAAGGTCTGAACATGGTGGAGGGCCTGGGGCAATTCCCACTTTGCCCATGCTATAATCCAGCCCTGACTTTTGCCACATGGGGGACACACTTTATAATGCCACATTGTTTATTTTAATGATTCCGGATTCATTTTGGCTTTGATTAATAATCTCGGAGATCTCTCTGTTCCCAGTCATCATTATGTCGTCTTCTGGCATTCTGTTTGGCACAATTTTTACCTTCGCCAGCCTGTTAGTTCTGAGTTCCTGCCCGCAAGAAGCTGAAGGAGCAAAATATAAATG
Source organism: Rhinoderma darwinii (assembly GCF_050947455.1). Taxonomy (NCBI): domain Eukaryota; kingdom Metazoa; phylum Chordata; class Amphibia; order Anura; family Rhinodermatidae; genus Rhinoderma; species Rhinoderma darwinii. The sequence goes on from NC_134692.1 coordinate 15,169,279, forward strand.
ATAAATTATCTCAATTGTAATATATTTTAGTCTCTAGACACTGAGAATGGCGTAGCAATGGATCTTTCTGTTTGACACTATTGGTTAAGATGGCAAGCGCCTGCAACAACTTTTTTAAATTTGGCACCTTTTGAACTAGAGGGTAGAGCTGAATGAAGTGCCTAACCTGCCGTACCTGTATGCAAATTTTGGAGGGGGTGGGGTTTATGCAAATTATCTTTACAGTGTCTTTTCTTTGGTGACGTTTCAGGGCCGAACAAATATCCCAGGATTAAGATTCAAATGTTGTAAAGGAGTCCGGCTGATCTGTAATCTACAAACACGGTGTAGATTTAGCCTCATACCTGACACAGCTGCTTGGCTTGTTAGGCCACGTTCAGACGTGGTGTAATTTTTCCGCTGCAAATGTTGGTGCAGATTTGGGGCAATTACGCAATGAATCTGCACCAACATTTGCATATTTGACGGGTAATTCAGACGTTGCGGATATCACAGCGGACTTGCCACAGATTTCAGTTTTTGCATTGCAATGGCTGAAATCCGCAGTGAAATTCCGCTTCTTCTCCGCAATGTAATGAGCTGCTGCGGAGGGGAAATTCTGCACCGCAGCCTGATTTCCGCACAGTTATTTTCCGCAACGTCTCAACTAAGTTTCCTAAAAATTTATAGAAACAAATGTAAAAAATGGCTGCTGCAGAATTCCACTGCGGACTGTCCACTGCGGAATTCAACAGCAATTCCGCCACGTCTGAACGTGGCCTTACAGTGTACTGCTACTCTCTCTTGTTACAATTCCTGCACCTGTGTCTGATAAGGACCAGTTTTTAGCCTCTGGATGTAAATAAGAAAATTACCATTCACTGACAGCTTGCAGAGATCTTAAAAATGAGAAGGAATTGAAACACAAAGTCGGTTGGAATATTACATAACTTTTCATTATGCAATGATTATAAGGGTTTTCGGGTTTTAAGAAAATAAGATGAACACTGAGTTTTATCACTTTCTAATATACTTTGTGTTTCAATTCCTCACCATTTTCAACATTTTTGTTTGCTGTCAGTGAATGAGAACACTCAATTACATTCACAGACTGAAAACAAGTACATACCTAGTCCCGCTCTCAGCTGAAATGTGGATACAATTGTATCAGTCTGGACAATGCTCTGTGAGCTAAACACAACAGATGAAGCCTGCAGACATCTCTGGCAGTTTGCTACAATCTATCAGTCTGGTGTCCAGGCTTTTTTCCACTTCTCATCTGACTGTGTCATAAATGTTTCTGATGGGAAAACCCCTTTAAGTGTATGTTCACACGGCCTATTTACGGACGTAAATCGGGCGTTTTTGCCCCGAATTACGCCCGAAAATAGCGCCGCAATAGCGCTAACAAACATCTGCCCATTGAAAGCAATGGGCAGACGTTTGTCTGTTCAAACGAGGCGTATATTTACGCGCCGCTGTCAAATGACGGCGCGTAAATAGACTCCCGCGTCAAAGAAGTGACCTGTCACTTCTTTGGCCGTAATTGGAGCCGTTATTCATTGACTCCAATGAATAACAGCGCCAATTACGGCCGTAATTGACGCGGCGTTCAAGCGCCTGCACATGCCGGTACGGCTGAAATTACGGGGATGTTTTCAGGCTGAAACATCCCCGTAATTTCAGCCGTAACGGACGCCCTCGTGTGAACATACCCTAAGCTTTACGTACATAAAAAAAGGTGACCCCTCCATCTCCCAGTCTGTCGATGGCTCTGGTGGTGGTATGAATTAGGGTATGTTCACACACACTAATTACAGACGTAATTCGGGCGTTTTTGCCCCGAATTACGTCCGAAAATGCGGCTTGAAAGCGTTGACAAACATCTGCCCATTGAAAGCAATGGGCTGACGTTTGTCTGTTCACATGAAGCGTATATTTACGTTTTTTCGGCCGTTTTTGGAGCTGTTTTCAATAGAGTCTATGAGAAAACGGCTCCAAAAACGTCCCAAGAAGTGACCTGCACTTCTTTTGACGAGGCTGTAATTTTACGCGTCGTCTTTTGACAGCTGTCAAACGACGACGCGTAAATTACAGGTTGTCTGCACAGTACGTCGGCAAACCCATTCAAATGAATGGGCAGATGTTTGCCGACGTATTGGAGCCCTATTTTCAGACGTAAAACAAGGCATAATACGCCTCGTTTACGTCTGAAAATAGGTCGTGTGAACCCAGCCTTACGTGTGAAACGAGGCAGCTGCAAACAGTCTGTCTTTTCACACGTAAATGCCTCTCATCGTGTGAACATACCCTTAGGCTGGATTCACACGAGATAGGTTCGGTCCGTAATGGACGGAACGTATTTCGGCCGCAAGTCCTGGACCGAACACACTGCAGGGAGCCGGGGTCCTAGCATCATAGTTATGTATGACACTAGGAGTCCCTGCCTCTCCGTGGAACTATTGTCCCGTACTGCAAACATGATTACAGTACGGGATAGTTGTCCCGCAGCGAGGCAGGGACTCCTAGCGTCGTACATAACTATGATGCTAGGAGCCCGGCTCCCTGCAGTGTTTGGTCCGGGACTCGTGACCGAAATCCGTTCCATCCTTTACGGACCGAACATGCTCATGTGAATCCAGCCTAAGCCGACCAGCATGTATTCTGCGTGTCAGTTACACATTTAGATCACATTGCTCCCGATGTATCGCACACATATTCATTCCATAACTCAGCAAAGAAAAGATTTTTATTATTCAGCATCTACTCCGAAGTCATAATTCTCCAATCCCAGAAGTTTCAACCACTGTAGCTCCTATGAAACCCAAGGTGGGCAAATCTGGGCAGATGTCAGTGCCCATTGGACTGGGGGGGGGGGGGGGGGCGGGCCATGGCAAGTCGGGTAAACATGCTTTATGCACGTCCAGCCCAGTGTGAGGGCTCACTGCAAATCTGTTGCCCAAATAGACCACATACGCCTGGAACCGGCCCTGGCAAATCCGCAAGGGGTTAACTACAAGAGACTTTAACCTATCGGAGACCTTGCATCGTCCTTAAAAAAATTCTAATTCTGTCACCGGTCTGACTGGCTAATGACGCCCTTCACTTCACCCAATATTTAATACGCTAAAAGGTTACAAATGACGATAAAAAAAAAAAAATGATATACAGTTTTAGGATAAATGGGATTGTACGACATTAGCAGCCGCTCTTGAGCAGACGTCCCGGTGACCTCTGCAGGAGACTGGAATACAGACTGACGCTCTTGTCCTCCAAATGTTTGACATTGTGAATGATTTTATTCAGATGCAACATCCAGCTAATGTGGTGCCGCGCCGAGACCGGAGAGCCTTCAAAGACACGGAACAAAGGGAACGAGCGCCGGCACATTCTACCCACGGGTTTGGGACTTTTAGGGACTTCGCTGTGCACCATTGAACTACAAAGTCACACACTATTCAAAGCGACATCATCGGAACGCAAGATCGTTAATAGTGAGGAGTAGGCCGCCGTTCAAGTGACCTAGATTTTAGCTTTACTTTGAATTACATTTATATTAAAAGAAAATCAGAATTTTTCATTTTTGAAACGGCAAAAATAGTTCTAAAATGTTTGTGTCTCCTCTAGTCCGAATGAGACAGAAGGCAATGTTCACGCCGCCGTTAAATGCTCCATTAGGCTAATGCACGTGACCGTGTGTACCGCCCGAGTCTCGTCCGTGATCCATGGAAAGATAGGACATGTTCTATCTTTCCGCGGATCAGAGATTTGGATCCGTTTTCACCGACCCGATTCACCCGCTAAAGTGAATGGGTCCGTGAAAACTATCGGGTGCCACTCGGATGCCGTGGAAAACGGCCTGAGTGGGACTCGGTCGTGTGCAACTGGTCTAAGTGCAGCGCTATTCTTGCTGTCAAAACTACGGAAACCACAACAAAACCCATAGTCAACGGAGTTCGTCGGGCGCTGTTAGGATCCGTCATGGCGTTGTAGCCTCCGTTATGAACAGAAACCAAAATGAAGATGTGAACACCGCCTAAACTTGGGTGCGACATATGAGCCAGTGTGCCGGAAAAAATGTGTGTAGTATGTAGTCACTAAGCTTGCCAAATTTATTAAGGGCGTGCGCAATTTCATGGTGCAAATTATTGATGAGCGTGTTTAGCAAATATATTGTGGGGAACTTGACAACCTTTCTTCACCAGGTTCCTGGGATAAAAATGTAGCAAAGGGCTCAAAAGTTAAAAGAAATTGTGACTTTTGGGCCATTTTTGGCCGCTTTTGCCACTTTTCTTTAAAAAAGGTGTCATAGCTTAGCGCAAGGGGGCATCCCGACGAATTTACTATAAAAAAATGCTAGAAATTGGCATAAATTCTAGCAGAAATCTGCGCCAGCTACAGACTGGGGTAGATTTCACTTTTTGGCACATGAATAGTTGAAGATGCAAGAAATGTATTACGAGGCGTGCACCTTTTAATAAATTTGTTGCATCTTACTTCAGCTTGGTTCCTATTAAGACTAGAGTATGAAATTCCCCTTATTGTATTACTTATCTTGTATTGATCCGGAGTTACAGCCTGTATTATACCCTAGAGCTGCATTCACAATTCTGCAGGCTTAAGAGCTGAAATCTCCCAGCATCCCCTGCTTGTTCAGTGCCTTCAAAAAAATTGCTTTACACCAAGCACTCTACAGTAATTCTGATGTAGGAAAAACAACCTACCCTCCCTGAATTATAGATCAGCTAAGGGGGTGTGTCTGATGACAAGCTTGCTGACTGTTTCCAAAGACAACCAGCAGAATTGTTAATGCAACTATGGGATATGATACAGACTGTCACTCAGGATCAGTGTGTGTGTATACACACACACACACACACACACACACATTATAGGGGTGTTTTTTTTTCTAGATTTTTAACTAATTTCTAGATTTAATGGTCTGTCAGGGCATGCTGGGAGTTGTAGTTTCTCAGCAGCTGGAGATATGGCAGACAATGCTCCTCACTCTGCCTTGTACTCATATATACAACGCTCAGAGATATATTTCCTCTCTCGGTTATAGATTAGTAAGGGGCTGTTTTTCTGCCAGGTGCACTTGAGGAGCCTTAGAGACGTCTAATATATGTTTAAACTGTATAATAAATTCCTCCGGTGGGTCGTATGAACGTAACATACAAATGAACCCTCTCGCCAAGTGGTGTCTCCGACAAAGCAGGACTGGCAGGCCGCCAGAGTAATGATAGTGCCAGTCTCCAACAGTGAGAGGAATCTAAAACTAAAGAGGTGGGTCAGGAAAGTATGTACAGATGTAGTAGTGCTCAGTATATTAAATGAAGCAGTGCTTGAGTTCTCAGATGTAGTAGCCCTTGGGTTGTCAGATGTTGTGGTGATCTGGTTGTCAGAAGAAGCAGAACTTGGGCCGTTAGTTGAAGCAAAAACTTAGTTCTCACTTGTCTTACTGCTTGTGTTGTCAGATGTAGTCGTGCTTGGGTTGTTAAGTGAAGCAGAGCTTGGTTGTCAGTTGTAGTAGTACTCGGGTTGTCAGATGCTTCAGAGAAGTGCGGTTGTCAGATGGAGCCGAGATCATGTTTTTAGATGTAGTAGGAATCAGATGTCAGTAGAGCTTGGGTGATGAGATGTTCTACTTGAGGTTACAGATGAAGCAGACTTAGGTTTTCAGATTAATTACTTCTTGGGCTTTCAGATGAAGCAGAGTTTGGGTTGTCACATTCGGTAGTGCTTGGAATGTCAAATACTACAGAGAAGTGGAGTTGTAGTTGTACTTGGGTTGTCAGATGTAGTAGGCGTGCTCGAGTTGTTAAATGAAGCAGAGCTCAGGTTGTCAGACATAGCAGAGCTCAGGTTGGCAGATGTAGTATAGCTCAGGTTGTCAGATGTAGCAGGGCTCAGGTTGTCAGATGTAGCAGAGCTCAGTTTGTCAGATGTAGCAGAGCTCAGGTTGTCAGATGTAGTACCACTTGGGTAGTCAAATGTAGCAGAACTTAGGTTGTCGCTTGGCTCAACCCATCATGATGAAGCAAAGTATTGTATATTTAATTATCTTGCACATTAGGTTCCGGCAATGCGACATAATTTCTGTTGTAGTGTGATCATAGCCTTAATAATTGAAGAGGATGCCTGAGTTTATTTTAGTAATAAATACTTTCTAGCTTAGAGACTTATCATTATGTCTAAACAATAGAAAACTCAGCTCTGCTACATCAGTATTGCTGACGTCCCGCTATCAGGAGTAAGATAGACAGCTGGGGTTCTTCATTATTTAACAGTCTAGTCCCACAGGGGTCTACGCCATCTGATAGGTGTGAAGTACCCACCGGGGAATCTCATTATAAGGCTCCACTGCTGAGTCACAGTCACATTATTATAGGTAACACTATGGTGATGAAGCGTCTGTGCTCGGATTTTCCCTGACTCAACCTATTACTATTCAAACTAAGGAAATTATTAATTCCATCTGCTGTAACTAGTCCATGCAGAACAGTCCGCTCAGGATGGTCGGTACCTGTGAGCTCAACTTGTTCTCATGATTAAATTAAAAGACTAGCTCCAGGGATGTACAGTACCCATCATCCTGCTGCCGGATGGGGCCATCGAAATGGAACTTCTTTCTTACTTTGTATCAACTCCAATAACTATTTTAGATAGATCTTTGAGCAATTGGAAATGTGTATATATATATATATAAAAATTCCTTTAATCCAGATGCAGACATGCTTTATGACAGCTGCAAAAGTGTCCATAGTGTAATACAGTCTCCAGGGAGTAATGGAGTACAGCGCCCTCCCCCAGAGAGTGTCAGGAGAGCTGCATACAGAGTCTTATCTTTGTATAGTGTTACCTTTCTGTCCTTTCTAGGCCCCCAGTCGTATAATAGAGCTGTCATCTGTCATTATATCCTCCCTGTCTAATTATAATGAGATGACACTGCTGACCCTGTCTCAGTCTACACAACAATTCTGAAAAGTGAGCTACAGAAAACAGGAAATGTCAAGCAATTGTGTCTACTCTAGTGACCTGTAATGACAGGGAGGGAGACAGACAGGTGAGCCCTAATCTACCCGCCACTCAGTCCCTGCCTACTTGCAACGACCCGTCCTAGGCGACGGGGTACAACTGGGCGACGGTCCCTACGCTCAGTAAGTGCAAGACAGACAAACAGACAAGGGTACACAGAAGCTACTGAAACGGACACACCGTGAGCAACCAGAGTGGTGAACGAGCCGAGTCAAACCTGGAGTGAACGAGGTACAAAACCGCTGAGCAGGAGAGTGGTCAGAAAGCCAAGGACTATAACAAGCAGAGAATGAGTAGTACAAGCAGTAGCAGCAAGGCCAGGAAACAAGCAGAGCAGAATCACAAGCAAAGGAGGAACAGTAAAGGCAGGTATAAATAGACAGAGGGCGGGAGCTAGCTCCGTCTGGCCAGGCTGTGATAGGCTCTCCCACTCCTAAGCCTGCCAGCCTGAGTGGTGGAAGATGGAGTCAGTCTCACAGACCTAGAAGCAGGTGCAGACTGATTGCCCATGGGCGTAGACACAGAAGCTGTGCCTGGCAGATCCTTTACATGACCGGTGTGAAAATGGAAATCTTTTAATATTTGTTTTTTTTACATGGATAGTACATAACAAAATAAAAATATTATCAAAATAAATAATTCAATAATATGTAATTTTCTGAATATATATATCCTATAAGCAGGGGTATTTCCTAATCGTTTCGATCTGCTTCTTCTTCCACATTATATCTCAGGCTGCTGCAAACAATTTCCGGATTATCAGAATCTAGATTATTGGATGCTGGATTAAAAGAATTTTGATGTATTTAACATAAAAAGCAAAAAGTTCTTTATAAACATCAGCAAGAAAACGAACAACAATTTTGACAAAATTTTGCTGCTGTACAAATTTTCTATTTCAGCACCACGGACAGAGGGTTAATCTTAAAGGAAAGAATAAGAAGATCATAAAGGAACCAAAAAGTACAGTAAAACGCAGAGCTGTCTCCTTATAACAGACGCCATGTATATAAGTCACTCCTATACCCCGGCCTATAACCAAGGAGGAGGCTAATCCTTATTTATTTATTTAAAGCCAGTGTTTAATTTTCCTGCAGCGCCACCAGAGGGGAAATGTATTATTACATGGAGCTCATTGAAATCAATAGGCTGTCAATGCAATGCACATACAATGCAAGGTCCTCCAGAGAGAGACGCTCTTTGCTCCAGCTCATAAATAAGGGTTCGGAACGGAGGACCAACTATTTTAACTACTAATTCCCTAATAGGGTGTTTGAAACGGGATTTCTAAACCAGACACCCCTTTTAAGGCCAATGAATGTAAGACAATATAAAGACAGTCCACCAATACTAATGGAGCTATGATTGTGTTCTCATCTCCAATTATATTTCTCTGGCCGGCACGCCATCTCCTGACCTCTCAATGACGCCATTTATGACTTGAACACCGTAAGGAGGGAACTGTCGCTGATGTGAGTGATAGTAGCAGGAGGGGGCTGCCGCTTAGGCGGAGAGCTCTCACGTTGAATAATGGGACCCTCCATGAGCCTGGAGCGCACAGCAAACAAAAACTCAATTTGTTTCCGTTTTTTCCAATACATCTGCTGCTCTTCAGGTAGCGGACTCCCAAATATGAAATGCGGCTTCAATTATCACGCCGTGTTACACATTATCTGTGCGTTTGCTCTATGGCATAATTGAAGGGTTATTAAATCGAATCAATTATTAAGGCAGCAAAGCTATTAAAACCCCCCGACGTTCCTTCCTCATTTAAATATAACGAAGCCTAATTATTTATAGTGTTTTATTAGTTTGCCGTCTTACTTAAAGTTTGCTAAAATTAGATATGTTCACAAAATATTCAAAACAACAGAATGAGATTCTTCTATACATCCACTCGTATTAATTAACGTGTCTTAAAGTGAATTCAACTTTTATCATCAGGTTAATTTTAGGTCCAAAATTTTGTGTTGATTATTTCTTAATATTTCTTTATAGCGGTTGGAGTTCCAGCATTCTTATACAGAGCTCCAATTCCCCTGCGTAGACATAATGATAAAAAAATAAAATTTTGGCTACCTGCAGTCACCACTAGGGGGAGCTTGTTATATTATTATTGCGTTCAATGTATAAATAGTATGCAGTAAGCTCCTAAGCTCCCCCTAGTGGTTGCTGCAGGCAGCTCTAATTTTATCTTTTAACTATCAAGGGAATTTGTAAATACTAGCGCTCCAATCACTAGTATTAATATGAAAATAGCTGGAGGAAAATGCGCCTAATTTATTAAGAAGACCTCCAGTGGAAACACAACTTTCCATGTCTGCACCCCCTGCCTCTACACTTCTTTTATATATACTGTACTTACTTTTTGAACTGAAGCCTTGTTTGTGCTTTAAAAAAGCCTCCATCTTGATTCTTAGATTTCCGTAGCTTTCTCTTCCTCTCTGCTTTGCTACCAATCCCATGATGCTTCAAAACAGCATCACATGACCAGCTAAAGACCATACCATTGCTGCATGCAGGGGGACATTGTGATTATCATTCTCTCTATATTCTCCTAAATAAGCTGAGAAACCATAAGTATACAGCCAGGGAGGCTGCACTACATTCTTCTACACCTGTGTGACAGGAACCTGTCTAAGTATCAGTGGTAGTAGATCATAGAAGTTTCTGTCCCCCCCTGTGTAATACAGGAACTGCTAAAGCCTGTGATGGGTGACCCATAGATCTCCATAGACTCAAGTAGAAAAAGTAGTCACCGAGGCTGATCCACACTGCTGCTAAGCAACCATACCAGTCTGATATATAGAGATAAATAACAGGTGAAAGACTGACACATGGAATAACATAATGGTCACATGGGAAAGTTTAATTTTTGACTGGGTGTCCCTTTAATAAATTAGACTTATCTCTGGCTGTCCGTGCACTACAGAGTAAATCTACGCCAGCTGGGAGTTATAATTGATGACAGTGTCTAGCATTAATTACAGTAAATGTGTTGAGTCGTGGGTGACCCCGTCCCCTTCCATTGAGCTCCGCCCACTTTCTAGAAAGGTGCCGTAAGCTCCATAATTGGCACAATAGTTCAAATGTTTCCGGTCAAATGGTGACTTTTGTGCCACCTGAGACATGTCTCCGCCAAAAAACTGTCAAAGAAAAGTTAATAAACTCACCCCTATATGTCTATGAAGGAGATTTGGAGCCTTTTTTCCCAGAAAAATGGTGCTCTGACCAGTATAAAGATATATTAAAAACTGAATCAACCCAGATTTTGGATCTAGTTAGATAAAAAAACAAAAAAAACCTGAACCCCCCCCCCCCCCAGGGCTGAACACTTTAGAAGATGGTACATTCCTAGCAGTTACATTGCTTTAGGGGGTGCATGACATACGTCTGGGCATAGACACCTGTGTCACAATAGAGAATAGCAGTTCTATAAATGGGCAGCGCAGAGGTGTGATGGGAAGTCATAATAATAGCTAAATACTATAATAATGCTACAATGTGCACATTAATATAAATCCTATACAGTGTGAACCAGTTCCCTATAATGCCATGTAATGGTTGGGGGGGGGGGGGTGCAGCTTTTTAACACCTTTGTAACCACATTGCAATAAGACAGGGTCGGACTAGCCAATAGCCCAAATTTGATAGTGTTGTCTACTTTACACAGACCTTATCCAAATTCCCTACTAATGGAGGGTTGGCGCTCTCACTGGTGCAGCTGGCTTGTTTTTTCCCCAGTGTATTAACTTCCATTGAGACTGCTATGGGACACTAAACTGCTCCTTTTGCTTTCTATCACACAGTCATAGCATTTGCGCTCAACTTCCACTAGAGGGAGCTCATTTGTACAGCTCCCATTGAATTCAATACTAGATGTATAAATCCATATGCAGTGAGCTCCCCCTAGTGGCAGCGGCAGGCAGCCAGAGTTTTATCATTTGAATCTAGGGATTTTATTAAGACTGGGCGTTTCATACGTAAGCACAGCAGTAAAATGTGCCTAATCTATTAATAGGCGCACACCTCTTAATTAAAGTGAAATCATAGCTGGTCGTAGGTTTTTACTATGATTTACGGCGTAGATTATATTAAATTTGTCGGTCTGCAGGCCCCACCTTACGCTAAACCCTGCCCACCTTTTTATAAAAGTGGCGGAAGTTGCGTAAAACAGCAAATAGTTGCAAAAAATTGCGCACATATGGCGTGCGACATCATTTGTGACTTATAAAATTGGTGACAATAGTGGCGTATAACCATTAGTAAAACCCCCCTGTGACTATGTGAGAAATTTCTCAGTGGGGATGGGGCCCATTCTAAGGTTTGTACATGAGGTCTTCCATAGGACAGATCACCATGTAGCTATTTGCATTTGGCTGCACTATGTTTTATTTTCATGAGGACATTATATAAAGTAGCAGCTAATTGTAACTTTATAGTTTGCGGTTTACGATAAAGTTCTGGGTTAATTTCTAAGACAACATTTTAATGGGGTTGTAGACGCAGCTAATGAAATTAACCGTTCTCTTTACATTTTTTTTATACATATTGTCATCTGCTTCTCACTTGATTATTTGCCAGGCAGACATTTCAAGTGAAATAATTTGAAATCAAGTCGTCCATGCAATTCCAATTTATTTTTATAATGATTTTGGAGCCTTTTGTATGACTGTCTATTTATTTAGAGCAGTGACGTCATTTTGTGAGCCAGTATGCAGAAAGGGATGGAACCGGAGGATAAATGTTTTATTAAAGTGTTAAAGGAGACATGCCAGGATTTTCTGCTACATTTAGATAGATAGATAGATAGATAGATAGATAGATAGATAGATAGATAGATAGATAGATAGATAGATAGATAGATAGATAGATATGAAATAGATAGATATGAGATAGATAGATAGATAGATAGATAGATAGATAGATAGATAGATAGATAGATAGATAGATAGATAGATAGAGAGATAGATAGATAGATAGATAGATAGATAGATTAAAAACTTCTGCAGAGCTATATTACTGTATGTCCACCATTTTAGTTTACCTATAGAATGAATCTACATAAGAAGTAAAGTTACAAACATGACATTACTTATCCTGTACTGATGCTGAGTTACATCCTGTATTATACTCCGGAGCTGCACTCACTATTCTGCTGGTGGAGTCACTGTGTACATACATTACATTACTTATCCTGTACTGATCCTGAGTTACATCCTGTATTATACTCCAGAGCTGCACTCACTATTCTGCTGGTGGAGTCACTGTGTACATACATTACATTACTTATCCTGTACTGATCCTGAGTTACATCCTGTATTATACTCCAGAGCTGCACTCACTATTCTGCTGGTGGAGTCACTGTGTATATACATTACATTACTTATCCTCTACTGATCCTGAGTTATATCCTGTATTATACTCCAGAGCTGCACTCACTATTCTGCTGGTGGAGTCACTGTGTACATACATTACATTACTTATCCTGTACTGATCCTGAGTTACATCCTGTATTATACCTCCAGAGCTGCACTCACTATTCTGCTGGTGGAGTCACTGTACTGATCCTGAGTTGCAGCCTTTATTATACTGCAGAGCAGCATTTATAATTCTGTAGGCTGAAATCTCCCAGCACCACCTGTCAGTGTCTGCACAAAGTTTGATAACTTGCATTATGGTAAATGTCATCTTTACAACAACAATTGTACAGTCATCTGATGTAGGATTCCTACAGTAGGAATAACTGTCCACCTTCATTATGGGAGCTCAGGTAAACTGCTAGGGGGTGTCGGTCAACAGGCATGCTGACTGTTACAGTCTAATTTGCCAATACGTTTTGACAAATTGAAATGGAAACTGACGTCTGCTTCATCTGATAACAGATGACAGAATTTCTGGACTATTTAGTCCAGGATGAAAGCCTATAAATTCCTATGTATTGTTCTGTACCCCTCTGATTACTTTGTTTTTTTTTGGTTGTACGCTTCCTTTCCCAGCTGTGCACTGTACATGCCACAAGCCAAAACACAACCAATCAATAGTAGGAATTTTCAAGAGCAAAATGGCTCAATAGATGAATGAAAATAAACGCAAATTCTGTTCTTTGGAAATGTAATTGACAAACCCAAACTGACGTCTATTCAAAGGAATTACTGCAAATTCAATAAGCTGATTAGTTCCCATATAATGTGAAAAACACACATACTGAGGGGCCCCATGTTCTGCTGCATCGGGAAACTGAGAACATTGCAACCTGATACCGAGAATCCATAATCACAGAACAAACACCTTATCTTCTGTACTAATCTATCATCTATCTATCTATCTATCTATCTATCTATCTATCTATCTATCTATCTATCTATCTATCTATCTATCTATCTATCTATCTATCTATCTATCTATCTAATATCTATCTATCTATCTATCTATCTATCTATCTATCTATCTATCTATCTATCTATCTATCTATCTATCTATCTATCTATCTATCTATCTATCTATCTATCTATCTATCTATCTATCTATCTATCTATCTATCTATCTATCTATCTATCTATCTCTCTCATAATCTATCTATCTATCTATCTATCTATCTATCTATCTATCTATCTATCTATCTATCTATCTATCTATCTATCTATCTATCTATCTATCTATCTATCTATCTATCTATCTACCATCTATCTATCTATCTATCTATCTATCTATCTATCTATCTATCTATCTATCTATCTATCTATCTATCTATCTATCATCTATCTATCTATCTATCTATCTATCTATCTATCTATCTATCTATCTATCTATCTATCTATCTATCTATCTATCTATCTATCATCTATCTATCTATCTATCTATCTATCTATCTATCTATCTATCTATCTATCTATCTATCTATCTATCTATCTATCTATCTATCTATCTATCTATCTATCTATCTATCTATCTAATCTCTATCTGTCTGTCTGTCTATCATCTATTTCTTATTTATCTATCTATCAGTCTATAAGACGCATTATTACCCAACCTAATTACTAAAATGGTTCTGCAGAGGTAAAAATATAAATCCCCAGACGAGCTGGTGTGTCTTTAGACCCCATTTTCTTTTTCCTTGTGCACTGTGAAGAATGTATTCCACCTTATGAAACCCCTCCTGGAATAAAAGGATTTAAATCAAATTGAATTTATTCTAGTGTGAGCAAACTGCAATATTCAGCTCTTTATGTAGTAATTTGGTCCCTGAGAGAAGCTCCACATTGTTGGCTCCTGTATTTGTGTACATGGCGCGCGTGTATGGACAGTGAAGGAATCATCCTAGGACAAGAAGGCTCAGTGCTGATAGCCAACCCCACTCCCTCCCTAACCCATGTAGAAGAAAAGGCTGGCACGACCCTCTGGCCATTCCCCCCTCAATTTTTTTTAGGAAGAGAGGGGATATTGCGCCTAGCAATAAATAACACTTAAAGTAAACCTATATATATATATATATATATATATATATATATATATATATATATATATATATATATATATATATATATAAATGTATATATGTATATATATATATATACAGTGAAGGAAATAAGTATTTGATCCCTTGCTGATTTTGTAAGTTTGCCCACTGTCAAAGACATGAACAGTCTAGAATTTTTAGGCTAGGTTAATTTTACCAGTGAGAGATAGATTATATTAAAAAAAACACAGAAAATCCCATTGTCAAAATTATATATATTTATTTGCATTGTGCACAGAGAAATAAGTATTTGATCCCTTTGGCAAACAAGACTGAATACTTGGTGGCAAAACCCTTGTTGGCAAGCACAGCAGTCAGACGTTTTTTGTAGTTGATGATGAGGTTTGCACACATGTTAGATGGAATTTTGGCCCACTCCTCTTTGCAGATCATCTGTAAATCATTAATATTTCGAGGCTGTCGCTTGGCAACTCGGATCTTCAGCTCCCTCCATAAGTTTTCAATGGGATTAAGGTCTGGAGACTGGCTAGGCCACTCCATGACCTTAATGTGCTTCTTTTTGAGCCACTCCTTTGTTGCCTTGGCTGTATGTTTCGGGTCATTGTCGTGCTGGAAGACCCAGCCACGAGCCATTTTTAATGTCCTGGTGGAGGGAAGGAGGTTGTCACTAAGGATTTGACGGTACATGGCTCCATCCATTCTCCCATTGATGCGGTGAAGTAGTCCTGTGCCCTTAGCAGAGAAACACCCCCAAAACATAATGTTTCCACCTCCATGCTTGACAGTGGGGACGGTGTTCTTTGGGTCATAGGCAGCATTTCTCTTCTTCCAAAAACGGCGAGTTGAGTTAATGCCAAAGAGCTCAATTTTAGTCTCATCTGACCACAGCACCTTCTCCCAATCACTCTCAGAATCATCCAGATGTTCATTTGCAGACTTCAGACGGGCCTGTACATGTGCCTTCTTGAGCAGGGGGACCTTGCGGGCACTGCAGGATTTTAATCCATTACGGCGTAATGTGTTACCAATGGTTTTCTTGGTGACTGTGGTCCCAGCTGCCTTGAGATCATTAACAAGTTCCCCCCGTGTAGTTTTCGGCTGAGCTCTCACCTTCCTCAGGATCAAGGATACCCCACGAGGTGAGATTTTGCATGGAGCCCCAGATCGATGTCGATTGACAGTCATTTTGTATGTCTTCCATTTTCTTACTATTGCAACAACAGTTGTCTCCTTCTCACCCACCGTCTTACTTATGGTTTTGTAGCCCATTCCAGCCTTGTGCAGGTCTATGATCTTGTCCCTGACATCCTTAGAAAGCTCTTTGCTCTTGCCCATGTTGTAGAGGTTAGAGTCAGACTGATTAATTGAGTCTGTGGACAGGAGTCTTTTATACAGGTGACCATGTAAGACAGCTGTCTATAATGCAGGCACCAAGTTGATTTGGAGCGTGTAACTGGTCTGGAGGAGGCTGAACTCTTAATGGTTGGTCGGGGATCAAATACTTATTTCTCTGTGCACAATGCAAATAAATATATATAATTTTGACTATGTGATTTTCTGTTTTTGTTTTTTTTTATATATAATCTATCTCTCACTGGTAAAATTAACCTAGCCTAAAAATTCTAGACTGTTCATGACTTTGACAGTGGGCAAACTTACAAAATCAGCAAGGGATCAAATACTTATTTCCTTCACTGTATATATATAAAATAAACAAAAATGGTGACAGCACTCTGCAGACACTAATGTCACCTAAAACACTATATATAAATAAATATGCATTGCTGCTAAATGTGATTAAAACACTGATGTTCTTAGCGCACATTTTGATCAAATTGTGTGAGCCCACCTGCCATGACAAGGCGACCTCTATGTATATATCAGTATATTACACAAAGAACTGGAATCTAACAAAATGGAGAATGTATCAGGGGCACGCCTATGGAGACACCGCCCCTGGAATGCAAGAGGAGTGTACAGAAGAACTTACAGCTGAGGAGCCAATGGGGCTTAAGCACGTCCCACATCTCTAGGGAGGGAACTGTTGTGTTTCTTTGTTCAAATAAAGTTAGTTCACTTCCTACTGGACTGAGGGAGGACGTGTACCAACTTGTCTGTCTGGTGTACTTTTTCCATGTATGCATGCGACCAGTTTTCAATTTACAGAGGTGGCTATTCAGTGTGAGATAACAGGGAAAAAAGGAAGTTTTAGCCATGACATTCCCAGAATCAACAGTTATCACCTACCTACAGAATAGCGTCTGATTGCTGAGGTCACCACCACTGGGACCCCCACCGATCGCAAGAACAGAAACCCAAAACTCAAAACCCAAAACCCCTGTTCCTCCTCATTGCTCGACCGTAATGAGGACATTGAATAAAGCAGCGAGCGTATGCTTGACCGCCGCTCTATTCAATGTCCTCTTCATTTCTTTCGAGCAATTTATTCGGCTGTTTCCGTCAGTCCGATAATCTTTTAATAGAGTGCCAGCACGCATACTCGGCCGCCGCTCCACTCAGGCTCCTCCTCTCTGCGGTCGAGCAGTGAGGAGAAACAGGGGTTTCAGGACCCCTGTTTTCACGATCGGTGGGAGACCTAGCGGTGGGGCCACCCAGCGATCAGACAACGATCACCGATCCTATAGATAGGTGATAATTGTCGATTCTGGGAATATCCATTTAAGCCTTGTTCACACAGTGCAGATTTTCTGCAGATTTTGCATGTATTATTCAAGCCAAAACCAGAAATGAAACCTAAACAGTAGAAATATGTAAAGGAAGGTCTTACCTGGATCCAATTATGGGGTTGGCTTAAAAAATGCATTCAAAATCTGCAGCAAATCTGGCCTTCGGGTACGTCCACACATAGCGTAAACTGTGGAATTTCCGTCTGGATTTTCCATGCAGAAATTCCGCAACATATTACAGTAGCAGCAAAGTGGAAAATAGTTGAACAAATCTCATCCCTGCGGAAATCAGGAGCAGAAATTGACCTGCGGTGCGGACTCTCAATCTGCCGCAGGTAATTTCTCTTGCGAAAACGTTGCAGAATTGAACTTTCGTAACTGAAATTTGGTAGTAACTTTGTGTGTAATAATTCTCACAGTGTAATAATGGAATCTTGCACCAATAAATGACAACTTGACGCCTGCTACATGTGGCGCTATTATAACATTGGTCCCGTGCTCGTCTATCGGTCGCCAGGGAAGGATTTTTTTATCGGAACCGGCAAATTCTTGTACAATATGGTCTTGCGGTATAAAACCATGGCTGGAATGGTATAAATCATCATAATTAAACCTCAATGAGCTAAAACCGTGGATTTTGTTAATTAATGCCCTTTTGCACGGCCGTATAATGAAAGCGTTGGAATGAAATCAGCACTTTTTACAATATGAGGCTTTCGCTGATGAGATGACTGAAACGATCTTTTAAATCATCGGAATAAAACGTAAATTAGATCCATCTATTCTGCAATAATATAAACAGTCTGAATGCAATTAGCCTCTCTTTTCCATATACACCCCATCTGCGACGTAATATATCAGCCCGGAACGACTCGCGGCGCCCTCCCTCTCTCTCTCTCTCTTTTTGTGCTGGCAATTACTCGGTGTCCCGCGAGAGGAGTCTGGCGATATGGATTGACTGTCACCCAGATAGTGTATGGTGCATTGACAAGGGAATTAGTTTTCTCCTCATACAGTAAGAATTCAGAAAAGCACAGCTTTATATCTCACGCCGTAACAAGCGCCGTCAGTTTTTTTTATCATCTCGCTGCGTTACTTTGATTTATTGGCATTGCTTAAAATTAAAAACACCAATTTACTTTTCTCAACATTCTGAATATTCTGACACCTTCCCCGGGAGTGGGGAGGGGGATTGCTGCTCTTAATTAAGTCATAGCACGTCCCGTGATCAGTGAGGTCTACCACGACATGCGCGTGAAGTTATAATCATCTAGTCTAGGTTTATTAACATCTAATTCCTTCAGATAAAAAGTTATAGCAAAATCCGGACCAGATCCTTCATTCGCTGATGGAAAAATTGTTGGCGTCATGATAGATATTGTATGTTGCATTATAAGGGCACGTTCAGACGTGGCGGAATTGCTGTTGAATTGCGCTCTGGACAGTCCACAGTGGAGTTCTCCAGCGGTCGTTTTTTAAATTTATTTCTATACATTTTTAGGAAACTTAGTTCAGACGTTGCGGAAAATAACTGTGTGGAAATCAGGCTGCGGTGCAGAATTTCCCCTCCGCAGCAGCTCATTATGTTGCGGAGAAGAAGCGGAATTTCACTGTGGATTTCATCCTTTGCATTGCAAAATCTGAAATCTGTGGCAACTCCGCTGTGATATCTGCAACGTCTGAATTACCTGTCAAATATGCAAATGTTGGTGCAGATTCGTTGCGTAATTCCCCCGAATCTGCACCAACATTTGCAGCGGAAAAATTCCACCACGTCTGAACATGGCCTTAGAGAAGTTATTCTGGAGATGATAGATATCATTAAAGGGGTTGTCTAATGATGACAACCCCTGTCCATACGCCCTATTAGGGCATGACCACACGTAGCGGAATTGCTCTGGAATGCCGCTGCGGACAGTCCGCATCGGAAATCCGCAGCGTACCCGTTTCTCCATTGCCTTCCACAGCTTTTTAGTTGTGTTCGTTTACACGTTGCGGATAATTCCGCTGCGTAGCATAGGCTGCGGAGCGGAATTTGGTGTCCGCAGCATACAATGGTTGTTGCGGACGTGTGGCGGACTGGTTGCGGACTCATTGCGGAATTTCTCCATTGACTTCAATGGAGAGTCAAAATTCCGCAATGAAGTCTGCAGATGTCATGTAGATGTTATGTGTGCTGCGGAGCGTATTGGTTTTACTAACATGACATTTCTTCATTCTGGCTGGACCTATGTATTTCTAGGTCTACAGCCAGACTGAGGAAGTCAATGGGGCTCCCGTAATTACGGGTGACTACGTGTGTGTGCACCCTTAATTACGGGAGCGTTGCTAGGCGACGTCAGTAAATAGTCACTGTCCAGGGTGCTGAAAGAGTTAAGCGATCGGCAGTAACTGTTTCTGCACCCTGGACAGTGACTTCCGATCACAATATACATCAACCTGTAAAAAAAATAGAAGTTCATACTTACCGAGAACTCCCTGCTTCTTCCTCCTGTCCGGCTTCCCAGGATGACGTTTCAGTCCAAGTGACGGCTGCAGCCAATCACAGGCCAATCACAGGCTGCAGCGGTCACATGGACTGCCGCGTCATCCAGGGAGGTCGGACTGGATGGCGAAAGAGGGACGCGTCATAAAGACAACGGCCGGTAAGTATGAATTTCTGTTACTTTCACTAGGGAAAGTGCTGTCCCTTCTCTCTATCCTGCACTGATAGAGAGAAGGGAAGTACTTTCACCTTAATACGCAACGGCCAGTCCGCATCAATTTTGGGCAGAGCCGCCACAGAATCTGCAACGCAGATTCTTTGCGGCATTGATGCGGACAGTGACGGAAGAACTCCGCCACGTCTGGGCATGCCCTTAGGGTATATGGATATCGTAAAGAGGAGGTCCCAGCTCCATACCTCACTTCTTAAGGAACTTTGAGGCAGATTTTTCTGCCTGCAAAAAAAACTCAGTGTGAACAGGGCTAAAGCCTATCAGTGGCTTAGCGATGTCATTGCGTTTTTGTGCCACAATTAATAAAATGGCGGCAATACTGCGCCAGTTTTTGCCACGATTTTTGTAATCACGCCATTTTTATCGTGATTAAGGAAATCGCAGGAAAAATGGTGCGATATTGCCGCGATTGCGAAAATCGCAGCACAAAACGCAACAAAATCGGGAAACAAATGTAAACATGAGTGATTGGGGGAGCACTTACTGTAGGAGTCCTGTAGTGATGTGCACAGCCCTCTGCCGTCTCTAAGGAGCAGGGGAATCGCTGATGATCGGACTGTACCGGTAAGGTCTCAGGAGACGCAATGACTGGTGGGCGGGATCTTCTCGCCTGGGGGGGAAGCAGCTGACTTCTTTCATGTTCTGCGCCTCCGGTCTTCACGCTGCTTGTGCAGCAGCCTCATATCATTCTTTTACAGAGGGGGTGCGGGCGGGCCCTCGGACCCCCTTGCTTTGGGGCCCGGTCGCGTGTGCGACCCCTATAGCTACATCACTGCTTTTACCGGAGACTCACTTGCTTTGTTTCGGGAGACTCGTGGACAATCCAGGAGAATAGGCAATTATACCCTATTGGTTGTCACCCAGCTATCCCAAAACCTGATATCACTTAGTTGCAGCTGGAAAGATTTTTTGCCAATTTATTGTTGTTTTTTTTTTTTTTTGACATTTTAGGTGGAAATGCTCTGTAAGGGCATGTTCAGACGTGGCAGAATTTTTGTTGGTGCAGATTTGGGGCATTTACGCAACAAATCTGCACCAACATTTGCATATTTGACAGGTAATTCAGACGTTGCAGAAAACACAGCGGACTTGCCACAAATTTCAGTTTTTGCATTGCAAAGGCTGAAATCCGCAGTGAAATTCCGCTTCTTCTCCGCAACAGACAGTGCATGCTGCCGAGGGAAAAATCTGCACCGCAGCCTATGGTCCGCAGCGGAGTTTTCCGCAACGTCTGAACTAACTTGCCTAAAAATGTATAGAAACAAATTTTAAAAACGGCCGCAGGAGAATTCCACTCCGGACTGTCCGCAGCGGAATTCTACAGCAATTCCACCACGTCTGAACGTGCCCTAATACTTAGGGTATGTTCACATGCACTAGTTAAAACGGTTGAAAATGGAGAAGTTTTCAAGGGAAAGTAGAAAATAAAAATTTTTGTGTTTTTTTTTAGAAGTTTTTGGAGCTGTTTTCCAATTGACCCTATGACCGCCTATTGTATAACTAAATGCTGTTTTTTGCCATTGATTACAATGAGGTGTTTGTTGGCGTTTCAGTCGTGTTTTTCCAGCCGTACGTCGATGCGTTTACGCCCCGAAATCCGCTTGAAAACACTGCGTGTGCCCATACCCTTAATCCTCCACTAATAGGATGCAGCAAAAACGATTTTTCACCCTCGGTCCTTGCTGGGGTTTTATCTGCACAATCCATAGACGAGTTTGTTCATTTGATTAATTCTTAACAGGATAATATTTAGCGTCTGTGTCATGCGCTGACAGCTTCTTACTGGCGGAGCAGATAATGTGCCACCAGGTTTAATAAAGAGAGAAGGTGCCGGACCGCACTGGCGGAGACCTCAGATCAATTTTCATTTGCGTCCTGCAGCTAAGACGGCCATGGTGGACTGACTTTATGGATTTAGATAATGACTTATGGCCCGAGGACTATTGAGAAAATACCATTTATTGAAGTTTGCCTGTAAACATCA
Source organism: Rhinoderma darwinii (assembly GCF_050947455.1). Taxonomy (NCBI): domain Eukaryota; kingdom Metazoa; phylum Chordata; class Amphibia; order Anura; family Rhinodermatidae; genus Rhinoderma; species Rhinoderma darwinii. The sequence goes on from NC_134692.1 coordinate 15,191,164, forward strand.
GCGTTTAAAGTGCCCCAGACGGCTACTTGAGATGGAAGGAGGCATCATAGGAGGGAAAAACAGGGACTGGTGAGAATATGGTCAATAGGTAGAGCAGATTTTAATCTTTATAGGAATTTTGTCCTTAGGCAGAACCTTTTAAATGAAGCGATTGGGAATATACGCCCCATTTATTAAAGCAGCGCCTTACGCCGCAGTGGGCGCTAAGAGGGTGTATTAATATTTATATGTAGAATTTTTTACAATTTAAAATGTTTTTCTGCAAGGTTGTGCACTGAAGCACTAATATACCTGAAAGATAACCTATAGCGCTGCTCATCCAGAGCTTCCTGGTTCATGTATGTACTGCCAGAATTACAGGCACAGGCAGAACAATGGGAAAGAGAGAAGAACGGGTAAAAAAAATAATGCTAATTAGTATGCCATTCAGGGTCTGTAGAAAGCTGGGTGATTGATAACCTTAATTCTTGCACTGCCGTCCTCTTATGTGGTCGAAAGGGACATTGCACCTACGCCAGCACCAGGGATGTGACTGCAACCTCTGCCCCCTATAGTTAGGTTTCCTTAGGTTTGGTTTTTTTAGGCTTTTTTTAGGCTTGTGAAAAAACGGCAAGAGTTTCATATGTTTATTCATCATACATTTTTTATTTGTGTTTTTTCGGGCGTTTTTTTCCCCTGTAGAGATGCCTAAGGTAAAAATGCTGGAAAAAATGGCACACTTAGGGTATGTTCACACGGCCTATTTACGGATGTAATTCGGGCGTTTTTGCCCCAAATTACGTCCGAAAATAGCGCCTCAATAGCGCTGACAAACATCTGCCCATTGAAAGCAATGGGCAGACGTTTGTCTGTTCACACGAGGCGTAATTTACGCGCCGCTGTCAAATGACGGCGCGTAAATAGACCTGTCACTTCTTTGGCCGTAATTGGAGCCGTTATTTTTGACTCCAATGAATAGCAGCACTAATTACGGCCGTAATGGACGCGGCGTTCAAGCGCCTGCACATGCCGGTACGGCTGAAATTACGGGGATGTTTTCAGGCTGAAACATCCCCGTAATTTCAGCCGTAACGGACGCCCTCGTGTGAACATACCCTTAGAGCATGCTGCGTTATGAAAAAAAATGGCATGGACCAAAAAAACACAAAACACCGAAAGTGAAGGAAAAGGCAGCAAAAATCAAACAAAAACACTATTGGGGAATCTATACATCAGAAACTGGCGTAAATTATGGTGCAATTCTATACCAGCTCATGGCTGATTTCGATTTCAATTTCTGGTGCAGGAGTAGCCAGAGATGCGCCTAACTTATTGAGAGGGGTGTCCCTTGTAATAAATAATAGGAGTTTTCTCATCTTAGACATATATGGCATATAAACAGGATACCGTATGCCATAAATGTCTCATACATGGGGGTCCCAGCTCTGTGGTCCGCACCTATATCGCGAACAGGGTTCTCCTGACCCCCATTCCATCTGGTGCAGTAGCCGCACGCACACGTCACCCTCTCTCCACTCGTCTCTGCCTGGATTCTGTGGCAAAAGCCGCACCGAGCGGAACGGGGGTCGAGAGAGGGTTAATCAGAAATACACTCTATACATTGATAGGGTATGTGTAATCATGTTTTCAGTACGAGACAGTTGTCCTGCAGCGAGGCAGGGACTCCTAGCATCGTACATAACTATGATGCTAGGAGCCCGGCTCCCTGCACTGTGTTCGGTCCGGGACTTGCGGCCAAAATACGTCCGTCAATTACGGACGTAATTAGTGTGTGTGCACATACCCTTAATGTGCTAAATGACTATTCTAGCTGCAAACGTCTGGTTTTTAATGCAATATCTACATAGGTGTAAGAGGCCCATTTCCAGCAACCATCACTCCAGTGTTCTAATGGTACATTGTGTTTGCTAACTGTGTTAGAAGGCTAATGGATGATTAGAAAACACTTGAAAACCCTTGTGCAATTATGTTAGCACCGCTGTAAACAGTTTTGCTGTTTAGAGGAGCTATAAAACTGACCTTCCTTTGAGCTAGTTGAGAATCTGGAGCATTACATTTGTGGGTTCAATTAAACTCTCCAAATGGCTAGAAAAAGAGAGCTTTCATGTGAAACTCGACAGTCTATTCTTGTTCTTAGAAATGAAGGCTATTCCATGCGAGAAATTGCCAAGAAACTGAAGATTTTCTACAACGGTGTGTACTACTCCCTTCAGAGGACAGCACAAACAGGCTCTAACCAGAGTAGAAAGAGAAGTGGGAGGCCCCGCTGCACAACTGAGCAACAAGACAAGTACAATAGAGTCTCTAGTTTGAGAAATAGACGCCTCACAGGTCCTCAACTGGCAGCTTCATTAAATAGTACCCGCAAAACGCCAGTGTCAACGTCTACAGTGAAGAGGCGACTCCGGGATGCTGGCCTTCAGGGCAGAGTGGCAAAGAAAAGCCATATCTGAGACTGGCTAATAAAAGGAAAAGATTAATATGGGCAAAAGCTCAGACATTGGACAGAGGAAGATTGGAAAAAAGTGTTATGGACAGACAAATCGAAGTTTGAGGTGTTTGGATCACACAGAAGAACATTTGTGAGACGCAGAACAACTGAAAAGATGCTGGAAGAGCGCCTGACGCCATCTGTCAAGAATGGTGGAGGTCATGTGATGGTCTGGGGTTGCTTTGGTGCTGGTAAAGTGGGAGATTTGTACAAGGTAAAGGGATTTTGAATAAGGAAGGCTATCACTCCATTTTGCAACACCATGCCATACCCTGTGGACAGCGCTTGATTGGAGCAAATTTCATCCTACAACAGGACGATGACCGAAAGCACACCTCCAAATGATGCAAGAACTATTTAGGGAAGAAGCCGGCAGCTGGTATTCTATCTGTAATGGAGTGGCCAGCGCAGTCACCAGATCTCAACCCCATAGAGCTGTTGTGGGAGCAGCTTGACCGTATGGTACGCAAGAAGTGCCCATCAAGCCAATCCAACTTGTGGGAGGGGCTTCTGGAAGCATGGGGTGAAATTTCTCCCGATTACCTCAGCAAATTAACAGCTAGAATGCCAAAGGTCTGCAATGCTGGAATTGCTGCAAATGGAGCATTCCAAGACCAAAGCAAAGTCTGAAGGAGAAAATTATTATTTCTAACCTTGTCAATATCTTAACTATATTTTCTAGTCATTTTGCAACTCCTTTGATAAATATATACACAGAACAAGAGCAAGTAAACACAGCACTCCACAGATCCAAAAACTCAGGCGATGTGCTCGTCACCAGGGGATGAATCAATTCCCCTTCTTTTTAGATAGAAAACAGCATAGGACGTAGTAACGGCACCAGGACTTCAAGCTTGAGAAAGGTTCCTGTTGAACCGAAACGTTGCTGTGTTTGAGGTGAATAAATCCACCCTGTTTTTCATCTACCTTGAAGTCCTGGTGCTGTTACTACGTCCTATGCTGTTTTATATATATATATATATATATATATATATATATATATATATTAATATATTAATAAAACAGTGTACCAGTGTGTTTGGAGCAACTTTGTAATTACTTTTTATTAATAATAATTTAAGCTTTTTGAGATACAGCTGCTTTGTATCCTGTATATAGAGCAGCTGTATCTAGCGCTGAATCCGTCAGGTCCACGGGACTGACGGGTTCAGTGTCAGCGGGCCCTGTGTGTCTCTGACATGCAGGATCCAGCTGTTATCGAGCACATCTAAGTTATGAACTTGGATATGATCGGCAACAGCTCGATCCTGCGTGTCAGAGACACACAGGGCCCGCTGACACTGAACCCGTCAGTCCCGTGGACCTGACGGATTCAGGATTCAGCGCTAGATACAGCTGCTCTATATACAGGATACAAAGCAGCTGTATCTCAAAAAGCTTAAATTATTATTAATAAAAAGTAATTACAAAGTTGCTCCAAACACACTGATATATATATTGTTTTAAAAGGTGGATCTGCCCTAAATGTCAGATAGATGCGGGTTGCAGCTCTGGTTGGTTTCCCCCCCCCCCCAAACAGGAGCCCCGGGCAATTTCCCAGTTTGCCAACCCATAATACCGGGCGAGTCTGGATGTCCAGAACTTATGAGTGTGCTGTAGGCCACACGTCGGCTCCATATGGAGGTCAATCACCTCCTATACAGCAACATCCCCGACCTCTCCTCTCCTACCCATGAAATAAAACATGCCCGGCACAGAGACTTATAGAAATAATCGAAATACTTTTTTTTTCCTTTAGTTATATTATTTTTGTTTCTCATTTTTTTATTTGTAGGTCAGTAAAACGTCTTCTTTGTTGATCACGGTTATTGCGATGGTTGAGTCATTATCACAGCGGACTATTATCACCGTGCACTATACAATACAGAGTGTATATTGATCAGGAGCCGTATACTGACTGTAGCATGTTTAGTGCACAGCTGTGCATACAAATCAAGGGACCCTATGCCGGGGCGTCCGCCATTCATTTCCTGGGGAGATCGTATCTCCGACATTCATCTTCTGTAGGTCAGGACAGATGGAGTCGCACATTCAGGAAAATTACCCCATTGATGTGAACATGATAATGAGCCTGAAAGTGAATCCTTGAGATCTGAGATTTATAGTGACTTTAATAAAGATTTATTTTCCCTTTTTTAATCAATATTGTGAATATGAAAGCGCATTTCCCCCTATAATTATATAAAAAAAATTCACATTATATAAAAATCTTCCTCTGTCAAGTTAATTCCATAAATTTTTGAGTTTTATCTGCTTCTGGCAAGGCTAGGTGGCTATTAATATGTTTGCTATGTATCCCTCCATAATTAGGTAGGTTTGCCATTCAGGATTCTAGGAAAGATGGATACAAGCCCCGATAGAGGTAATAATGGTGGTGCCAAAGACATAGCTTGAAGCTCCTGGGCCCAAATACAAAATATGTAACAAGCCCCCCCCACCCCACCATGTACCGCCTATCATACTGGTGTCTTATTATGTGGCATTGGGAACTTTGCACCTCCCCTAGGACACCAAAACCTGGGTGTGACTGCTACCTCTGCAGCCCCTATAGTTATGCCCTGGGTGACTCTATTGGATGTCACCTATTATTCCCAGAAACAGATATAACCGATAAATGGCCAAATAGAATTTTTCACATTTGACAGAAGAGGCAACATAATGACTTACTGGGGATATTGGGGTTTACGGTCTTGTTCTTAAAATGATTATATTAAAGGGGGATTCCGGTTTTAGCAGATTAAAGATTTTAAAGATTATTCTTTGCCTAATGAAAAGTTATACACGTTTCCAATCTACATTCTGTATCAATTTCCCACAGTTTTCAAAATCTCTGCTTGCTGTCACTCAATAGCTCAATGTTAATTTTTTACTTCCATAGGATAAAAATCTGTCCTGGTCATGTGATGGACACACAGATGCATGGCTCGTTACGAGACACAGCTCTGATAACTGTACTGTAACCAGGGTGGGATTTTAGGGAGGGTACAAGGGGTCTCCACCACTCACCCTTCCTTCTGTATCTATCTATCTATCTATCTATCTATCTATCTATCTATCTATCTATCTATCTATCTATCTATCTATCTATCTATCTATCTATCTATCCCATATCTATCTATCTATCTATCTATCTATCTATCTATCTATCTATCTATCTATCTATCTATCTATCTATCTATCTATCTATCTATCTATCTATCTATCTATCCATCCATCCATCCATCTATCTCTTTATTTTTATATATGTAACTGTGCATTGTAAAGCATTGTGCCATTTGTATTTTATTAACTATAATTTCTCCAGAGCTTAGTGGTGCTGTAGAGGATTGTGCTGCAGAGACCTTCTGCTCTATAAAGTCTACGGATACAAATCACTGCAAATTACAACAGCAAACCGTGTGGTCAGGCTTGGTATTACAAGTAAAACCTAAAAACACTAAATAAATAAAAACAATTTATCTATCTATTATGGCTGCCTCTCCTATGTGTTGCTGCTATAATGGGTCAAGTGGTCTAGGTTCCAGAAGTGGGATAAGGCCTCACCAAATCTTTTGCCCAGGGACCTCCACCAACATGAATCCACCCCTGACTGTAACTGAAATGTGAATCAGTATCCCTATATTTCTATTTGCTGGGCTCATTATTCAGCACAGTTGGGCTACGTTCACACGGTTAACAAAAAACGGCTGTAAAATACGGAGATGTTTTCAAGGGAAAACAGCCTCTGATTTTCAGCCGGTTTTTATGCATCAAGTCTTTTTTATGCGTTTTTTACGGCTGTTTTTGGAGCTGTTTTGCTTTTGAGACAATGAAAAACGGCTCAAGTAGCGACGTGCACTTCTTTTTTACGGGGAGATTTTTGCGAGTCGTTTTTACAATCGGCACGTAAAAAAATGCCCCGTGGGAATGAAACACCGTTTTTCCCATTAAAATCAGAAGACAGATGTTTGGAGGCGTTCAGCCCCCGAATTCTCAGCCATTTTTGGGGGCGTTTACGGCCCAAAAAACGCCTGAAAATAAGCCGTGTGAACATACCCTTGCCATTGTTTGTGTTCTCTTTCTTATAATGGCAAAACTCTGCTGACAATGTTGTGATTTCCATACATGGCCCAGTGCTAGGACTATATACAATGACCAGGCCGCGTAGGGAGAAAATAAATTGTGTTTCCAACATTCGCAATCCCTCTTTATCATACAGGGAAATTTTCCAACACATCTCAACATTTATCTCTGAAAATGTGTCACCCGTGAGAACTCATCATGGACCCAGAGTTTGAAGTTTTAAGCTTTTGGAGCCTAGAGGTTCTCAACTCTGGACATAGGCGACACGAAGCACTCATCTTGGCATTTTTCTGAACTCCCATTAAAGATCAAAGGGCTGATAACAGTAGACAATAGACTGCATTTAACTGCATAGCACTTGAAGATAAGTTTAGTGTCCCTTTAAGAGTTTCAACTTTGCTGACAAGAAGGAAGCCGTATAAATATGGATCAATATCCCAATACATACGGCATCTGATAGAATTCAGGCAACAGATGGCGCCAGTCATGTCCTATTACACTTTACAGGGCCCTGCGGGGTGATATGGACTATTTATACCTTACAAACAAAACAAAATATAGAAGAAATCACAATACCTGTGCCCGCTGACCGGCTCTTCTTTATTCGTGGAAATAGCGGCAAAGGTAATTCTGCGCAATAAACCATAGGCCGGTCTGGATACATTAACCGGGCAGTCGGATTCTTTCCAAGGAATTCCAAAGTCTTCTCTTGAAATGTCAGACCACTTAGTGTTATAATTGTACTTTTTTCAGGTCATCGGAACAGTTTCTTCTGAATCTGCACGTCTACATTTTAAATAATGGATGATGTCATGGCGGCCGCTCTTTTATCGGAGGCTGGTGTGGCCCTCACTCTCTAGCCGGGGCCTCGGTAATAATTTAAGTGCAAGTAAATGGATCTTCGGTGTCATTGCGCTGAATATAACCTTTCACCTATTACTGAGTATTAGATTGCGCCTCTGGGGTGCCGCCATCTGTCGGTGAAAATAACAATTTTTTTTATATATTTGTTCCTTTATGATATTCGCTTTAAAGGGACATGTCAGGTATAAGGGAAAAAAGTGTTCTTTTATTTAATGTGAAGTTTAATGCGGCCTGATCCGTACGAGCGTTTCCATTCTGTTCAATCTGCTCTTCCGGTCGTGTTCCGGTAATATTCTCTGTGACAAATTAGTTTCTTTGCGGAACGCTTTTCTGGCTCACGGTTTTCTAGATGTTGATCATTTCTTTATAACTTTGAGTTGCGGAAGCGCTGAGTTCTGACCCTGGGCATACATGGGCGATGATCGTGCCTTGTATACACCCTGTCACTATACTGTAAGTGAGATCCCTATGGAGACACCATGGCAGATGGTGTGGAAACGCTTAAGAAGTTTTTGAAGAAATGGCGGACTAAGGCTATCGCAGAGGGCGCATAAGTCACACAGGTTGGCTGGCACCGAGGCTTGTGACCACCACAAGTCTTTATAGTAATTGTATAGCAGTATTATTTATACATTTTATATAGACGTTATAAGATTATTTTATGTATGGCACTTTTTTTTGGTCACTGTATGTTGGCATTATTTGAGCACTGCATGGTGGTATTCAGAAGCCTGACTACTGTAGGGCTGCTGGGGCATGTGCCCTGGGTAGTGGGTGCCATGGGGCACCAACAGTCCATTCTGACTTGGCCAAAGTATTCAGATATAGATCTAGGGCCATGAACTGAATCTTTGCCCTGGGTGAAGGAAAGCCTAGCTACGATTCTGGTGGTATTTACATGCACGTAGGCACTGCACAGTATATTATTTTTGCAGTGTACGGTGGTAGTGGCCAGAGCTATTCTTATGTTGGATTGCGCCCTATGCGGTACTTTCTCCTGGCGCCCCCTGTATGGTGTACTGTCATACAATGAACAAATAACTATCACATACAGTGCCTAATTATGAGTGTCATACAGGATGGTGCCCAAATAACAAGGTCATAAGTTGGGCAAATAAAATCCATACAGTTGTCTAAATAACAATCCCATACAGTGCCACCACCACCATACACTGCAAAAATAATATAGTGTGCTGAGTAGCAGTGCCACAAAATGCCTAAATAAATACCACCATACAGTGCTCAAATAATACTGCCATACAGTTCTCAAATAATACCACCATACAGTGCTCACATAATACCACCATACAGTGCTCAAATAATACCGCCATACAGTTCTCAAATATTACTACCATACAGTGCACAAATAATGCCGCAATACAGTGCTCAAATAATACCGCCATACAGTTCTCAAATATTACTACCATACAGTGCACAAATAATGCCGCAATACAGTGCTCAAATAATACTGCCATACAGTGCTCAAATAATAACACCATACAGTGCTCAAATAATAACACCATACAGTGCTTAAATATTACCAACTTACAGTGCTCAAAAAATACCAACATACAGTGATCAATTAATACCGCCATATAGTTCTCAAAGAATACCAACACACGGTGCTCAAATAGTACCAACATACAGTGCTCAAATAATACTGTTATACTGTGCTCAAATAATACCACCATATCGTGCTCAAATAATACCGCCATACAGTAATTAAATAAAACCAACAAACACTGATCAAATAATGCCGACATATAGTGACCAATTAACATCTCCATACATAAAGTAATCTATTAACAATGATATACAATGTATAAATAATGCTGCTATATAATTGATACTAAAAATAATGGTGGTCACATGCCTCACGTGTCAGTCCATATGGCTCCTCCTTCAACAGGGAGGACTAATGCGACCGCACAGGTTGCACACCCCTAAGGCCACCCCTGGTGGTGGCACTATATAACAATGTTATTTAGGCAACTGTATGGAAGTGTTCTTTGGCAAACCTACTGTATGGCGCTTATAATTTGACACTGTATGGTATGATTATTTGTACACGATATCACCACACACCATATGGGGGAGGGGGGACCAACAGAAGGTAAGGTACGGGGCATCGTCCATGCACTATGGAGGGCAATGTTCCAGCACAGGGATGTCTTTATTTTGAGGGCCATTGTAGGTTAATAATCTATGTATGGTTTTTCACCTTTTAATACATAATATTAAATGTTAGACGTTTTTTATATCAGACATTTGCATTACAAATAATAGAGACAGCCAGTGCAGCTGCTATGAGGCCCATGAGATCTGGGGCCCGGGTTGACTTACCCCAATACTTTTGGGCTATAGAAACCTGTACAATGTTCCCCCGTTCAACCATTGCCACAATGTTATCAAGCAAGTGAGAAGGAAAGGGCTTGAAGGAATCGGTACGTGATATGGGCAGGCGACAAGCACTGGGTTCTCCTTTCCCAACAAAAAGAGGGACCCCAATTTTTGTTGTGAGTCTCCCTCTGGCCTGCGTATGTCCATGAGGACAGCGAAAATGTCTTGTATGAGATATAATGAGCTCATTTGACAATCGAAAGGGTGGAACGTTGCCCAAAGAAGAGCGTTCTGGTGTATAAGAACAAGTTCCTTATGGGAATAATATAAAAAAATTATGAATTTCTCAATGTTCTTATATTAGCAATTTTCATGGACGATACGTCACGTGACTATAACGCAGTTGGCCTATGTCATCCATAGCCCATCTGCCACCATCACGTGACGTGGATGACACATCACTATGCAGAAGAGTGAAGGCCAGTTCACACAGAGTCTTTTTACACGTTTTTTGACGCAGAAACCGGGTCGGAAAAAGTGCCAAAAAACGTCCGAAAGTGCCTCCCATTGATTTCAACCGGCTCGCGGGAAAAAGAAGGGACATGCCCTATCTTCGGGCGTTTACGCTTCTGATCTACCATTGACATCAATGTGAGGTAGAAGAAGCATATATAGCAGCGTTTTTTGCCCGTGGTGCTCAATGGCCACGGGCAAACAACGCCGCGAAAATCGGCGTGCAGGCAGAGCAAAATCTGCCTCAAAATTCCAAACGCAATTTTGAGGCAGATTTTGTGCCTGCAAAAAACTCAGTGTGAACCCAGCCTGAGAATGGGAAATATGAGTCATGGAGATAACAGCCGCAGATTGTAAGGGCATGTTCAGACGTGGCGGAATTGCTGCAGACACTGTCCGCATCAATGCCGCACATAGTCCGCGTTGCGGATTCTGATGCGGATTTGGCTAAAATGTTCGGTAAAATGCTGCGGATTTGTCGTTGCGGATTCAGGTTCGGATCAGACCCTGCTCTCTTTCAAACATTCCATCCCAGTCTGGGTAGAGACCTCGACACACATAAGTCCAGCCTTGATCCCGTGTATTGCGCTCACTATTCCCTGCACTGGAGGTGTCCCACAATTCGGGACGGTTATGTACCTGAAAAACAAATAGACAGTGCATATTAAAGTTTGATTTGTACTTATGAATAATGTTATATATGTTTTATGTTTAACTTTGTTATAATGTTTACATACTGCAAATGCTACTAGTCAGACATCATACATACAAGTAAACTAGTGAAAACATGACATAAACATGTAAAGTTACTTACAAGGTTAATAAGAGTGGACACTTCCATATCCATTCGCCTATATCTGGCCATGGTAATGGCTCCGTGTTCATGTAATAAGCCTGGAAGGCAAAAATTGAGGTTTTCTCTTCCTCATCAGAATGATGAAATATCCTGTTCCTGAATAAATCCGCAACGCAACACACAGGAAATCCGCAACACACATTATATCTGCGTCATTTTGAAACTACATTGAAGTCAATGGGGAAATTCCGAAACAAGTCCGCAACAGACAGTGCATGCTGCGGTCTGAAAATTCCACACCGCAGCCTATGTTCCGCAGCGGAGTTTTCCGCAACGTCTGGTGTTGAAACCAATGGACAAACTGTCCGCAGCGGAATTCCACAGCAATTCCGCCAGGTCTGAACGTGCCCTAACAATGTAGAAACCATAGTGTAACAGTGCAAGGAGAATAGCGCCATACAGAAAGCAATACAAGCCCCATGTTCCGGACCAGGTTGACTGGAATATTCCTTTTATCCTACCATCAGTTTTCGAAATGAAAAGTTTTGATTTTCCCCTCTTACATCCCCATCCCCATGTTCCACAATCTTTACACCATTTTTCGAACATGTTTCACATCGTCTTCTTGTATTAACATTTTTTATAAATGTCCCCCAATGATTGCAGGATTGAATAATGGCAAAGTCAGGGTTTAAGGTCGTGCTACGCTTTTGTTATGAAAACCACAAAAAAGGCCATACTCACTAGGTAGGTGGGTGGGTGAAAACCCGTTCCCATCAGGACGCAGACGGGTCAAAGAATGCTGCAGAAGGAGTGTGCATTAAATAGTGATAGCCCCTCCCACTAGTCTTGAGGGGAGTGGCGGACTAAGTGCTCAAAGGTGTGCGATAAATGAGTGTCAGTGTAGTGCTAGGGTGTGAATGGATGGTAAAAAATAAATATGTATGTATGAAAGTGTGTAATAATGTAATAAAAATAAATAAATAAATAAATAAATGTGATGAATAGGGGTCAGTGCTGTGAATAGTACATGGGGTGTCAGTACTATGTGTAATACGTGGAGGGATAATGTGCTGGTCGTCAGGCATGGCGTATCTTGCCGAATAACAGCCTATTTGTAACGCCGCTAGTGTTAGCTAAAGCGGGCTGCTCTGCATTCCAAACCAAACGCCAGCACATCATGCCCTCCCAGCATATAAGACCCGGCTGCGTCCTGAAAAAAAGTGTAGTATACGTAGTAAGAAATATCCATGAAACATGGGGTATTAGTTGTTATTTTGGCCAAAATACGCAAAGCTCGCAACCCAACGTCAAGGGTCCCCAGTGCCTTGCGAGTCCCTAACCAGAACTTTTCGTTCCTAATTTAAAAACACAAACAGAAAAAATGGGACATAAAGATCATCAAAACCACAAAAAAGGCCATACTCACTAGGTAGGTGGGTGGGTGAAAACCCGTTCCCATCAGGACGCAGACGGGTCAAAGAATGCTGCAGAAGGAGTGTGCATTAAATAGTGATAGCCCCTCCCACTAGTCTTGAGGGGAGTGGCGGACTAAGTGCTCAAAGGTGTGCGATAAATGAGTGTCAGTGTAGTGCTAGGGTGTGAATGGATGGTAAAAAATAAATATGTATGTATGAAAGTGTGTAATAATGTAATAAAAATAAATAAATAAATAAATAAATAAATGTGATGAATAGGGGTCAGTGCTGTGAATAGTACATGGGGTGTCAGTACTATGTGTAATACGTGGAGGGATAATGTGCTGGTCGTCAGGCATGGCGTATCTTGCCGAATAACAGCCTATTTGTAACGCCGCTAGTGTTAGCTAAAGCGGGCTGCTCTGCATTCCAAACCAAACGCCAGCACATCATGCCCTCCCAGCATATAAGACCCGGCTGCGTCCTGAAAAAAAGTGTAGTATACGTAGTAAGAAATATCCATGAAACATGGGGTATTAGTTGTTATTTTGGCCAAAATACGCAAAGCTCGCAACCCAACGTCAAGGGTCCCCAGTGCCTTGCGAGTCCCTAACCAGAACTTTTCGTTCCTAATTTAAAAACACAAACAGAAAAAATGGGACATAAAGATCATCAAAACCACAAAAAAGGCCATACTCACTAGGTAGGTGGGTGGGTGAAAACCCGTTCCCATCAGGACGCAGACGGGTCAAAGAATGCTGCAGAAGGAGTGTGCATTAAATAGTGATAGCCCCTCCCACTAGTCTTGAGGGGAGTGGCGGACTAAGTGCTCAAAGGTGTGCGATAAATGAGTGTCAGTGTAGTGCTAGGGTGTGAATGGATGGTAAAAAATAAATATGTATGTATGAAAGTGTGTAATAATGTAATAAAAATAAATAAATAAATAAATGTGATGAATAGGGGTCAGTGCTGTGAATAGTACATGGGGTGTCAGTACTATGTGTAATACGTGGAGGGATAATGTGCTGGTCGTCAGGCATGGCGTATCTTGCCGAATAACAGCCTATTTGTAACGCCGCTAGTGTTAGCTAAAGCGGGCTGCTCTGCATTCCAAACCAAACGCCAGCACATCATGCCCTCCCAGCATATAAGACCCGGCTGCGTCCTGAAAAAAAGTGTAGTATACGTAGTAAGAAATATCCATGAAACATGGGGTATTAGTTGTTATTTTGGCCAAAATACGCAAAGCTCGCAACCCAACGTCAAGGGTCCCCAGTGCCTTGCGAGTCCCTAACCAGAACTTTTCGTTCCTAATTTAAAAACACAAACAGAAAAAATGGGACATAAAGATCATCAAAACCACAAAAAAGGCCATACTCACTAGGTAGGTGGGTGGGTGGGTGAAAACCCGTTCCCATCAGGACGCAGACGGGTCAAAGAATGCTGCAGAAGGAGTGTGCATTAAATAGTGATAGCCCCTCCCACTAGTCTTGAGGGGAGTGGCGGACTAAGTGCTCAAAGGTGTGCGATAAATGAGTGTCAGTGTAGTGCTAGGGTGTGAATGGATGGTAAAAAATAAATATGTATGTATGAAAGTGTGTAATAATGTAATAAAAATAAATAAATAAATAAATAAATGTGATGAATAGGGGTCAGTGCTGTGAATAGTACATGGGGTGTCAGTACTATGTGTAATACGTGGAGGGATAATGTGCTGGTCGTCAGGCATGGCGTATCTTGCCGAATAACAGCCTATTTGTAACGCCGCTAGTGTTAGCTAAAGCGGGCTGCTCTGCATTCCAAACCAAACGCCAGCACATCATGCCCTCCCAGCATATAAGACCCGGCTGCGTCCTGAAAAAAAGTGTAGTATACGTAGTAAGAAATATCCATGAAACATGGGGTATTAGTTGTTATTTTGGCCAAAATACGCAAAGCTCGCAACCCAACGTCAAGGGTCCCCAGTGCCTTGCGAGTCCCTAACCAGAACTTTTCGTTCCTAATTTAAAAACACAAACAGAAAAAATGGGACATAAAGATCATCAAAACCACAAAAAAGGCCATACTCACTAGGTAGGTGGGTGGGTGGGTGAAAACCCGTTCCCATCAGGACGCAGACGGGTCAAAGAATGCTGCAGAAGGAGTGTGCATTAAATAGTGATAGCCCCTCCCACTAGTCTTGAGGGGAGTGGCGGACTAAGTGCTCAAAGGTGTGCGATAAATGAGTGTCAGTGTAGTGCTAGGGTGTGAATGGATGGTATAAAATAAATATGTATGTATGAAAGTGTGTAATAATGTAATAAAAATAAATAAATAAATAAATAAATGTGATGAATAGGGGTCAGTGCTGTGAATAGTACATGGGGTGTCAGTACTATGTGTAATACGTGGAGGGATAATGTGCTGGTCGTCAGGCATGGCGTATCTTGCTTTCATACATACATATTTATTTTTTACCATCCATTCACACCCTAGCACTACACTGACACTCATTTATCGCACACCTTTGAGCACTTAGTCCGCCACTCCCCTCAAGACTAGTGGGAGGGGCTATCACTATTTAATGCACACTCCTTCTGCAGCATTCTTTGACCCGTCTGCGTCCTGATGGGAACGGGTTTTCACCCACCCACCCACCTACCTAGTGAGTATGGCCTTTTTTGTGGTTTTGATGAGCTTTTGTTATGAAGGAGCATCACGCCAAAATAGATCTCACCCAGAAGGGGAGTTCTGGCTTGTACAAATTGATCCATAATTCATAAAGATTCTCCTACTACAAGTCAGAATGTTAATTCGCAGCCAGGCTGTAAGTGTAACATCGAGAATAAAAGACACTCCTTGACTTTCAAGTCTGTAATCTGGGATATTTATTTCCAGCATCTCAAAGTTAAATTCGGAGGTGAATTATTATTCAGATAAAAAGTCCAAATGTAGTGAAATGCTGGGGGTAGAAAACCCTCTCACGACACCTAAAGGGCATCTGTCACCCGGGCAGACCCCTATACATTAGAAAAGGGGAAGCGCTGTGTGCACTATATACAAAGGGGGAGCGCTGTGTGCACTATATACAAAGGGGGAGCGCTGTGTGCACTATATACAAAGGGAGAGCGCTGTGTGCACTATATACAAAGGGGGAGCACTGTGTGCACTATATACAAAGGGGGAGCACTGTGTGCACTATATACTAAGGGGGAGCACTGTGTGCGCTATATACTAAGGGGGAGCACTGTGTGCACTATATACTAAGGGGGAGCGCTGTGTGCACTATATACAAAGGGGGAGCGCTGTGTGCACTATATACAAAGGGGAGCGCTGTGTGCACTATATACAAAGGGGGAGCACTGTGTGCACTATATACAAAGGGGGAGCACTGTGTGCACTATATACTAAGGGGGAGCACTGTGTGCGCTATATACTAAGGGGGAGCGCTGTGTGCACTATATACTAAGGGGGAGCGCTGTGTGCACTATATACAAAGGGGGAGCGCTGTGTGCACTATATACAAAGGGGAGCGCTGTGTGCACTATATACAAAGGGGGAGCGCTGTGTGCACTATATACAAAGGGGGAGCGCTGTGTGCACTATATACAAAGGGAGAGCGCTGTGTGCACTATATACAAAGGGGGAGCACTGTGTGCACTATATACTAAGGGGGAGCACTGTGTGCGCTATATACTAAGGGGGAGCACTGTGTGCGCTATATACTAAGGGGGAGCGCTGTGTGCACTATATACAAAGGGGGAGCGCTGTGTGCACTATATACAAAGGGGAGCGCTGTGTGCACTATATACAAAGGGGGAGCGCTGTGTGCACTATATACAAAGGGGGAGCGCTGTGTGCACTATATACAAAGGGGGAGCGCTGTGTGCACTATATACAAAGGGGGAGCGCTGTGTGCACTATATACAAAGGGGAGCGCTGTGTGCACTATATACAAAGGGGGAGCGCTGTGTGCACTATATACAAAGGGGGAGCGCTGTGTGCACTATATACAAAGGGGGAGCGCTGTGTGCACTATATACAAAGGGGGAGCGCTGTGTGCACTATATACAAAGGGGGAGCGCTGTGTGCACTATATACAAAGGGGGAGCGCTGTGTGCACTATATACAAAGGGGGAGCGCTGTGTGCACTATATACAAAGGGGGAGCGCTGTGTGCACTATATACAAAGGGGGAGCGCTGTGTGCACTATATACAAAGGGGGAGCGCTGTGTGCACTATATACAAAGGGGGAGCGCTGTGTGCACTATATACAAAGGGGGAGCGCTGTGTGCACTATATACAAAGGGGGAGCGCTGTGTGCACTATATACAAAGGGGGAGCGCTGTGTGCACTATATACAAAGGGGGAGCGCTGTGTGCACTATATACAAAGGGGGAGCGCTGTGTGCACTATATACAAAGGGGGAGCGCTGTGTGCACTATATACAAAGGGGGAGCGCTGTGTGCACTATATACAAAGGGGGAGCGCTGTGTGCACTATATACAAAGGGGGAGCGCTGTGTGTACTATATACAAAGGGGGAGCGCTGTGTGCACTATATACAAAGGGGAGCGCTGTGTGCACTATATACAAAGGGGGAGCGCTGTGTGTACTATATACAAAGGGGAGCGCTGTGTGCACTATATACAAAGGGGAGCGCTGTGTGCACTATATACAAAGGGGAGCGCTGTGTGCACTATATACAAAGGGGAGCGCTGTGTGCACTATATACAAAGGGGAGCGCTGTGTGCACTATATACAAAGGGGGAGCGCTGTGTGCACTATATACAAAGGGGAGCGCTGTGTGTACTATATACAAAGGGAGAGCGCTGTGTGCACTTTATACAAAGGGGGAGCGCTGTGTGCACTATATACAAAGCGGGGAGCGCTGTGTGCACTATATACAAAGCGGGGAGCGCTGTGTGCATTATATACAAATGGGAGCGCTGTGTGCACTATATACAAAGGGGGAGCGCTGTGTGCACTATATACAAAGGGGAGCGCTGTGTGCACTATATACAAAGGGGGAGCGCTGTGTGCACTATATACAAAGGGGGAGCGCTGTGTGCACTATCTACAAAGGGGGAGCGCTGTGTGCACTATATACAAAGGGGAGCGCTGTGTGCACTATATACAAAGGGGGAGCGCTGTGTGCACTATATACAAAGGGGGAGCGCTGTGTGCACTATCTACAAAGGGGGGAGCGCTGTGTGCACTTTATACAAAGGGGGAGCGCTGTATGCACTATATACAAAGGGGAGCGCTGTGTGCGCTATATACAAAGGGGAGCGCTGTGTGCGCTATATACAAAGGGGGAGCGCTGTGTGCACTATATACAAAGGGGAGCACTGTGTGCACTATATACAAAGGGGAGCGCTGTGAGCACTATATACAAAGGGGGAGTGCTGTGTGCACTATATACAAAGGGGGAGCGCTGTGTGCACTATATACAAAGGGGGAGCGCTGTGTGCACTATATACAAAGGGGAGCGCTGTGTGCACTATATACAAAGGGGAGCGCTGTGTGCACTATATACAAAGGGGAGCGCTGTGTGCAATATATACAAAGGGGAGCGCTGTGTGCAATATATACAAAGGGGAGCGCTGTGTGCACTATATACAAAGGGGATCACTGTGTGCACTATATACAAAGGGGAGCGCTGTGTGCAATATATACAAAGGGGAGCGCTGTGTGCACTATATACAAAGGGGGAGAGCTGTGTGCACTATTTACAAAGGGGATCACTGTGTGCACTATATACAAAGGGGAGCGCTGTGTGCACTATATACAAAGGGGAGCGCTGTGTGCACTATATACAAAGGGGGAGAGCTGTGTGCACTATATACAAAGGGGAGCACTGTGTGCACTATATACAAGGGGGGGGGGCTGTGTGGCGCTATCCACAGCGGTATGTTTGTGGCGCTCTTTACAGGGGGGCTCTGTGGCGCTATATACAAAGGGGGAGAGCTGTGTGCACTATATACAAAGGGGAGCACTGTGTGCACTATATACAAAGGGGGAGCGCTGTGTGTACTATATACAAAGGGGGAGTGCTGTGTGCATTATATACAAAGGGGGAGCGCTGTGTGCACTATATACAAAGGGGAGCGCTGTGTGCACTATATACAAAGCGGGAGCGCTGTGTGCACTATCTACAAAGGGGGAGCGCTGTGTGCACTATCTACAAAGGGGGAGCGCTGTGTGCACTATCTACAAAGGGGGAGCGCTGTGTGCACTATCTACAAAGGGGGAGCGCTGTGTGCACTATATACAAAGGGGGAGCGCTGTGTGCACTATATACAAAGGGGAGCGCTGTGTGCACTATATACAAAGGGGAGCGCTGTGTGCGCTATATACAAAGGGGGAGCGCTGTGTGCACTATATACAAAGGGGAGCACTTTGTGCACTATATACAAAGGGGAGCGCTGTGTGCACTATTTACAAAGGGGATCACTGTGTGCACTATATACAAAGGGGAGCGCTGTGTGCAATATATACAAAGGGGAGCGCTGTGTGCACTATATACAAAGGGGGAGAGCTGTGTGCACTATATACAAAGGGGAGCACTGTGTGCACTATATACAAGGGGGGGGGGGCTGTGTGGCGCTATCCACAGCGGTATGTTTGTGGCGCTCTTTACAGGGGGGCTCTGTGGCGCTATTTACAAGAGGGGGAGAGCTGTGTGGCACTCTCTACAGGGGGGCTGTATGGCACTATCTATAGAGGGCTGTGTGTAACGCTCTCTACGGGGGATGTGTGTGGTGCTAGCTATAGGGGAGATGTGTGAAATCTACAGGGGGCTGTGTGTGGCGCTATCTATGGGGGTGTGTAATATCTACAGGGGCTATGTGTGGCACTATGTACAGGGGGCTGTGTGTGGCACTATGTACAGGGGGCTGTGTGTTTGTGGTGGTTTACAGTGTATGGTATTATTATATTCAGGGGCGCAGTGTTTGGTGCTATTATATTTAGGGGTACAGTATGTGGCACTATGATAATTTTATTTTCAATTATAGGTGTGGAAATGTTGGAAAAGTGAGGAGCCGAAGACATCTGAGTGGCAAATTCTGCAGAAATGGGTCATGGCCGGGAGAAGTCGTCATGAGCTCTGGACCGGATGGAGAAGAAAATAGAAAAAAAAATACTAGAATCTGAGAAATAGTCACCTGTGAGTCACTAGATTTATAGAGAATTTGTCACCTCTCCTGACATGTTTATTATAGGACATCCTTGTATTTCACAAAAAGTCTTTCTGCAGTCCAGGACTGATAGACAATTGCCCTTGTCAGGAGGACGTGTCCCAGCACAGTGTGATACTGTCAGTATGTAGGGACACAACCCTGTGACAAGGGGGGTTGTAGCACCCATTTGTTAATGCTTGCACAAAAGGTAGTGTTAAAAATAGTTACGGTGCGGCAGGGCGGAAGGCGGGGGCCCAAGGTTTGGTAACAGCCCAGGGCCTATGGTCTACTTAATCCGCCACTGGATATGATAGATAGATAGGACAGACAGACAGACAGACAGATAGATATGAGATAGATATGAGATAGATAGATGACAGATAGATAGATAGATAGATAGATAGATATGAGATAGATAGATAGATAGATAGATAGATATGAGATAGATAGATAGATAGATAGATAGATAGATATGAGATAGATAGATAGATAGATAGATAGATAGATAGATAGATAGATCGATCGAGCGAAAAAGAATAGACTATTTCCCTCTCTCATTGTTAAAGAACATTATTGTCTGTAAATAATAGCAGAAAACACTGAGTATTGGATGGAAGTCACTACATTCCTATATATATATGTTGGGGGTCAGTATTGAAGAGGCTATCTTGACAGTGCCCCTACCCTATGATGTTGCAGGCAGCCAGGTGGGCACATGCTGTACAGCAGGTAGTAGTTGTGCACATACATGTACGGCATGCATCCCTGAGACTTGTGCGGAGACAGATGGCATCACAGCCAGGAGGTGGGTCTTGCTGCTGGTAGCATTGGTGATGTTGGGGCTGAGGAGCAGTGTTTTGCTGAGCCTGTGCTGTGTGTGATGTACCCGGGACCACTGCATCCCTCTCCTTCCAGCCATTCCCACCTAAAAGTGGATTATACTTCTCTCCAGCAATGGATCCTGCAAACCTAGGGGGATCAGCTGCCATTAACCCCCTCCATCCCATGCAGCTGTGAACAATCTGAATGCTCAATGACAAGATCTGGGCACTTTCCTCAATGCTCTGGCTCCAGCTTCTTCCATTTATCCTGCAGTGTCCAAGATGCTCCAGTGTTCATTGCATGAAGCGGGTCTCCAGTGTGCACGGTCTTCTTAGAGGTAAGTGATGGCCACAATTGCTATATGCTCATCTGACTTGTGTGCTCTTTAGCTTTTCAGCTGTTGGGAAACTACAAGCCTCTAGCTAGCCGAGCATGCTGGGGGTGGTTGTTCTACTACTGTATACTCAGTGACAGGCAGCAGGAGTACAGTCTACAGATCCTCTAGGTGACAAGGATGCAGAAGTGCTGTCGTTGACTTGTACTCCTCCACAGCTATGATTTGCCCCTAATAAGAAATGCAGCCTATTGTGAGATTCATTGGTTAATAGAAGTTGACCTTGCTTGACAGAGATCAGCAGGGAAAAAAAGGAAAACCATTTGTTTTCTCTGAAGAAGAATTGTTCTGATCTATCTATCTATCTATCTATCTATCTATCTATCTATCTATCTATCTATCTATCTATCTATCTATCTATCTATCTATCTATCTATCTATCTATCTATCTATCTATCTATCTATCTATCTATCTATCTATCTATGAAATAGCACTCTCAGATTGGATACATTGTCGCTCTTATACTTATACACTTGGGAATTGCATAACTAACAATTGCATAATATAGAGGTATTATCCATTGCTACCTTCACAGGTTGGGTGGTTGCAATTACTAAGCAGGGAATCTTAAAAAAAATCCTATTCCCAGCAGCATCCCCCCCCCCCCCTCTGTGATTACCAAAAGATGTTTGAATTCCCATCATCCCTGTTGGGCTTTCACTTTGGGTGTCCCTTTAAGGAATTGTTATTTTTGCAACTTCTTCATGTGTAAGGTGAAGCATTGCTTTCATGCCATTGTGACCACCATATTGGAGAACATGTGTCAATCTAGGCGCATGGGACATCCATAAGACTGGTGCTCTAAGCCTTGGCGCACACCCTGGCACACAATCACAGCTGTTCTTCTACATGTGTGCCATTTCAAAAAGTTTGTTCCTCATGGACTCAAGGGCTGTGACATAAAAAAAAACAAAAAAAAAACTGTCTGATGCCATCTTTGCCTCCTTGGCACTGCCAGTGGAAGTGGTGTCCATGAATATAAGTACATGCCACCACCTCTCCTCCAGTATAATGAATGACACTGCCAGATTTCCAAAGATTTGATGTAAAAAGTTGTCCATTAGGGCAATGGTTTCCAACCTATGACTCTCCGGCTGCTCTCCATAGACACTGAACAAGCAGGGGCTACCAGGAGATGCGAGCTCAGCAGCCAACAGATCTGTAAATGCTCCTCTACATTATAATACAAGCTGTAAACATTGTGGTGGGCGCATTTCAAAATCCCTACCTTGGGCACCAAAATAACTTTTTGGTGAGACTGGTCCTGCCCTGATCTCAATTACTATATTGCAAGAGTAAGGCCACACGGAGCGGCACTAACCCGGCCACTATAATCTGCCATCTAATAATCTGGCATTTTTATAATCTGAAAAATATATTGTAGGTCCCACCAAATTCCTTTTATCTACCATCCAATAAACCAGAAGTCTAGTAATCCGGCACTCGTTTCTAGCGCAGAACTGAAATGTAATGGTGAGTTTCACAAGCCCAAAGGTTATGGCAGCAGATTATGTGTATAATGCATGATTGATGATGATGATGATGATGATTGATGATGATGATGATGATGATGATGATGATGATGGTAGTAGTAGTAATAATAATGATGATGATGATGATGATAGTAGTAATAATAAGTTGAATAACTCTGAATTAATCAAGGGGGACGGGGATTCGGGATTATCCGACCTGTTCATGACTCTCATCAATTAGCAAAAGAGGCGATCAGCCACCAAGAGCATCTCCCACTTTGGAGGACCAGGCATGCCCATGCATTGCACAGACACTACATTGATTTCAATGCTTCATTTTTCCTGTGGTGGCGCTGCAGAGAAATTGAACACGTGCTTCCACATATTATAGCTGATTCCTAGGGGTCTAAGCAGCGGGACACCTTGTGATCATCTCATTATCCAGGGACCTGTCTAGCAAGAGGGATTGTCCAAAATTGACAACTCCTTTGATACGTTTCGTTAATATAACAAAATTTATGTTATAAGATCACTATTCCATATGTCTGAATGTGTTGTTTATGTCTGTCAGACAAAATTGAGTATGATGTTTTAGGGCGGTTGTATGAAATTGGAAAAAAGGGCCTTCTTTTTCTCTTCCCCCAGAAACAGCGCCACTCTTGTCCATGGCCATGTCTGGTATTGCAGCTTCATTGAAGGGAATATTGCAATACCAGCCTATGGACAAAAAGTGTTAGCGTTACTGGAAAAATTTATAAAAATAACCCTTCTTTCCAATTTCCTTCAACCCCCTTTAACTTCAATCTGGAATTATTGGCTTGACTTTCTTTTAAAGGGGACTTTTCAGTAGGGTTATTCTTATATTTAAAAAAAAAAAAAATTCTACTTCAAGCTCCGTCTTACCGGCTTATTATACTGGGTTCTTGATTTGATAAAAAAATGGCACACGTGAAACATCATCTAAGTACTGTTTGATTTTTGACTTTTTCACCACTAGGGGCGCTGTTTCATTAGAGACTATGAATAAAGTAATTTTTAAATTAGCTATAAATCAATGCAACACCTCTCAAGGATTGGTGAACGGTGTAACAACTTAGGTTTTAGATGTGAAATGTCAGTATGACTTTATAGAAAAGCTGAAGTGATAAAAGGCTAAGAAAAAACAAGTCTGTATAAGGGTTGATGGATACTGATGCTTAGGGGTTTGCCAAATAAATTGGATAATTTTGGTAAGCTGAGCTCATTCTAGATTGAAGATAGGCAACCAGTGATCTTCCAGGAGTAGTTGTACAGGATCATACAGAGGCCTGGATCAAGCGTCAACACGATGAATGAGGATGGTGCTGCGCTCAGTATAGCTATGCTCCATGGTGGGCAGCTCCTCTTGTCCCTTTAAATTAGACATTAAAAAAAAAATGCCTAGTCGTATCCTTCATAAATCTTAATTATTCTGTAATGAAAAGTTCTGCAACTTTCTAATATAATGTGTGTTTCAATTTCTGCTTGCAGTCAGTGAATGAAAACATTCCGGTTTAAAATGAGACCTAATTGTTTGTTACAATTGTATCCAGTCTAGACAATCCCCTGTGAGCTAAATAAATCAACATCAGCAGCACAAAGCTCTCTCCTGTCCTGATAGTTTGCTACAATGTATTAGTGCAGGTAAAATGTATCAGTCTGGAGTCCAGGTTGTTATGTTTACAGAGAATTATCTAAGTTTGATAACATTATATCCACCTCCTGGTTGTGTGAGCAAGACTAGCTCAGAATCGGTTTTGAGCTTCTCGATGTAAATACAAATTTATTTAACTGACAGCAAGCAGAGATCTTGAATATTGAAAGGAATTGAAACACAAATTATATTAGAAAATTTTGGAACTTTCCATTATACAATGATTCAAATTCTTTAATCAAAAAATAAAAAATAAAAGTGGTTAACCATTTGATTACATGGACTATTAAGACTTTGACGATAACACTGTTGATCGTGTGATCCATAGGGTTGTAGGGATTTCATCTGATTGGGTACAAATATATCCCAGTAAAAGGGCCACGCTGTATTGTTGAGCTGTCCCTTGCTTGTATTGTTTGGGGGATTGCGGTTGCATAGTGCCTCCTCTCTCCTGCGCTGTATGTAGGGTATTTAAAGGGGTTGTCTGGTTTAGAAAACCCATTATAAAATACTCTACAAATGCATTTGAACCTAATAAAGGGAATCTCTCACTTGAGACCACCATAAATTAGCTGGAGTAGACAGCAGCTACAAAGAGTTTCCATCACTCTGGAGGACCTGGCACATTTGTGCATTACACAGGCAGCCCATTGGCACTGTAGGGAGATTGAACATTTGCTGTTCGGTCCCCCCATAGTTAACAAATGATCGCAAAGGGTCCCAGCAATGTGATAACCTATAAACAGCTTATTTTTAGAAACCCTCATAACAAAAAGAGATTGTCCAAAGTGGAGAACCCCTTTAAAACCTGTCCTAATTCCTCATACAATGTGCCCCTCGAGCCTTCTTTTCAATACTCAGTTTGCGCATTACTTATAATTTGTCTTGTTCCTGCACCCCCCCCCCCCAAACGTTCTCTTCTTCCTCTTCTTTTAGGGTATGTTCACACGCTTACTAAAAGACGTCTGAAAATACGAAGCTGTTTTCAAAGGAAAACAGCTCCTGATTTTCAGTCATTTTTTTTAGCAACTCGCTTTTTTTGCTGTGTTTTTTACGGACTTTTTGGGGCTGTTTTTCTATGGAGTCAATGAAAAACGGCTCCAAAAATGGCTCAAGAAGTGACATTCCCTTCTTTTTCGCAGGTGTCTTTTTATGTGCCCTTTTTGGAAAACAAGGCGTAAAAAAACGCCCCGTCGTTTCAGCAGTTTTCGGAAAATGGCCGAAAATAGCCTGTGTGAACAAACCCTTATACTTTTATGTAGCATGTTGCAGTCTTCCTATGATTTCTGTTGTCTGAGTTGGAGGAATCTAAAACAAGTCTGTGTAATATGGGGAGGTGGTGCAGTATACAGCAGGAGGGGTACAGAAAGAAAAAAAATTATATTCTGCAGAGTTTACCAATTTCACACTGGAGTCTGAGCCTTCACAATATTCCGATACTTCCTATCACTATTCAACTTGTGCTGTGTACACTGAGGGCAGGAGCAGCAGTCATATCATTATAATCTGAAAGGATAATTATAATGAAAGGTAAAACCTCTATTATACAGCTTGAGGCAGATAACACAGGGTCACATCATTGACAGTAGGTGATGGGGACAGCTCATCTCCTCCCCTCCCTGCACAGTGACTACTTCACATGTCACAGAGCACGCTCACTACATTCTCCCACTTCACATGTCACATAGCATTCTCACCACATTCTCCAACTGCACATGTCACAGAGCACGCTCACTACATTCTCCCACTGCACATGTCACAGAGCATGCCCACTACATTCTCCCACTGCACATGTCATAGAGCACGCTCACTACATTCTCCCACTGCACAGGTCATAGAGCATGCACACTACATTCCCCCACTGCACATGTCACAAAGCATGCTTACTACATTCTCCAACTGCACATGTCAGAGAGCATGCTTGCTACATTCTCCAACTGCACATGTCACAGAGCATGCTTACTACATTCTCCAACTGCACATGTCACAGAGCATGCTCGCTACAGTCTCCAAATGCAGATGTCATAGTGCATGCACACTACATTCTCCCGCTGCACATGTCACAGAGCATGCTCACTACATTCTCCCACTACACTTCACAGAGCATGCTCACTACATTCTCCAACTGCATATGTCACAGAGCATGCTCACTACATTCTCTCACTGCACATGTCATAGAGCATGCACACTTCATTCTCCCACTGCACATGTCATAGAGCAGGCACACTACATTCTCCCTACTGCACATGTCACAGAGCATGCTCACTACATTCTCCCACTACACTTAACAGAGCATGCTCACTACATTCTCCAACTGCATATGTCACAGAGCATGCTCACTACATTCTCTCACTGCACATGTCATAGAGCATGCACACTTCATTCTCCCACTGCACATGTCATAGAGCAGGCACACTACATTCTCCCTACTGCACATGTCACAGAGCATGCTCACTACATTCTCCCACTACACTTCACAGAGCATGCTCACTACATTCTCCAACTGCATATGTCACAGAGCATGCTCACTACATTCTCTCACTGCACATGTCATAGAGCATGCACACTTCATTCTCCCTACTGCACATGTCAGAGCATGGTCACTACATTCTCCCACTGCACATGTCATAGAGCATGCACACTACATTCTCTTATAAAAGTCAGTGAGTCACTTTCTGACTTTGCTTTCTTATGTCCAGGTACCTGCTGTAAAGCAGATCTCTGCAGCTGAACAGTTGAGTCAGCTGCTGCCCCATAATCATGTAAAGGAAATAGAAGTAAAAATATATGAAAAGCAATACAATGAAAATAATACATTTTCTTTTAACAGAATCTTTTCATCATATTTTTCTGTTGATATTTTGAGGTGAGTGCCCTGGTTATACAATACTGGCGCTGCCTTCATGTTTTCTGCAAGAAAGAAATCCCGAAGCAGCAGTAAAGGGATCCTGGAAGTTTATCAGGTGCTGGGAACAACTTTATTACAGGAACAGTGAGACTAGCGGGGACAGAGGTTGTATCTCCTGCACGATTGTTGCCACTGCATCAGATTTTCCAAGTTATTGTTGTTGTCTGGGGAGCTGGTTTATTGGGGATGAGAGAGGGCAGCACTTACTCCAATATGATCTGCCTCATGCCCACAGCAAATCCGTGCACACAGCGATATGAAGGCCCATACAACCCGCTATAAGGCACCTTCTTACGACACTGTATTTTTACCACCAATCTCCCCTACGGAAGAATACCTGTAAAATAGCAAGTGGTGAAACATACAACTTTTTTTTTTCCATAGGAATACATGAGAAAAAAAACTTCTATGAAATCGGAGGCACATGGAGGTAATGTATGGGCCCATAGACTTTAATGGGGGCCCTAGAGGTTGCCTCATAAATTTGGGCAAATGGATGTTATAGAGGAGGATCCAGTACTTCCATGCATTACGTGGTTTGCCATTTATTTGGATGACGGCCACTACAGGTAAAGCTACATTTAACCTATAGTGGCCGCTGCAGGGGAAATGTATAACACCCCCTATCCTGGGGATCAGAGCAGATTGCCGAAACTGCAGCTTCTTGGTTCAAAATTAGAAAAACATGGCTGCTTTCTTTTCAAAACAGTGCCACATCTGACCACAGGTTCTATG
Source organism: Rhinoderma darwinii (assembly GCF_050947455.1). Classification (NCBI taxonomy): domain Eukaryota; kingdom Metazoa; phylum Chordata; class Amphibia; order Anura; family Rhinodermatidae; genus Rhinoderma; species Rhinoderma darwinii. The sequence continues at coordinate 15,218,835 of NC_134692.1, forward strand.
TGGTATTGCAGCTCAGTCCTATTGACTTCAATGGAGCTGATCTGCAATACCAGACACAATCCACATTCAGGTGGGGTGCTAAAAAGCAGCCATGTTTTTCTAATCCCGGACAACCATTTAAAAAAGGGATTGTATTCACAAGACAACACTTTTAAGGACAACATGGGTCTATTATATGGCCGTGTGCACGAAACCTTCAACAAATGTGAACTGCTCATCCAGTAAGTCGAAACATTGTGACTATGGATCCCATTTATTATATGTATTCTGTCACTGGATGGTCAGAGCGCCTGTTGTGATACACATGGTGAGCAGCAGTCCTATATACATGGTGAGCAGTCCTATATACATGGTGAACAGTCCTATGTACATGGTGAGCAGTCCTATATACATGGTGAGCAGTCCTATATACATGGTGAGCAGTCCTATATACATGGTGAGAAGTCCTATATACATGGTGAGCAGTCCTACATACATGGTGAGCAGTCCTATATACATGGTGAGCAGTCCTATAGTTAGATGATGGCGCCTGCAGGACACAGGAGGAGAATTTGATTACCTTGCTGCCCTGTAGGGTTATTATCTGATCTTTCTAGCTGTAATAATAACATATAAAGGAATTTCCTAAACGTGAACTTCACTTTACAGCATGTAAATTATCAAAGGGAGAAAAAAATTGTTAATAGAAAACTCACAGAGTCTCCAGTTAAGGCCATGTTCAGACGTGGCAGAGTTTTTCCGCTGCAAATGTTGGTGCAGATTTGGGGCAATTACGCAACGAATCTGCACCAACATTTGCATATTTGACAGGTAATTCAGACGTTGCAGATATCACAGCGGACTTGCCACAGATTTCAGTTTTTGCATTGCAATGGCTGAAATCGGCAGTGAAATTCCACTTCTTCTCTGCAACAGACAGTGCATGCTGCGGAGGGAAAAATCCGCCCCGCAGTCTATGGTCCACAGCGGAGATTTCCGCAACGTCTGAACTAACTTGCCTAAAAATGTATAGAAACAAATGTAAGAAACGGCCGCTGGAGAATTCCACTGCAATTCCGCCACACCTCAACGTGCCATAACTGGCTTTACCCCATTTCAAACACCCTATTTGGGAATTCTAAGTTAATAGTGGACAAACCCCAGTTCAGGACCCCTTTCTATTAGCCAGAGGGACGAGCAGATACAAAGAGCTTTTCTCGCTCCAGAGTACCCGACACATCCGTACATTACACAGACAGCTCATTGATTTCAATATTAACTGTATAATGCTTCATTACCCCTGTGGTGGTGCTGCAAGGGAATTAAATACTTGCAGTATTATAATAATTATTTTCGTGTATATAGGGGGCAGTATAAGGGCATGTCCACACGTGGCGTTTTTCTTCCGCAACTGTCCGCATCAATGGCGCACATAATTTGCGTTGCAGATTCTGTTGCGACTTTGCCTAAAATGGGCATTAAATTGATGCGGACTGGCCGTTGAGTATTGAGGTGAAGAGGGCTTCCCTTCTCTCTATCAGTGCAGGATAAAGAGAAGGGACAGCCCTTTCCCTAGTGAAAGTAAAAGAATTTCATACTTACCGGCCGTTGTCTTGGTGACGCGTCCCTCTCTTGACATCCAGCCCGACCTCCCTGGATGACACGGCAGTCCATGTGACCGCTGCAGCCTGTGATTGGCCTGTGATTGGCTGCAGCCTGTGATTGGCCTGTGATTGGCTGCAGCCTGTGATTGGCCTGTGATTGGCTGCAGCCTGTGATTGGCCTGTGATTGGCTGCAGCCGTCACTTGGACTGAAACGTCATCCCGGGAGGCCGGACTGGAGGAAGAAGCAGGGAGTTCTCGATAAGTATGAACTTCTATTTTTTTTACAGGTTGCTGTATCTTGTGATCGGAAGTCACTGTCCAGGGTGCTGAAACAGTTACTGCCGATCGCTTAACTCTTTCAGCACCCTGGACAGTGACTATTTAGGGTATGTGCACACACACTAATTACGTCCGTAATTGACGGACGTATTTCGGCCGCAAGTCCCGGACCGAACACAATGCAGGGAGCCGGGCTCCTAGCATCATACTTATGTACGATGCTAGGAGTCTCTGCCTCGCTGCAGGACAACTGTCCAGTACTGTTATCATGTTTTCAGTACGTGACAGTGGTCCTGCAGCGAGGCAGGGACTCCTAGCATCGTACATAAGTATGATGCTAGGAGCCCGGCTCCCTGCACTGTGTTCGGTCCGGTACTTGCGGCCGAAATACGTCCGTCAATTACGGACGTAATTAGTGTGTGTGCACATACCCTTACTGACGTCGCCTAGCAACGCTCCTGTAATTACGGGTGCACACACGTAGTCACCCGTGATTACGGGAGCCCCATTGACTTCTATGGGCCTGCCTGTGCCGTAATAACGGCCCATAATTACGGGCGTTTTTACGTTAGTGTGCATGGGGCCTCAGTGGCTGTAGACCTAGAAATACACAGGTCCAGCCAGAATGAAGAAATGTAATGTTCGTAAAACAAATACGCTACGCAGCACACATAACATCTGCGGACTTCATTGCAGAATTTTGACTCTCCATTGAAGTCAATAGAGAAATTCCGCAATGAGTCCGCAACAAGTCCGCTACACGTCCGCAACAGTCAGTGTATGCTGCAGACACCAAATTCCGCACCGCAGCCTATGGTCCGCAACGTGTAAACGAACCTCACTAAAAAGCTGTGGAAAGCAATGGAGAAACGTGCGCGCTGCAGATTTCCGCAGCGGACTGTCTGCAGCGGAATTCCAGAGCAATTCCGCCACGTCTGGTCATGCCCTTATAGTATTTATGTTCTTGTATATAGGGGGCAGTATTATAGTAGTTATATTCTTGTATATAGGAGCAGTATTATAGTAGTTATAGTCTTGTATATAGGGGGCAGTATTAGGCTGGGTTCACACGTGGCGGAATTTCACTTAAATTCCGCTGCGGACACTCCGCAGCGTTAATCCGCAGCGGAGCCGTTTGTCCATTGACTTTCACTTTAATTTAGCAGTGTTCGTTTAGACGATGCGTAAAATTCCGCTGCGGAGCATAGGCTGCGGAGCGGAATTTGGTGTCCGCAGCATGCTCTGTCTGTTGCGGAGCAGTGGCGGACTCATGGCGGAATTTCTCCATTGACTTCAATGGAGATTCTAATTTCCGCAATGAAGTCCGCAGCTGTCATGCACATGTTATGTGTGCTGCGGATGCGTCTTGCTTTTTTAACTTGACATTTCTTCATTCTGGCTGGACCTATGTATTTCTAGGTCTACAGCCAGACTGAGGAAGTCAATGGGGCTCCCGTAATTACGGGAGCGTTGCTAGGAGACGTCTGTAAATAGTCACTGTCCAGGGTGCTGAAAGAGTTAAGCGATCGGCAGTAACTGTTTCTGCACCCGGGACAGTGACTACCGATCACAATATAGAGCAACCTGTCAAAAAAATAGAAGTTCATACTTACCGAGAACTCCCTGCTTCTGTCTCCAGTCCGGCCTCCCAGGATGACGTTTCAGTCTAAGTGACGGCTGCAGCCAATCACAGGCCAAGCACAGGCTGCAGCGGTCACATGGACTGGCGCGTCATCCAGGGAGGTCGGGCTGGATGCCGAAAGAGGGACGCGTCACCAAGACAACGGCCGGTAAGTATGAAATTCGTTTACTTTCACTAGGGAAAGTGCTGTCCCTTCTCTCTATCCTGCACTGATAGGAAGAAGGGAAGCACTTTTCCCGCAGTCCGCAGCAGCTAGTCCGCATCAATTTTCTGCACATTTTGTGCAGATCCGCAGCAGAATCTGCAACGCAGATTCTGTGCGGCATTGATGCGGACAGTTGCGGAGGAAATCCGCCACGTGTGGTCATGCCCTAATAGTAGTTATATTCTTGTACATAGGGGGCAGTATTATAGTAGTTATATTCTTGTATATAGGGGGCAGTATTATAGTAGTTATATTCTTTTACATAGGGGGCAGTATTATAGTAGTTATATTCTTGTGCATAGGGGCAGTATTATAGTAGTTATATTCTTGTATGTAGGGAGCAGTAGTATAGTAGTTATATTCTTGTATATAGGGGGCAGTATTATAGTAGTTATATTCTTGTATATAGGGGGCAGTATTATAGTAATTATATTCTTGTATAGAGGTGGCAGAATTATAGTAGTTCTATTCTTGTATATAGGGGCAGTATTATAGTAGTTATATTCTTGTATATAGGGGCAGTATTATAGTAGATATATTCCTTTATATAGGGGAAGTATTATAGTAGTTATATTCTTGTATATAGGAGCAGTATTATAGTAGTTATATTCTTGTATATAGGGGGCAGTATTATAGTAGTTATATTCTTGTATATAGGGGCAGTATTATAGTAGTTATATTCTTGTATATAGGGGGCAGTATTAGGGCATGACCACACATGGCGGAATTCCTCCGCAACTGTCCGCATCAATGCCGCACAGAATCTGCGTTGCAGATTCTGCAGCGGATCTGCACAAAATGTGCAGAAAATTGATGCGGACTGGCCGCTGCGGACTGCAGGAAAAGTGCTTCTCTTCTCCCTATTCAGTGCAGGATAGAGAGAAGGGACAGCACTTTCCCTAGTGAAAGTCAAAGAAATTCATACTTACCGCCCGTTGTCTTGGTGACGCGTCCCTCTTTCGGCATCCGGCCCGACCTCCCTGGATGACGCACCAGTCCATGTGACCGCTGCAGCCTGTGCTTGGCCTGTGATTGGCTGCAGCCGTCACTTACACTGAAACGTCATCCTGGGAGGCCGGACTGGAGACAGACGCAGGGAGTTCTCGGTAAGTATGAACTTATATTTTTTTTTTACAGATACATGTATATTGAGATCGGTAGTCACTGTCCCGGGTGCAGAAACAGTTACTGCCGATCGCGTAACTCTTTCAGCACCCTGGACAGTGACTATTTACAGACGTCTCCTAGCAACGCTCCCGTCATTACGGGAGCCCCATTGACTTCCTCAGTCTGGCTGTAGACCTAGAAATACATAGGTCCAGCCAGAATGAAGAAATGTCATGGTAGTAAAAACAATACGCTCCGCAGCACACATAAGATCTGCGGACTTCATTGCGGAATTTTGACTCTCCATTGAAGTCAATGGAGAAATTCCGCCATGAGTCCGCAACCAGTCCGCCACTGCTCCGCAACAGACAGAGCATGCTGCGGACACCAAATTCCGCTCCGCAGCCTATGCTCCGCAGCGGAATTGTACGCATCGTGTAAACGAACACTGCTAAATTAAAGTGAAAGTCAATGGAGAAACGGCTCCGCTGCGGATTAACGCTGCGGAGTGTCCGCAGCGGAATTTAAGTGAAATTCCGCCATGTGTGAACCCGCCCTTATAGTAGTTATATTCTTGTACATAGGAGCAGTATTATAGTAGTTATATTCTTGTATATAGGAGCAGTATTATAGTAGTTATATTCTTGTATATAGGGGGCAGTATTATAGTAGTTATATTCTTGTACATAGGAGCAGTATTATAGTAGTTATATTCTTGTATATAGGAGCAGTATTATAGTAGTTATATTCTTGTATATAGGGGGCAGTATTATAGTATTTATATTCTTGTACATAGGAGCAGTATTATAGTAGTTATATTCTTGTATATAGGAGCAGTATTATAGTAGTTATATTCTTGCATATAGGGGCAGTATTATAGTAGTTATATTCTTGTATATAGGAGCAGTATTATAGTAGTTATATTCTTGTATATAGGGGGCAGTATTATAGTAGTTATATTCTTGTATATAGGAGCAGTATTATAGAAGTTATATTATTGTACATAGGGGGCAGTATTATAGTAGTTATATTCTTTTACATAGAGGCAGTATTATAGTAGTTATATTCTTGTATATAGAGGGCAGTATTATAGTAGTTATATTCTTGTACATAGGAGCAGTATTATAGTAGTTATATTCTTGTATATAGGGGGCAGTATTATAGTAGTTATATTCTTGTATATAGGGGGCAGTATTATAGTAGTTATATTCTTGTATATAGGAGGCAGTATTATAGTAGTTATATTCTTGTATATAGGGGGCAGTATTATAGTAGTTATATTCTTGTATATAGGAGCAGTATTATAGAAGTTATATTATTGTACATAGGGGGCAGTATTATAGTAGTTATATTCTTTTACATAGAGGCAGTATTATAGTAGTTATATTCTTGTATATAGAGGGCAGTATTATAGTAGTTATATTCTTGTATATAGAGGCAGTATTATAGTAGTTATATTCTTGTATATAGGAGGCAGTATTATAGTAGTTATATGGTATATAGAGGCAGTATTATAGTAGTTATATTCTTGTATATAGGAGGCAGTATTATAGTAGTTATATTCTTGTATATAGAGGCAGTATTATAGTAGTTATATTCTTGTATATAGGAGCAGTATTATAGTAGTTATATTCTTGTATATTGGGCAGTATTATAGTAGTTATATTCTTGTATATAGGGGGCAGTATTATAGTAGTTATATTCTTGTACATAGGGGGAAGTATTATAGTAGTTATATTCTTGTACATAGGGGGCAGTATTATAGTAGTTATATTCTTGTATATAGGAGCAGTATTATAGTAGTTATATTCTTGTATATAGGGGGCAGTATTATAGTAGTTATATTCTTGTATATAGGTGGCAGTATTATAGTAGTTATATTCTTTTATATAAGGGCAGTATTATAGTAGTTATATTCTTGTATATAGGGGCAGTAGTATAGTAGTTATATTCTTGTATATAGGGAGCAGTATTATAGTAGTTATATTCTTGTATATAGGGGGCAGTATTATAGTAGTTATATTCTTGTATATAGGGGGCAGTATTATAGTAGTTATATTCTTGTACTTAGGGGGTAGTATTATAGTAGTTATATTCTTGTATATAGAGACAGTATTATAGTAGTTATATTCTTGTACTTAGGGGGTAGTATTATAGTAGTTATATTCTTGTATATAGGGGACAGTATTATAGTAGTTATATTCTTGTATATAGGGAGCAGTATTATAGTAGTTATATTCTTGTATATAGGGGGCAGTATTATAGTAGTTATATTCTTGTATATAGGGGGCAGTATTATAGTAGTTATATTCTTGTACTTAGGGGGTAGTATTATAGTAGTTATATTCTTGTATATAGGGGCAGTATTATAGTAGTTATATTCTTGTATATAGGAGCAGTATTATAGTAGTTATATTCTTGTATATAGGAGCAGTATTATAGTAGTTATATTCTTGTATATAGGTTCAGTATTATAGTTGTTATATTCTTGTATATAGGGACAGTATTATAGTAGTTATATTCTTGTAGGCACGTTTTGATTATTTGTATCTTCACTCTGTTCCCTGTGTCTTGTCCTCTCTTCGTTATTAATCTCCCAGTCATCTACATGTCTTTTCCTATTCTTGCCTGTTATCATCTACTTTCATCACTTACTACACCTTACCTCTGAGTATAATTTGGGCCTTTAAAGACACGTCCAGACATGGCGGAATTGCAGTGGAATTCTCCAGCGGCCGTTTTTTACATTTGTTTCAATACATTTTTAGGCAAGTTAGTATAGACATTGCGGAAAACTCCGCTGCGGACCATGGGCTGCGGTGCGGAATTTTCCCTCCACGGCATGCACTGTCTGTTGCGGAGAAGAAGCAGAATTTCACTGCGGATTTCAGCCTTTGCAATGCAAAAACTGAAATCTGTGGCAAGTCCGCTGTGATATCTGCAACGTCTGAATTACCTGTCAAATATGCAAATGCTGGCGCAGATTCGTTGCGTGATTGCCCCGAATCTGCACCAACATTTGCAGCGGGAAAACGCCGCCACGTCTGGCCGTGCCCTAATTGCTGGGCCCCATAGCGCTGGTATGCCTGCTACCCTGGTTGTTATGCCCTTAATTATAATCTTTCTCTCTTTCATTTGTGACTGTAATGGCATTTTTCTGTGTTCTACATTTATATTATATATTTTTTATTATTATTATTACTATGAAAAATAATTAGAATAGTAATTTGACCACATAAGAAGTGTTTTCCACTAGCCGGGTCCTTACAGATACATTTGCACTGATTCCATCAATAAATGTCCCCTGCTGTGTCGCTGCATTGCAATTCCTCATCCTCCATCAGAATGTAGAAGGTGTTATATACAGCAAACATCTTAAGTACGTTTTGCAGCATGCAGCAGTGTCAGGGGGTGATGGATGATGCATGCCGGTATATTCTGCTTCCCAAGTGTGGTAATCACTTGTAAAATAGGATATATTCTACCTCCAACATGTTTTTATTAGATTTCACAACGCATTGGTGCATGCCCGCTTCTGAGACTTCTGCTGCTGGGGTGTATTTATATTAATCTCGCTCTTTGGCAAGGACCTTTAACTAGGTAGACATCACACAGCACATACATTGCACACGTTTCCTAGGCCATTACATGAGTAAGGACATGTATTAACCTTTTGGTCCTGGCTGACTAATGTTGTGTGTCGCTAACATAAGATTGTCATCCCAAGGACGCATATAATTCATGGTTGTGAATTCATCTGCAGCAGAAAGCATTGTTGAACTACAAATCCCAGCATGAAAGGCTATGAGACAAATAAGAAGGACAGAAAGAAAGAAAGAAAGAAAGAAAGAATAAAAAGATATGGAAATTAGATATATAGTAGATTGACAGACAGATAGATATATTTTTAGATTGAGGTAAAAAGAAAAAAATATAGATAAAAATGAGATATAATGACATTTCAAAAGACCACCCCCGATCTACACCAGATTTTTCTGTGACCTGTATATTTTTTTCTGAGAGCACTAGCCCTCTAGAAAACTATTTTTTTATGAAATTCTGGATGGGTGGCTCAAAGTGGTATAAGGATAGATAGATAGATAGATAGATAGATAGATAGATAGATAGATAGATAGATAGATAGATAGATAGATAGATAGATAGATATGAGAGATAGATAGATAGATAGATATGAGATAGATAGATACATGGCCGGCCTTAGCTATGTTCGACCAGTGCGGTCGCACAGGGCGCCTGCCGCCAAACGGCAAGGGGGGCACCAGCGGGTGTGTGTATCCCCACGCCGTTGCAACTACCAGCGGGGATACACACATTAACTGCAGTCGCACCCGGGCACTTCTTCACTTAGTGGCCATCGCTACCGCTGTAGCAGCCATAGCGGTTGCTAGCGGTGACACCCGGCATGAGGGCGGTGGCGCCGCTAGCAGCTGCTGTGGCTGCTATAGCGGTAGCGACGGCACTATAGCAGAGAAGGGAGATATCTCCCTGCTCTGCTGTCTACTAGCGCCACTGTAGCTCCCTTCAGCTACAGTGGCGGTAGTAGACAGCAGAGCAGGGAGATACATCCCTTGCTCTGCTATAGTGCCCCCCTGTAGATATCAAACCCCCCCTTCCAGGATAGCGTCACCGTAGCTACCTGAAGGAGCGGAATCACCGTGTGACCGGGGATTACGGTGCTAGGGCGCTGCTTGATGCCTCGGTCCATATATGGACAGTGACATCAGGGAAAACTCCTGAAGCGGAATCCCCGGTCACAGCATTGCAGACTCTATGATCGGGGATTCCACTCCAGGACACAGATGTCAGGAGCATCTCCTGGAGTGGAATCGACGGTCATAGCGTCTGCAACGCTGTGACCGGGGATTCCGCTTCAGGAGTTTTCCCTGATGTCACTGTCCATATATGGACAGAGGCATCAAGCAGCGCTCCAGGACCAGAATCCCCGGCCACACGGGGATTCTGCTCCTTCAGGGAGCTACAGTGGCGCTATCTTTACTGGAAGGAGTGGGGGTTGCTATCTACAGGGGGGCTGTGGGCTGTGTGGCACTACCTACAAAGGACAACTGTGCAGGAGCACACAAAATACCCAGCTTTCCTGGGTATCAAAAAAAAAAAGTGTGGAAATAAACTAAGATATAACTTTTATTTAATCTAGCTAAAAGGATTAATCCTTTACTCAGACTAAATAAAATGTATAACTTAGTTTATTTCCAGACATTTATTTGATAGCTGGGAAAGCTTGGTATTCTGTGTGCTCCTGCACAGTTGTCCTTTTTTGAATGTCTATTGCCCGCCAGCTATCGGTCATTTCGTAGTCCTTGCACTACCTACAAGGGAGCTGTGGGCTGTGTGGCACTACCAACCAGGGGGCTGTGGGCTGTGTGGCACTACCAACCAGTGGGCTGTGTGGCACTACCTACTAGGGGGATGTGTGGCACTACCTACCAGGGGGCTGTGGGCTGTGTGGCACTACCAACCAGTGGGCTTCGTGGCACTACCTACTAGGGGGCTGTGTGGCACTACCTACCAGGGGGCTGTGGGCTGTGTGGCTCTACCAACCAGGGGGCTGTCGGCTGTGTGGCACTACCAACCAGTGGGCTGTGTGGCACTACCAACCAGGGAGCTGTGGGCTGTGTGGCACTACCAACCAGGGGGCTGTGGGGCAGTACCAACCAGGGGGCTGTGGGCACTACCAACCAGGGGGCTGTGTGGCACTACCAACCAGGGGGCTCTGGGTTGTGTGGCACTCCCTACCAGGTGTCTTTGCGACACTTCCTACCAGGGGGCTGTGCGGCACTCCCTACAGGGGGCTGTGTGGCGCTACCTACAAGGGGGCTGTGTGGCGCTACCTACAAGGGGGCTGTCTGGCGCTACCCACAAGGGGCTGTGTGGGGCTATCTACAAGGGGCTGTGTGGCGCTACCCACAAGGGGCTGTGTGGCGCTACCTACAAGGGGCTGTGTGGCGCTACCTACAGGGGGAATCTGTGAGTGGGGGTCTGATGGTCATTTTACTGAGTGGTGGGCTGATGGTCATTTTACTGTGAGTGGGGGGTTGATGGTCATTTTTCTGTGAGTGAGGGGCTGATGGTCTTCAAGTGGTTTCCACCTCTGACCTCCAATTGAAATTAATAGGAGGCAGAAGATACCTGCGGCGCTCGTTTGGAGCTTTTTTTCCTGCGTCTTTTGCATTCGCTTCAACAGCTTAAGAAAAAACACAAAAAAAAGGTCAAACAACGCTGTCAGTTGCTGAAGGAATTTTGAGGCAGATTTTTTTTGCCTAACAAAAAACGTGTGTGAACATGCCCTACGAGTGGAGTGCTTGTTCTTAACCGTTTTCTGTCTTTCTCAAAACAACTTTTGGTAGGGGGGCCCTGAGGAAATTTTGTTTTTCCAGTGCTGCCTCGAGTCCGAAAAGGTTGGGAAACTCTGTACTAGGCTACAGGGTCCCGTCATGGAGCAGCTCAGTTCGTCATGGGAACGGGGCCTAGGTGAGTGCAATTTATGTTTTTGTTTGGGGGCAATGTCTACAAGTGGCAGGTGCGGGGACTGTATGGCACGATCTACAAGGGGGAGGTGGGGGACTGTATGGCAATGTCTACAAGGGGGAGGTGGGAGATTGTATGGCACTGTCTACAAGGGGGAAGTGGTGGGGGGCTGTATGGCACGATCTACAAAAAGGAGGTGGGGGTTTATGGCACTGTCTACAGGGAGGCTATATGGCAAAATCTACAGGGGGGCACTATACTGTGTGGGGGCCACTAAGCGGATATTATACTGTGTAGGGGTACTACAGGGGGCATAATACTGTGGGCACAATTAGAGGACAAAATACTGTGTCCTTGAAGGGGTTGTAATATATTATTAAATATTATTATTATACTGTATGGGGGCACTAAAGGGGCATTATAATTGTTTTATGGGGAATTTTTTTTTAATGATGGGGTGGGGCACCGAGAGATCATTTCGCACAGGGCGCCATCTATCCTAGGGCCGGCCCTGGATAGATATGAGATAGATTAGATAGATAGATACATCACAACAAAACAAGAGGCAACCTATTTACGCACGGAAGCCGCGGCAGGTAGCGATGTGAGGAGTAGCCCAATTGGATTAAGTGTTAAGCGAAAACCACAATGGAGTTTTTCGACTGAAAAATCCTTAGTGTGTACATTTAAGTCAAAAATTGCAAAAAGTTATTTTGGCCTTTGAGATATTTACACAGAAACGTCAGGATTTCATTGAACCAGCAGCAGAATGATAATTTTCATCCTCCGTTTCTTGAGCAGTGTGACCTGCGCGGTGCGTGATTAAAAGCTGTAGATCAGGATAAATAAGCCTGAGGTCTCTTCTGTTCTAGTGACTGTGACAGCAGTTTTTATGTTACTTGTAATGACAAACAGCATCTTGTAGTCAATACTGGCAGTCATTTACAGCCGGGCAGCACGGGGCCATCTCATTTACTAGAGGTTAGACTTAATTTCATCTGTTTGCTGCTCTTTGCAGAACATTTGCTCATTTTTATTTGTAACCATTTTAAAACAGAGAACACAAAAGTACACAAGACTTATTCCCGGAAGCCCGTAGATCGCACACGGCTTAAAAAAGTGAAAAGTTATACTTTATGTCCCCAAAAAATTCAGTGTACTGTGGGATCAATGTGGATAAACAGCTGGGATCATTGATTTCTCTGACTCTTGTAGTAAGAGCAGGAGCTTCGCTGTCAATCACAGAAGCGAATACAGTACAGTTTTATCTAGTGACTCACAGGTGACGTCTTTTCAGATTGGTGTAGCTCACTTTCCCCTTTCTTCTCCATCCGACCCAGACCACCATGCCGACTTCTACCAGCCACCACTCGTCTCTGCCGACTATGCTGCCCAGACATCTTTGGCTCCTCACTTTTCCAGCACCCTCTGCTTCTATTCTTTACCCTCTACACAAACTTCCCATCCTGCCTCCCCTTTAACAGTACCATCTTGCTTTCCCCATTACTTTGCCTGCTGCTGCCCCAGGTGCCCACATTACTGTAGCTACTGCATAGTAAATTGTCCCCAAATACTGTACTTCAGAAATAATTGGCATTACTATTGTAATCCCTAAATTTATAGACAGTGCCTAAGATGATAATTGTTCCCCACACAGTAATGTGTCCGTCTTTGTGCCCTACACAGTAATAGTGATGCCTTGGTGGCATCAACACAGTAGTAATGCCCCTATTTGTGCCCCTACACAGTAAGGCCACGTTCACACGTGGCAGAATTTTTCCGCTGCAAATGTTGGTGCAGATTTGGGGCAACGAATAACGCAATGAATCTGCAGCAACATTTGCATATTTGACAGGTAATTCAGACGTTGCAGATATCACAGCGGACTTGCCACAGATTTCAGTTTTTGCATTGCAATGGCTGAAATCCGCAGTGAAATTCTGCTTCTTCTCCGCAATGTAATGAGCTGCTGCGGAGGGAAAATTCTGCACCGCGGCCTGATTTCCGCACAGTTATTTTCTGCAACGTCTGAACTAAGTTTCCTAAAGATGTAGAGAAACAAATGTAAAAAACGTCCGCTGCAGAATTCCACTGCGGAATGTCCGTAGCAGAATTCAACAGCAATTCCGCCACGTCTGAACGTGGCCTTGTAGATGATAGATAGATAGATAGATAGATAGATAGATAGATAGATAGATAGATAGATAGATATGCGATAGATAGATATGCGATAGATAGATATGCGATAGATAGATATGCGATAGATAGATAGATAGATATGAGATAGATAGATAGATAGATAGATTGATAGATAGATAGATAGATAGATAGATAGATAGATAGATAGATAGATAGATATGAGATAGATGGATAGATAGATAGATAGATAGACATGATAATTTTTTTAATGATCAATTACCAACTTTCAAACCCTGTGTAATCCTCTACTTTACTAGTTCTGCACTGGGCTCTATAACATCTTTTGCCACCAACCTTATCAGATACAGAGAGAAAAATGTAACGAGTGGAACTGAATTGTGCTGCAATTCTCTGTTTATCTTTGCAAATGACCTCATTCATGGATCTTTACATTCATATATTTGTGCAGTTGTCTGCAGAATTGGGAAGGAGATGTGAACTGTTACCCTAGAAATCTACAACTGTATGACAACCGAAGATGTCTCTGTTCTAATTGCAAATCCTTTTTTTTTGTTGTTATTCTATTAGGCCAAGTTCCGACGTGGCAGAATTATTCCTCTACAAATGTTGGTGCAGGTTCGGGGCAATTACGCAACGAATCTTCTGCAGCATTTGCATATTTGACAGGTAATTCAGACGTTGCAGATATCACAACGGACTTGCCACAGATTTCAGTTTTTGCATTGCAAAAGATGAAATACGCACTGAAATTCCGCTGAGCAGAGCATCACCAGACTCCAGTACTGCTGCCGACGTCATTGTCCATATACAGACAGTGACAGTGACGTTGGCAGAAGTTGTGGAGTCCCCAGGCAGAGCATAACCTAGGAAACCCACGAATTGACCAAATATGGACGTCGGCAGCAGGGCTGGAATCCCGAGCAAAGCGCTAGCTGATGCTCTGATTGGGACTCAAGCAATAGGCAATGTGACTGCCCCTTGCGGTCATGTTCACGAACAGCACAGGAAGCAAGAGCTCAGTCACGTGGGAGCGTCATCATTATTAGAAAAGCTCCAGCACTTCCGGGAACAATTCACGGGGTTTGAACTGTACCTTTTAGTACAGAATTTTTTATTAAAGTACATTAGTAAGTTACTTTATTTCACATAAATATATTATTGCAATGCAATTTTTGGTCCCCGGATAACCCCTTTAAGCTTTATGTATATTTTTGTCTCATACCTATTCAGTTATAGTAAGGCTTTACTTTACCAGGGACAAGATTAAGGGTATGTTCACACGAGGGCGTCCGTAACGGCTGAAATTACGGGGAAGTTTCCGCCTGAAAACATCCCCGTAATTTCAGCCAAAACGGCATGTGCAGGCGCTTGAACGCCGCGTCCATTACGGACGTAATTGACGCTGCTATTCATTGGAGTCAATGAATGATGGCTCCAATTACGGCCAAAGAAGTGACAGGTCACTTCTTTGACGCGGGCGTCTATTTACGCGCCGTCATTTGACAGCGGCGCGTAAATATATACGCCTCGTGTGAACAGACAAACGTCTGCCCATTGCTTTCAATGGGCAGATGTTTGTCAACTCTATCGAGGCGCTATTTTCGGACGTAATTCGGGGCAAAAACGCCCGAATTACGTCCGTAATTAGTGCGTGTGAACATACCCTAAATCTGCTCTCTCAACGCTATATTTTATTATCCTGGCAAGGCAGAGAAACTTGTTGGTAGCCTCTACCTCTAGCTCAAACCACCAGGGGCACCATCCACCAGCCCACCTATAGATATACCTATCCTATCTATCTATCTATCTATCTATCTATCTATCTATCTATCTATCTATCTATCTATCTCATATTGATCTATCTATCTATCTATCTATCTATCTATCTATCTATCTATCTATCTATCTATCTATCTATCTATCTATCTATCTATCTATCTATCTATCTATCTATCTATCTATCTATCTATCTATCTATCTATCTTTATTATTTCTGAATGATTTTTACACCAATAGGTCATCAACCACCTAGTAATATATTACTACCGTGTTATGAGAAATATACACTGCAGTAGACGCACACGATTTTTCAATTAAGCCACATTCTGGATGACTTCTACCGTGGCTATAGACACGTGTCCATGGTGTATATGTCTGACATTTACCTATAAATGTGCCAAGTAGTAGTGTTAATCCTCAACAGCACTTCTGCTTTGGGTCTGGATGATTAAGTAGACGCAGGTCATAGCCGCTGGTGTTACTGGCTCATTATAGTCCACAGCTTGAGGGCTGTGGAGGGGATGAAGCTGCTCCTACTGTGGGATATGAATATTACAGAACTACACTGGCTTCTCATGTCCTACTATGTGAGTTACATGCTGGAGTCTCCAGCTGATCCAACCATGGAAAGTGATCATTATATGACCCAGGACCTTGTCTTTTCCAGCCCTGGGTGTCGCTTCATCCGTTTTCTGCTCACACGCTGTGTAATTAATGTACAATATTACTGCCCTTACTGCAGTCAGCATCATGATTTATATGAGATTGATCCTTAGGCTTCTAATAGAACGTTACCCTATTATGTGCTTGTATAATTTGTCCTAAATCCAAATAAAAAACACCAGTAAATGTAAGTCCCCGGCTGTTAGTTATATTTGCTTCTGGGAAAGATGGGTGCCAGCCAACTGATTGCAATTAGAACGCCCATAAAGATAATCACTCAGCTTTCCAAGACTAATAAGTGTCAGGATTGCCGTGTAATGAAGCAGGATGGAAGCCGTGGATCTATCAACACATACACAAATTTGATATCTACAAAACTGGGAAAGTTGATTGACAAACCCTATGAAAGCTGTAATGGAAGCCATATGAGATATCATTCAACTTTGGCAGAAACACAACTAAGACATCTTTAACAACTTGGCTGATGGACTTATATTTAGTGTGTTTTTAATGGAAAAAGGCTCTTTGAGTTCTGTAAAAATGTTATTACTTTCAGTGGAAATATTTACTAATGAAAGTGTGTGTATTAACACCTGATACATTGAAAATAACAGTAAAGTATAGAAAGCAGAATGTTAACATGTATAATACTGCCCCTATGTACAAGAATAGAACTACTATAATACTGCCCCCTATGTACAAGAATATAACTACTATAATACTGCCCCATATGTACAAGAATATAACTACTATAATACTGCCCCCTATATACAAAA
This sequence comes from Rhinoderma darwinii, assembly GCF_050947455.1. Lineage (NCBI taxonomy): Eukaryota > Metazoa > Chordata > Amphibia > Anura > Rhinodermatidae > Rhinoderma > Rhinoderma darwinii. The sequence continues at coordinate 15,235,537 of NC_134692.1, forward strand.
ATATAACTACTATAATACTGCCCCTATATACAGGAATATAACTACTATAATACTGCTCCCTATATACAAGAATATAACTACTATAATACTGCCCGCTATATACAAGAATATAACTACTATAATACTGCCCCCTATATACAAGAATATAACTACTATAATACTGCCCCTATATACAGGAATATAACTACTATAATACTGCCCCCTATATACAAGAATATAACTACTATAATACTACCCCCTATATACAAGAATATAACTACTATAATACTGCCCCCTATATACAAGAATATAACTACTATAATACTGCCCCCTATGTACAAGAATATAACTACTATAATACTGCCCCATATGTACAAGAATATAACTACTATAATACTGCCCCCTATATACAAAAATATAACTACTATAATACTGCCCCTATATACAGGAATATAACTACTATAATACTGCTCCCTATATACAAGAATATAACTACTATAATACTGCCCGCTATATACAAGAATATAACTACTATAATACTGCCCCCTATATACAAGAATATAACTACTATAATACTGCCCCCTATATACAAGAATATAACTACTATAATACTGCCCCCTATATACAAGAATATAACTACTATAATACTGCCCCCTATATACAAGAATATAAATACTATAATACTGCCCCCTATATACAAGAATATAAATACTATAATACAGCCCCTATATACAAGAATATAACTACTATACTACTGCCTCCTGTGTACAAGTATATAACTACCATGATACTGCTCCTATGTACAAGAATATAACTACTATAATACTGCCTCTATATACAAGAATATAATTACTATAATACTGCTCCCTATGTACACGAATATAGCTACAATAATACTGCCCCCTATATACAAGAATATAACTACTATAATACTGCCCCTATATACAAGAATATGACTACTATAATACTGCCCCCTATATACAAGAATATAACTACTATAATACTGCCCCCTATATACAAGAATATAACTACTATAATACTGCCTCCTATATACAAGAATATAACTACTATAATACTGCTCCTATATACAAGAATATAACTACTATAATACTGCCCCCTGTATACAAGAATATAACTACTATGATACTGCCCCCTATGTACAAGAATATAACTACTATAATACTGCCCCCTATATACAAGAATATAACTACTATAATACTGCCCCCTATATACAAGAATATAACTACTATAATACCCCTATATACAAGAATATAACTACTATAATACTGCCTCCTATATGCAAGAATATAACTACTATAATACTGCTCCCTATATACAAGAATATAACTACTATAATACTGCCACCTATATACAAGAATATAACTACTATAATACTGCCCCCTATATACAAGAATATAACTACTATAATACTGCCCCCTATATACAAGAATATAACTACTATAATACTGCCCCTATATACAAGAATATAACTACTATAATACTGCTCCTATATGCAAGAATATAACTACTATAATACTGCTCCCTATGTACAAGAATATAACTACTATAATACTACCCTTTATATACAAGAATATAGCTACTATAATACTGCCTCCTATATACAAGAATATAACTACTATAATACTGCCTCCTATATGCAAGAATATAACTACTATAATACTGCTCCCTATATACAAGAATATAACTACTATAATACTGCCACCTATATACAAGAATATAACTACTATAATACTGCCCCCTATATACAAGAATATAACTACTATAATACTGCCCCCTATATACAAGAATATAACTACTATAATACTGCCCCTATATACAAGAATATAACTACTATAATACTGCTCCTATATGCAAGAATATAACTACTATAATACTGCTCCCTATGTACAAGAATATAACTACTATAATACTACCCTTTATATACAAGAATATAACTACTATAATACTGCTCCTATATGCAAGAATATAACTACTATAATACTGCTCCCTATGTACAAGAATATAACTACTATAATACTACCCTTTATATACAAGAATATAGCTACTATAATATTGCCCCCTATATACAAGAATATAACTAATATAATACTGCCCCCCCCATATACAAGAATATAACTACTATAATACTGCCCCAAATGGTTCAAAATATAACATGTAAGCAATTTTTCATCATTTTGCTGGTTTACTGTTTCAAGAGAACATGTTGGAGCTCAGATCATAGTTATACAATTAGATCTAAAATGTTAGGTCACATGTGTAATAATGTGAAGGAGCTAAATAGCTGTTTCTTCCCAAGGACAACCAGCAGAGGCTTAAAACCAGCTATGTATATATAAATAGAAAAACAATACATAAAATAACTTAAATTCAGAACAAAAACATTAAAACAAAGTATCTGCAAAATTACTCGGCTTCTTCTGTGGATTCGAATTGTGGAATGTTGTTAAAAGCTACATTTTGACTTTTTAGTGACTGTCCGCTGTAGAGCACCATTTGTTTTATTTAAATATCCACAATATTCTGTGTTGAACAATTTTTCTATATATCGTTGTAGGGGTTAAAGCTATTTTTTGTTTTTTAAATCCTCTGCATAGACATAGAGTGAACTGATACAATTATGATTGTCTGCAGCCACCACTAGGGGGAGATTAGGAGTTTACTGTGTACTGTTTATCAACTGAACTTCATAATAAATCAGTCTGCAGTTAGCTCCTAAGCTCCTCCTAGTGGTGACTGTCCAGCACTATATTAAGACTATGTACACCTTTGAAAGAAAATAAAAATGTGTATCAGTGTGATTGGTGAAACTTTGTAATTACTTTTTATTAAAAATTATTTTTACTCTTTGAGATACAGCTGCTTTGTATCCTGTATACAGAAGAGCTGTATCTTGCGCTGAAACCTGTATTTGTCAGGTCAGCGGCACTGACAGGTTCAGTGTCAGCGGGTCCTGTGTGTCTCTGACAGTTCATAACTTGTAGGTGATCGATTACAGGTGGATCCTGCGTGGACTCACTGTCACGGAACCCGTCAGTCAGATTCAGGTTTCAGCGCAAGATACAGCTGCTCTGTATACAGTATACAAAACAGCTGTATCTCAAAAAATTAAAGTAATTTTTAATAAAAAGTAATCAAAAGTAATACAAAGTTGCACCAAACACCCTGATAGACATTTTTCGGAAATTGGAGGCACACAGAAGTGCAGTACAGCCCCATATATTTCTATGGGTGCTGAATTAATAATAATAATAATAATAATAATAATCAATTAATAATCTATACAAACCAGATCCATAATACGGCCGTCTGCTTAAGGGCTTATATATAAATGTTTTATAATGTGAAGACAGTGAATTGTGAAGTAAAATAAATTTCAATTTACACAATTTAGTATAAAAAATGGCAATTACTACAGTATATGGAGGAAAAAGAGGGCATATTGTAGTGTAGCATGTAAGCCTTTTATGTTCTGTAAAAAGCCCATTATAGCTGTGTGTAGGAAGAGTCACACCTTGCAGGGGGTCTTGTCAAGTGACAACATTGAAATCCAAAGGTCACGACTATAAAAAGCATCTGACAGGTTTTCAGAGGTAAAGAATCTAATTACTGAATGCGGGAGCAGAATGTGAAAATTAATTCTGGATCCAGTGGGGCCAGACAGTGCGAAATCACAAGGTGGGTACGATATGTGCTCAGTGGCAATGTAACAGTGGATAGATGTCGAAGGCGGCATTTCCACAATATATTGACATAGATGTAACCTGCGTCTAGGTCTTTGGGTGGATATTACATCGGGAAAACCAGCACAGAGCAAATCTGAAGATGTCGGCCGTAGAACTTGGTATTTTTCTCCCATTGACTTTGATGGACAATGTAAAAAAAGATTTAAAAATCTATAATCTGATGCGGTTTTCTATGGGGCGACTTAAGCCACATTTTCTAGAACTGTTTCCTTGAGAAGTTCGGGTACAGCCCTGCCGGGACCTTCCTTCTCAATGCCATCACCATGTAATTACAATTCTATGCACTCCAGTGTGTGGTGGGCCGGACGGACTTACATTGGATAATGCCCTGTGCAGTATCTTCTGTCCCCCCCTCCATATGGTATATAGTCATACAACGTATAAATAATCATACCATACAGTTCATAATCAGAAGCATCATACAGTACGGTGACTTCAAAACAGTGCCATACTTTAACCAAATAACATTTGCATATTTGTGCCCTAATAACAATGCTATACTGTGCACCGCCACCCTACACAACAAAAATAATAGCAGTGCCACATAATGTAAATACTGCCATACAGTGCTTAAAAATTTCCAACATACAGAAACCAAATAACAGTTCTATACAAGGTCTAAATACTATTCAATTTATATTAAGATTCGTGGTGGTCACAAGCTTTGGGTGCCAGGTTATCTGTGGCGCCCCCTTTATCAGGCTCAGCTGAGTGCCCCTGGGCAACTTCACGGCTCGCTCTTTCCTGAGGCTGTCCCTGGTGATGGGCATAGCTATTCCTGCAGAGTTTGGGCTCTACTTGTCTCTCTCTATAGAGGTATATCAACTGATTATAGGGCTCCATACCAAAAATAAGAATGCGGACCAGTTTCCGCCATGGCAGAAGAACGCAAAATGCATGAAATTAACATACTAAAAACCATTACCCACATAACAAAATAAAAATGCTTGTGTAAACACTCATACACTCCCATACATGCACGTACTTAAAGGGGTTGGCCACTACCGTTAATCCGCTCAGGCTGCCTCCGAGCACCGGACGTACATGCCAGAAGCTGTTGCCTCCAGCCACTGAAAAGCGGCAACCTGCCATGCTGCAGCTCTGCTCCTATTCAAGTGAATGGGAGGAGAGTTGCGGCACGGCCGCTATGCTTTGTACAGAGGCAACTGCTTCCGGCTACGTACATAGCATAATGGGCCATAACATCCGGTGCCTGGAGATAGCCAGAGCGGCTTAACGGTGTGGGGTCCGGGTGTCGGACCTGCACCGATGATATACTGATGACCTATCCGGTGGATAAATCATCAGTTGTTCAGTAGTGGAAAACCCCTTTAGCAACATTTAGGCCCAGTTCACACAGCATTTCGGGCGCTGATTTTGGTGTAGAAACCGTGTTGGAATCAACACCAAAAAAATTACCCAAATCTCCCTCCATTGAGGTAAAGGCGTTTTTTTGTTCCTGGTGGTTTTTGACCACTCGCAAAGAAACCAAAACCTTCATGCCCTATCTTGGACCAGTTTCTGCCTCTGAACCTCCATTGAAATCAATGGGAGGCAGAGAAAAAAGGTGCCGCTCGTTGATAGTGTTTTTGAAGCGTTTTTTGCATATGTTTAATAAGAATAAACACCTAAAAAAAAGTCAAAAAAAGCGTCAAAATACTTTTGCATTTGAAAATCTGCCCTAAAAAAATTGTGAAAGAATTTAGAGGCAGATTGTTTTGCTTGACAAGAAAACTCAGTGTGAACATACCCTTAAGTCCCAAATAATGGGGCATTTGTAAGCCCCTCCTTTTCAGTCCAGAAACACTCCTATTAATGCAAAATTTGCATAATCACAGCCTTTTGCCCCTTAAAGTAGCTCTAAAACTGAACTTGGCCGCTTATAAAAGTCCAACAATGTTATAAAATGAGAACATGACAGCCGGCCTCGTCCCAGTCTGAACTGGCTGATAACAGGGAACAGTAGATTGCATTCAAATCCATATCCAATGTAAATTAGACAGGTTTAACGTTGAGTGTCCCTTTAAATGAGTCACTTTAACTAATGTCTTGAGAAAAAGACAGAAACTTGTTAATGTGAAAATGTGAGAAGCGAAGGAGGTGCGAGCAAAGTTTCTACGTGTTTGTCACTTCTCTACCTGATGAACCGCATCTTTCAGGTCAGGCCCCCAGGAAACATTGTCTGCTTTAATGAACATTGGTTGTGAAGTGACTATTACTTCATGGGGTAAAGCTTAAGATGGAACCGCAAATTGTCAGTAAGCCGTGGTTAACCATCTCCAAGACCTTTTATAAAAATCAATAAGACATTGCCGCACTCAGAGTTTTAGCTCTCACCCTGGACTGTAATTGTAGTGGTGAAGTGCGGTGCCAAGTAAACGACTGCGGATAAAATGTGCTAGAAAGTAAAAGGATTGACCAATAATTTCTCGAAAAAGGTTTCTGTTTAATAGGTTAGTCATTAATCCATATTCTCTATCCTAAAAGGATGAAATGGGCAGAATGTAGACTTCAGTAAATTGAAAACATGATGATGTCCATTGAGTGTAAAACGGGTTACTTCAATGAAGAATGTGAGAACATATAGAGATGTGGGGCAGATTGTGTTTTTTCATCTGTGACACGCTCATAATGAAAGTGGTCGAGAGCAACTTTGAGAGTAGCTGAGCAGAATTGATTGTAGTTCCACTCCCGGAAACAGTGAACATAGGTATGTCTGCATGGGGCCTTGTGTATAGACTACCCACCCCCCACCCAAATGCCGATCCCAACAGTATGCTCTATAGGTTCGGGACAAGGCGTAGGCAGAGTAGGGGGAAGCGAAGCTTACCAATGAGTTGGGCAATTTATGGATAAGAGTACGTGAGGTGAGGGATGTAGCTGGGAGAGGAGATGGTGCCAGAAGACCCTACTACATATAAGCGTTGTTAGGAAGGAGGGGGTGCGGTATTAAATAAATGAATGCAAATCTCACAGCTATCATGCTGAACTTCGAGGAAGGAAGTATTGTGGGGCACATTATGAAACCCCTGAGATCTGCAACGTCTCTACATGTACTGAACTAGTAAGGGCTGCCAGGAAATGCGAGCTCAGCAGCCAGCAGATCTGTGAATGCTGCTCTAGGCTTTATTTTAGGCTTAGTACAAGATAAAAAAAACTAAATATCTGCAAATGTCCTCAAACTATGTAGATTATATCAAAATACCAACTGGCAGGTGGGATAAAATACAGATCAATAGGGGGCAGACTTTTTCCTGTTTTTGAAGGGAGTTTCCCACTAACATATATTATCTATCCACAGGATTGGTGCTATATGTTAGATTGCTGGGGGGCCTTCACTGAGACTCTCACAATTACTAGTATGGGGGTTCCCAGTCCTCCTCACAAGCATGCCCACAGTGAAGAGGAGCATGCCCACAACTTTGTGGGAGATATCAAAACAAACGGGCTGACAGTTATCAGTGAGGATATCCCTTTAAGTATTTCCATTGAAGAACATTAACACCAGCCTCTCCTCAACCTGAAATGGTTGATAACAGAGAAAAAGAGATTATTTAAAATTTAACAAGTATAGATAGCTTTTAGGTTTACTGTCTCTCTTTAAAGCACATTGCACCCAATTTGTAAATTCCCCTAGGATAATATCCATTGGGAGTAGTGATAATGGCAGAGCAGGTCCTCCCAGGTAACGGCTTTGGGGCAGCTGCAAAAGTAACAGCATCTCTGAGTGCCCTCTTGTGGAGGGAAGAGGGATTGTCATGTCCCTTGTCTATATAGCAGTGAACAGAAAGGGAGATATCCCAGCTCTGGGAGAAGACCAACCCAGGTGTAGAGCTGCTGCTGCTGTTGCTGCTTACTAAAGGGTTGAGAGGATGAGCACATGTAATCACCCCCTGCACCTAATGAGGACATTTGTTGACTCTGTGACCGGCATCTGGATCGCAGAGATTGTTGGTCTCTTTGGTTCTGGTGATTATGTTCTTATTGCTCTCACCCACAAAGCTCTCCATCTTCTTATATCTCCTCCCTCATCTCTGTCTACCACCCAACTCGTGCTCTACGTTCTAACATCCTCCCTGATCTGAACCGCCCACTCCCGTCTCAGACTTCTCTCGTGCTGCACCGTCCTCTGGAATGTTCTGCCCCGGACAATCAGATTAATTCTCAACATCCACAGTTTTAGGCGTGCCCTGAAAACACGTCTTTTACACAGTCCTAAAGCATTCCCTAATCAGACTCCTTTCCTTTGCCCCCTATTACATTATTCATCAGAACCTGACCCCCTCATTCAGCAGTATCCCAATGCACCCTAATGCACTTCATGTCTGTCATACACAGAGACTGCCTGGTGACCGGCTCATGCAGCTTTATGTTACTACCCCATGTGTATAAAAGATGGCCGGACCATTGTACTGAACAAGCACTTTATATTTTATGTCTCTATCTCCTCATAGATTGTAAGCTCTTGTGATCAAGGTCCTCACTCCTCTTGTGTCTCCTCTGTCTCCTCATAGATTGTAAACTCTTGTGATCAGGGTCCTCACTCCTCTTGTGTCTCCTCTATCTCCTCATAGATTGTAAGCTCTTGTGATCAAGGTCCTCACTCTTGTGTCTCCTCTGTCTCCTCATAGATTGTAAACTCTTGTGATCAGGGTCCTCACTCCTCTTGTGTCTCCTCTATCTCCTCATAGATTGTAAGCTCTTGTGATCAGGGTCCTCACTCCTCTTGTGTCTCCTCTATCTCCTCATAGATTGTAAGCTCTTGTGATCAGGGTCCTTACTCCTCTTGTGTCTCCTCTATCTTCTCATAGATTGTAAGCTCTTGTGATCAGGGTCCTCAGTCCCCTTGTGTCTCCTCTATCTCCTCATAGATTGTAAGCTCTTGTGATCAGGGTCCTCACTCCTCTTGTGTCTCCTCTATCTTCTCATAGATTGTAAGCTCTTGTGATCAGGGTCCTCACTCCTCTTGTGTCTCCTCTATCTCTTCATAGATTGTAAGCTCTTGTGATCGGGGTCCTCACTCCTCGTGTCTCCTCTATCTCCTCATAGATTGTAAGCTCTTGTGATCAGGGTCCTCAGTCCCCTTGTGTCTCCTCTATCTTCTCATAGATTGTAAGCTCTTGTGATCAGGGTCCTCACTCCTCTTGTGTCTCCTCTATCTCCTCATAGATTGTAAGCTCTTGTGATCGGGGTCCTCACTCCTCGTGTCTCCTCTATCTCCTCATAGATTGTAAGCTCTTGTGATCAGGGTCCTCACTCCTCTTGTGTCCCCTCTATCTCTATGTAATGTCTGATATTGTCTGTACGTGTTCCCTCTGAATTGTAAAGTGCTGCACTATATGTTGGCGCTATATAAAGATTATTATTATTATATTATTATTACTACCATTACAACCATTATTGTTATTACTATTATTTTCATTATTATTGTTATTATTATTACTACTATTATTATTATTTGGATATATAGCTGTAGAGATAGACATAAATGTCATGTATGAACTCTACAGATCTTGAACTTCTATTTTTAGGAGGTTTTGTGCGTCTCAGGTTCTGATTGGGTGAGACTTTTAACCACAAACATGAATGTTTACACATTTTTCACAAGTTACGTTCTGATACAAAATTGCATGAAGGTGCCAATGAGTGTGGTTGGCTTTTTCACAATGTGCCTGGCGCATACTTGCAGAAAATATATGGGTATGGTGGTATAATAGGATTTTATAATTCAGATTTTATTTGTGTATATGAAAAGTGTGAAAATTGCCACGGCAGTGAAATGGTTTTTAGGTGACTTCTTGGTCCTTCACCCTAGATCCAAAGTAGAGAAGCCTAATCTATTTTCAGTGTGGGAAATTAAATATAATCTCCATAATGAAATAATGTAACACTTCCCAAACAAATTGACCTTTAAATATACAGTAAATGTACATTCTGCATAATTATAAGGGCGCATCTGTATTTGCATATTTAATCCATATGGCTAATTAAGTATTCCAGAGCAGACAGCGACTAAAAGGACAGATAATCAGCTCCATGGTGGGGGATGGAGATGGCTCTGGATGTCAGGATTATAAATCTTGGAAATCTCCCCACAAGTAGAATACTAAAACATTTCAGATGAAGAATAATTGCTGTTTAGGGAGTTACTGATTGAAAAGGAAAAAAAAATTGTTGCTATATCATTTTCCTGTTTTTCATGTTCTGTGGTCCACAAGGGGGAGATCCTTCAAATCTTTCTAAATGACTCCTAGACTTCTTCCACTAATAAATTATTACTGATTATTAGCATGTGGCGTTTACTTACACACAGCAAAAGCAACCATATTATTGCTGAGAAAACATTCCCATGACAACACTGCCTGGCCTGTACCATGATATTTAATGTCTACAAAAATGATGAGCAACTTACAAAATAATTTGTAATACTTTGTAATACTGCGCAGGTCCTCAAGTCTGAGTTCTATATGACATGCTGCGGTTGTCAGGCTGTGATGGTGCTTCCTCGGGGAGGTGGCAGGTCTCTTTAAGTTGAGCTCTGCAGTTTGTGGAACGTGGATGCGTGGTATGCCACGGCCACACATTCAGGAGGCGGGGGCAACAGGAATTTACAAAAGTTGGGCATATGACCGTGGTGAGGGAAGGAGGTAGAAGTCAGTAACCAGGTCCCAAGTGGTGACACGGCGGAGCGGAGGAGGCCAAGAGTGGGCCAGAGACAGTGTGCCGTGAACGGGGTCTGAGTGTCTGATAAATAATTTGGCTAGGGAGTCATGGGATGTCTGACACCCGTTTTGGGCACAACACTTTCTTTAACCCCACTTTTCAATAATTACCCTTCACATATAGTTTCCATTATCTCCAGCGGGATAACACTGCGACAGCAAATCCTCAACAGAAACTGCAATTATTTGTAAACTTCTGCAGCTGGTGAATTACAGATCCATCGAATCGCATAAATTATTATTGTCTGTCGTATGCCTAGTGACCCTGATATCAGGGACTTATATGATCCGTGTTCCCAGATTAGCTGCATTGTCTAATAGGGGTCGGAGGCCCCCTGAAATCCATCTCCAGTTTGAGGGTATGTTCATACGTAGTGACCAAAAACGTCTGAAAATACGGAGCTGTTCTCAGGCGAAAACAGCTCCTGATTTTCAGACGTTTTTGTAGCAACTCGCGTTTCGTTTTTCGAGTTAATGAAAAACGGCTCCAAAAATATCTCAAGAAGTGTCCTGCACTTCTTTTGACGAAACGTCATTTTACGCGCCGTATTTTGACAGCGACGCGTAAAATAAAGGCTCGTGGGAACAGAACATCGTAATTCCCATTACAGGCAATGGGCAGATGTTTGTAGGCGTATTAGGGGCGTTTTTTCAGGCGTAATTCGAGGCGTAAAATGCCCAAATTACGTTTGAAAACACTGCGTGTGAACATACCCTTAGGCTGCTCCTTAGTTCCTCCCCATGCTTTACACTGCAGCTCTGCTTGTTTTCATTCGAAAACAAGTCCACAAGGAGGTAATAGCAATAAGGGATAATGTTCATTGCAGCAAGGATAGAATCTGTGGTGTGTCTATAGGGGGGTCACAGTTGCAACCCAGCCCTGAAGACAGGGGGGCCCAGGTGGCCCTGCACCACGTCTGTCCACATTTACTGGGGCCTATGTAGTTTCCAGTAGGTGATACTACACAACCCCCTTATTAGGGCATGACCAGACGTGGCGGAATTGCTCTTGAATTCCGCTGCGGACAGTCTGCTGCGGAAATCCGCAGCGTACACGTTTCTCCATTGCCTTCCACAGCTTTTTAGTGAGGTTCGTTTACACGTTGCGGACCATAGGCTGCGGTGCGGAATTTGGTGTCCGCAGCATACACTGACTGTTGCAGACGTGTAGCGGACTCGTTGCGGACTCATTGCGGAATTTCTCTATTGACTTCAATGGAGAGTCAAAATTCCGCAATGAAGTCTGCAGATGTAATGTAGATGTTATGTGTGCTGCGGAGCGTATTGGTTTTATGAACATGACATTTCTTCATTCTGGCTGGACCTGTGTATTTCTAGGTCTACAGCCAGACTGAGGCCCCATGCACACTAACGTAAAAACACCCGTAGTCACGGGCCGTTTTACGGCACGGGCAGGCCCATAGAAGTCAATGCGGCTCCCGTAATTACGGGTGACTACGTGTGTTCACTCGTAATTACGGGAGCGTTGCTAGGCGACGTCAGTAAATAGTCACTGTCCAGGGTGCTGAAAGAGTTAAGCGATCGGCAGTAACTGTTTCTGCACCCTGGACAGTGACTTCCGATCACAATATACATCAACCTGTAAAAAAAATAGAAGTTCATACTTACCGAGAACTCCCTGCTTCTTCCTCCAGTCCGGCTTCCCAGGATGACGTTTCAGTCCAAGTGACGGCTGCAGCCAATCACAGGCCAATCACAGGCTGCAGCCAATCACAGGCCAATCACAGGCTGCAGCCAATCCCAGGCCAATCACAGGCTGCAGCCAATCACAGGCCAATCACAGGCTGCAGCGGTCACATGGACTGCCACGTCATCCAGGGAGGTCGGGCTGGATGTCAAGAGAGGGACGCGTCACCAAGACAACGGCCGGTAAGTATGAATTTCTTTTACTTTCACTAGGGAAAGTGCTGTCCCTTCTCTCTATCCTGCACTGATAGAGAGAAGAAAGCACTTTCACCTCAATACGCAGCAGCTAGTCCACATCAATTTAATGCCGATTTTAGGCAGAGCCACAACAGAATCTGCAACGCAGATTATGTGCGGCATTAATGCGGACAGTGGTGGAAGAAAAACGCCACGTCTGGTCATGCCCTTACAGTAACTCCTCCATAGACTTATGCTCCTGAGTCGGTTCCCCTTCAGCACTGTTCAATGTCAGGACGTTGCATGCGTGGAGCACAAAACGTCTTAATGTTGAAAGGCTACCGGACCCAGTGCTGCGCCCAGAGCCCAAAGAGGACCCAACTCAGGAGCAAAGGGGGAAAGAGTATGGAAACTGTCTACTTAGCCGCTGTATCTAAGCCTATCATTTGTAATACTACCTGCTAAGTAGCTGTATCTAAGCCTATCATGTGTAATACTACCTGCTAATTAGCTGTATCTAAGCCTATCATGTGTGATACTGTCTTCTGAGTGCTGTATCTAAGCCTATCATGTGTGAAACATTCTGCTGAGTAGCTACGGTATATCTAAGCCTATCATGTGTGATACTGTCTGCTGAGTACTGTATCTAACCCTGTCATGTGTGACATTGTCTGCTGAGCCTCTGTATCTAAACCTCTAGTTTGTAATACTGTCTGGTGAGGTGCTGTATCTAAGCCTATCATGTGTGATACTGTCTGATGAGCAAGTGTATCTAATCCCATCATGTGTGATACTGTCTGATAAGCCAGTGTATCTAATTCCATCATGTGTGATACTGTTTGCTGAGCCGCTGTATCTAATCCTATTCAGTATGAACGATGTAGGAGGCACAGCTATGGATATGCTGTCTTCGATGTGTATATATATATATATATATATATATGTATACACATATATATATTTGGGGGGTTATCTTGCGGCTGGTGCCCCATGTTTTTTAAGACCCTGGCTGTGCCCCTGGCTGCTTGTGCTGCATTGAATGATGACTTGAGAGAACCAGCGAGGCAACTGAAAGTTACGGTCGGGCCGCGGCCGTGAAGAGAAATTGCGCAGGGGAAGCTTAACTTTTGCGCCGGTGACCTTGAGCCTTCAGCTTCACCCCTGGGTAGAATAATAATAAACTGCAAGCAACTAAATCAGCAGTTATAAAAGAAGATTATCCGGTTACTGCCGTCCGTAGAGGGGCCACAACGCCGGCGGTCCGGAGCTCGGCTTTACTTTATTAACACGCGTATTTTATGTATTCTGCGTAATTAAATAATGAAACGTTCCAGGAATCCGTTGTGCTCATACTTCATAGGTATCTTTATTCCTCGCGTGATACTTTTCATAAACTAGTTATCGTCTCTCAGCCATAAACGACACATGACAGGAGATGAGGAGCGCCGCATATTCACCTCTCAGTCTGCATTCATTTCCAGCGGTATTTGATTTATACAAGTGGAATAAGAATGTCAGACGCTTTATTTATCTTCCAATCAAACATGGGAATATGACGGAGACATTAAAACTAGTAACTGTATCTTGATTGTGTATTCTGCACACATATGATACGGCTGTAGTGATAGCGCTGGTCCAGCTCTGCTATAACTAACACTGGATCCATCATCTGTGACGTCATTTTTACTGATCACTGTTTCGTCACATCAATCAACTTTGGAGCTGGGAACGAGGAACTGGTATATATGGCACAGGCTACAGCAGATATAAGGTTGCCCATTAATCACATTGCCTCAATAACAATACAACTTACAGTGCCCCATAGCAGGGAAAATATAGTGCCCTTATTACAGTGCCAGTCACAGTGCCCCATAACAATGTCAGTGTGGTGCCCTTATTACAGCACACCATAATAGTGCCAGTACAGTTATCTCATCACAGTGACATCCACAATGTCACATAACAATGCCAGCATAATACATTCATCACAGTGCCAGTGTTGTGCCTCATAACAGTGCCAGGGCAAGCCATTACATCTCATAACAATGTCAGTGTGGTGCCCTCTTTACAGCACCCCATAATAGTGCTAGTATAGTGGGGTTCTCATTACAGTGCCCCATAATATTGCCAGTGTGGTGCTCATAACAGTGCCAGTGCAAGCCACAACATCTCATAACTGTGGAAGTGTAGTGCCTTTATCACAGTGCCAGCCACAGCGCCTCATAACAGTGCCAGTGTGGTGCCTTCATTACAGTGCCAGTGTAGTGCCTTCATTACAGTGCCAGTCGCAGTGCCTCATAACAGTGTAAGTGTGGTGCCTTCATCAGTGCTAGCCACAGTGCCTCATAACAGTGCCAGTGTGGTGCCTTTATAACAGTGCCAGTGTGGTGCCTTTATAACAGTGCCAGTGTGGTGCCTTTATAACAGTGCCAGTGTGGTGCTTTCATTATAGTGCAAGTGTGGTGCCTTCATCAGTGCTAGCCACAGTGCCTCATAACAGTGCCAGTGTAGTGCACTCATCACAATGCTACTTCCGATACAATACAATATTTCCTAAATATTATAAAATCATATAAAACTTAAGTTCAGGTTTTCATTTTTCAGGTTACCAGTGAACAGCTCTGTGTCCAGACTGTGGATAAAGCAGTTCTCTGTCTCCCTCTCCCAGCTAGAAATCTCAGCATAATCTAAAGCCTCAACCAGCAGCTCAATAAAATCCAGTTAATCAATTGCATCTAAGTCCCAGCATCTCTTGCTCTGGAGGATTACACAGACAACACATAGATTGAAATGGGGATCTTTGTGGCGGCACTGCCGAGGAATTGAACACTTGATGCCGTTACAGGTTCTCTCTAGGGTACTAGCTATGGGAGGACCCTTCAAATGAAACGTGGTTGTCCAAAGTGGACAACCACTTTAGGCCATGTTCACACGTTCAGAATGCTATCCGAATTTAGGCGCAGATTTTAACATTTGTCCATTATTGGAGCAGATTCTGTTACAGAAACATGTATTTATGTTTTTATAGTAACCCACTTACAGCAAATCAATTATTATTTTACCTTAAAAATATTCCATTTGCTATTATAATTTATAGTCTTTTGGAATTTTTAGCCTTTTATTTATTTTATTTTTATTTAAATATATTTTTCCTAAATAAAGTCTAGTTTCCAGTCATCAACATTTTGCAAATAGATTTGGAGACAAATAATGTTTTGTCGAGTCTTTCCAGATTTGTGGGTGGCCCGCGGGTCACCTTGTAACGAACCTCCTTCATCAATTAAAAGACTGGATTTTATAACAGTTGGCATAATCATTACAGATGCCAACAGGGGGTATATTTTTTTCATCCAATTACCCACAGTACGAGAACTATAGGACCTCGGGCACTGGCATTGTTCATACTTCTAAAAATAATTAATTCCCCACCAGGGCGTGCAAATTCTTGAACCAAAAGTCAACAAAGAAGCTTTAATGGGTTATCTTTCCCTCATGCTGACAGCAAAGCGTATACAGAGAACAGAGTCCTTGGCGTGAGAGTCCTTGTAGATAGGAACGTGTGGTCGCCCGCGTTTCTAAAGGAATAGAGACCTTGCTACGAAAACAAAATCGGAATGATTTTAGCAGAACAAGAACGCAATGTTTCTGTCTTATAGTAGACGACTTGTCACGAGGAAGATGAGAAGAATCTGGTCCATTCATGTAACGAATAATGGGGTCATTTTCCTTATTGTGAATGTTCAACCAAAAACATGGCTGTGTTGTATAGATCATGACCTGTCAGGTCATGTGATGTAACATCGATAAGACCTAAAAGATAATTTGGGTTGAACCTGGACCATCAGTGGATTCTTTAGCCCAATGGTTGCCAACCTATGGCTCTCCAGCTTTTGCAAAACTACAACTCTCTCCGTACCCAGACAGCACTGCTCAATGTGATAGACCCCGATATAGGTGGGATTGATCCTGGACCATCAAGGGACCCTTTATTCCAGTAATGTCCAAACTGTTACAATGTTTCCATCTGTTGCAAAACTAGAACACTCTGCATACCCTGACAGCACTGCTCAATCCGATAGACCCTGATATGGCTAAACTTCAACCTGGACCACCAGAGGATCCTCTAGACCAGTAATCTCTAACCCGTGGCTCTCCTGCTGGGAGTTATAATTTTGCAATAGTGGGACAGTGACAGGTTGGAGGCCACTGTTCTAGCCCTAGTGGGGTTTTAGATCACCCCTGAATAATACGGCTCTATTCCCATGTTTGACCCATACCGTACATCTGACATACACATCCTGAATATCATAAAAAAAATATTCTGTAATAATCTCATAGGTTTCTAAGGGGCAAATGTGCCCCGAAATGATAATAGAAACTTTTTTTAAATTTTTTTTTTATTTTTCACCAAGCAAATTTCCTATTATAAAGTCATGTGTAGGACAATAAAGGTGGAAATGCCTTACTATATCACAGATACTATATATATCTATCTATAAATTCTATAGATCCCCTAGATCAGCCCTCATTGTCTTATATGGGGGAAGTACAGCACCTGTAAGGGTATGTTCACACGGCCTATTTACGGACGTAAGTCGGGCGTTTTTGCCCCGAATTACGTCTGAAAATAGCGCCTCAATAGCGCTGACAAACATCTGCCCATTGAAAGCAATGGGCAGACGTTTGTCTGTTCACACGAGGCGTATATTTACGCGCCGCTGTCAAATGACGGCGCGTAATAAAGACGCCCGCGTAGAAGAAGTGACCTGTCACTTCTTTGGCCGTAATTGGAGCCGCTATTCATTGACTCCAATGAATAGCAGCGCTAATTACGGCCGTAATTGACGCGGCGTTCAAGCGCCTGCACATGCCGGTACGGCTGAAATTACGGGGATGTTTTCAGGCTGAAACATCCCCGTAATTTCAGCCGTTACGGACCCCCGCCGTGTGAACATACCCTAATAGGAAATTTGTCCTTCGGCAAAATGGCAATTTTCGCAAGTTGCTCATCTCTAGTACCCAATGGAAGTTTTTTCTTCTTCTTTACAGTAGAAGTCAATGGCCAGATGCCCTCAGCGTACTAAATAGAGACACATAATATAAGTGAAATAGGTTGATAGTGATTAACCTGCTTGTTGATGGTTTCCAGGGAGTAACAGAAGCATATTCTTTCCTGAAAATAGGTAAGAAAACAAGATAATGAAGATATTTTTTTATAAAGATACATTTGTTGACTTCGAGTCAATGTTAATAAAAGGTGGCGCTCCACTTATAAGCCTCAGCAGATTTCCCATGATGGATTGGGAGGTTAATAAGAGTTGCTTTGATTTTGAAAATGATTGACTGAGACTGATGAATGTGCCGGATTGTTCTTCCCCTGTCATATGTGCTTTACTGCTGAGAGACATTCAATGGTTTATGAAAATTATCATGCAAATTTTTTAAATTTTTTTTTTTCTGGCAAGAAAATCAAAGCCTGAAGGGAACCTGTCAGTGATTGGCATAAAGCAAAGAAAATGACTGCTAATCAGGGAGAGTATGAACTGGTCTGTGCTCCCACATCATGCAAGAAATGTACTGGGTTATAATTACAAGGGGCTTCGGTGGAGTAATTGTATGAAAATAAGATCACGTCGAGGAATTGTCACAGATCTTCAACACAGATTTTACCCATTGCAATGTAAAGAGTGAGATCCACGACAAAATCCACGACAAATCCGCAACGTGTCTGCCTTACGCCACTGTCACCAATACTACCTTCATCTAAATATTGACTGGTTGATGATGCGTGACGAGTGTGCTCATCCTGATCACATGGGCATAGCAAGTGTACCCATGTGATCAGGAGCGGGGGAATGGCTGTAATACACAGCCGCAGCCCCACTCTAATGGCGGGGATCAGAGGAATCACCGGGGGGGGAGGGGGGGGGCGATATGCTGTCGGAGTAGGCGGCCCCTTTTTCTAGCGGCTTAGATGCCATGGTCGCTATTTTTTATTTTGTGCATTATTTTAGAGGGAAAATGAAGTTTTTTTTGAACTTGTAATATTTTTTTTTTCACTACTAAAAACGTTATTTCACTTTTTTCACATTTTATTAGTGCCTCTAGAGGACTTGAACCAGCGATTTTTTTAGATCGCTGGTATAATACACTGCAATACTAATGCAGTATATTGTAAATTTTACAAGCTTCTGTTAAGCCCTACCGCAGGCTGAGCTTAACAGAGGCAGAGTGAAGGCAGTCATTAGGCCCCTGGGCTGCCATGACAATCATCGGCACCTCCCAATTGCGTTGCGGGGGGGGGGGGGCGCTGAGCTGTCGGAGGGAGGTGCCCCTTCTTTCTAACGCCTCAGATGCTGCAATTGACTGCAGCATTTGAGGGGTTAAACAGCCAGGAACAGCGTGATCGGTGTTCCTGGCCATTAGTCCTGGGTGTCAGCTGTAAAACACAGCTGACACCCGCAGCGTATGGAGCGCACTCAGCCCGTACCATACTTCTCCCCCTGCACGAGGACGTATCGGCATGTCCTGGTGCGTGAAGGCGTTAACAGATGCCTGTGACGTATGCCATACAGTGGCTTATGTCACCTATAGGTTTCTATCTTTAAAAAAATGTATAGCGCACGTTATAAGTTTTTTTGCAAAAAAAGAAGATATACCGAGATATACCAGCCCGACGGAGGCCCGAGAGATTCTTTTTTTACCTCTATTGGCTAATAGGCACATTTGGCGTGCCCGCCGGAGGCTTTCCTGGCATACACGCTAAACGTACATCACGTACAGGGCCTTATTAATAGCCAAATTCACATTAACAGACTCTGTATTTTATATGTGTTCACGTTCCGCTTGGTAATCCAGAATATTTGATAATCCAGCACCAACCCAATTTTTCTACCAATAGAATTTTTTACATTTTTATGTATTTAACGCTCATAAAAGCCATAAAAACCCTGGACATTTAGAGACTATATAAGATGCAGCTTTCTGCGGCCTCCCACTGTACGTTGTCTCCTCCGGGGGAGCAGGATGTCATTCACCGAACACTTTACTTGCTGCTACAATCATCGCTAGATTGGAAGTTGCCATCTCTCATCAGTCCGAGTCCCTTGATACAATCAACTTGTTTCACCTTCAGCCTTATTGAGCTTGAAGAACCCAGCGCATTCAGTGACTCTGACAGCCGGCCGCGTGATTAGCGCCTGATTCCCCTCCACGTAATTGTTGTAGAGATGCGGCTGAATGCCGCCGGTTCCATACAGCCGAGTGACTAAATTGTTCACAACGTCTCATTCTTCTCCCTCACACATTGGTCACTTTGCAGGGATTGTATTAATTGTATTACAAAGTGCGTTTGGCATTCCAGCAAATTGAATTCCCATTATGTTTCGAGGATGAACAGATTGATGTTGTCACTGTTTTTTTGCCGCTTCGAAAGGTGGAAATAATTTTAATGATAATATGACGCTGATCGTCGCGGGAAATATTAATGAAGCTCTTGAATCAAATTGTAACATTCAACAATGTCAACATTGTGCGAATATAAAGAAGAAGAGCCTCAGATCTGTCGTATGGATGCACAATGATTTTCCTATAATCCGGCATCTAATGACTGTCCAATAATCCAGAGCACATGTGAATCCTGCAATCAGATCCCATTACTTGTATATTAAAGGAATTTTACTATATATATATAAAATAAAGGGGGCACATAGGTTCTGAATTTTGCTATGGGGGTCACGTGATTTCTAAGTCATAGACTCACTGTTCATGTCTCTTTCCTCTGCATCTGGCTCAGACCCTCATCGAGGCTTCTTACAGATATAATTTGCCTGCTGCTACCCCTAATGTTGTTCCTAGTACTGTCTCCGATACTGTGCTCGCTGTGCCCCCTAATATTGCGCCTGCTATGCCCCCTTGTACTTTGCTTGCTTGTCCCATTTAAATGGGTTTTCCTACCATGCTGCAATGTTTCCATATCTCCCATAGACTTTAAAGGTTTTCTCAGGTAGACAACCTTCTCTCACATGTCTATGTTTTACTTGATTGGCGTTCATTTCAATGGCCGGCATGTTATCCTACTTATCCAGACGCATCTTCCCCAGTGATAACTGCTGATCACCGGAGATGATTAAAACCAGACTCATAGCGTCATCTAAAAAGCGGTTGCCTTGATGAGAGAACCCCTTTAATGGAGAGCGTCCACACAAGGACAGTCACTTCTCCACCTGGTACTGGACTGAGCCCCCCCCCCCCCCTGTTGCCCCATTCGTTGGGCACCACCACCAATCTAGAGATGATATATCACAGTATAGATCACAGATTTTGTTGGCTTGACGAATACAGAACCATTGAATCTGTTTTATCTATCTATCTACCTATCTATCTATCTATCTATCTATCTATCTATCTATCTATCTATCTATCTATCTGTCTGTCTGTCTGTCTGTCTGTCTGTCTGTCTGTCTGTCTGTCTGTCTGTCTGTCTGTCTGTCTGTCTGTCTGTCTGTCTGTCTGTCTGTCTGTCTGTCTGTCTGTCTGTCTGTCTGTCTGTCTGTCTGTCTGTCTGTCTGTCTGTCTGTCTGTCTGTCTGTCTGTCTGTCTGTCTGTCTGTCTGTCTATCTATCTATCTATCTATCTATCTATCTATCTATCTATCTATCTATCTATCTATCTATCTATCTATCTATCTATCTATCTATCTATCTATCTATCTATCTATCTATCTATCTATCTATCTATCTATCTATCTATCTATCTATCTATCTATCTATCTATCTATCTATCTATCTATCTATCTATCTATCTATCTATCTATCTATCTATCCTCCTGCGAGGACGGTCCCTGACAACTCAACCTGACATCACTGGACCCACTTTAGATTCTCTCCTTCATCTCGTGCTCACCAGTAATATAATTTTTTACTGCACACATGGGCGTCATTTGCGGACTGAACCACGTTAGGCAGGAACAGCCACCTTTTATCACTTAAGCACCACCCAGTGTAAGGCATGCAGCGTCCTTCGTACCGCTGTTGGCGTAACAAAATATACTAAAGATGGCAGCGAAAGAATAAAGGATAAATATATACAGATATAACATAGCAGGAGATGGACCTGTGGAGGACAGCAAGTTAAACAACATAGATTGGTTAAAAGCTATATCTGTGTGCAATGTTAATACTAAGCAGCCAACCCCCCTCTTATATAGTATGCGTGTGAGTGGCTGTTCATCAGTATATTGCACCTGTGTGATCTCCCTCTATGTAGCATTTTGGTTTATCTGCGTCCTGCTGGGAAGTGGTGTGTGTACCTAACCCTGTGATTAAGCATGGCCTCTTCAGTGATTTATAGATCAGAGATAGTAGTATCTTTCTTAGAACGAGAGACTCCTCCACATCCTTATATCCACAGCGCTGCGGAATATGCTGGTGCTATAGAGGAAATAGTATACAAATCAATACACATTGGCTGGCCTTATTATTTAGCCATTTAGGAGGGATCTGAGCCAAAACAAAGTTTAGCTCACAGAAATAAGCAAAAATGCTAAGGATGCAAGTAACAAATCTGCCGCCGCGTGAGCCAAGGAACACGCCATGCCAGCCTTGCAAAATTGAAGCTGTGCCTGATTAACGGTTCTTCCGGCTGCTATCATTTATAACATCATGGTGGCTGCAGAGTCTTCAGCTCTCCATTTTCTGAGCCATTTAACAGGAAACTGACAACCCCGCTGATTTGATCTCTAGGGTGTAAAAACAGTGAAAACAGATAAATCATAGGTTTATATGGCTGTATAAATGGCTTTATATGGCCGTCTCTGGCTACCGGGAATTCTCCGGACAATTACTATAGAGGATCTTGTCATCAGATGAGAAGAGATCAGAACTGGTCTGTAGAAGATGAATTATGTATTATTGATAAGTCAGTTATGTATTGAGGTTATAGTCATAGAAAACATGACTGCTGCTTTGAGTTATAAGAGAAGAGACCCTATAGAATGGATTAAAATGGGGACTGGGGTGCCCAATGCTTGTTCACCCCTCCCATCCATTAGGGTATTGAAGAGCGGCATGAAACTAGGGACAGATCCACCTGGTGCTTGTAGAAAGAGAGATGGGACAATCCTGAGATGGTGGGACCTCCCTCTCTCCATAGCAGTCATAAGGCTCCATGGTCAGTGATGGGTCCAGTTGTAGGTGGGTTTCTGGAAGATAGAGTCAAAGTGAGCCCTCTGTTTATCCCACCCTTCGTGTCATAGAGCATTCTTACCCACATAACTGGTTGGCTTCCGACGCCCAGTTGGCCGGACATCTAGTCAAACTTGCCCTCCATGTGGTACATACAGAAGAGAGAGGTTCATCTGATAGCCGTTTCCTTGAAGCCTACTAGGAAAGAGAAGACAAAGTATATTTTCTAGAGATTTGAACAATGTGGACAATAAAACTTCCAATTTTCTTTTTATATAACTGTCCCAGGTTGTGTTCATTTGTATTGAACTTAAGAAAGAGGAGAAGCTAGCTACTTCCTTCGTCACTTATGTCACCATTGAAGCACACAACCCTATATTCAACTTTTTTAACTCATAAAGGTGGAGGCTCTGGTCTATCTGGCACATTTCTGAGGGACAAATAATGATTGGGTTTCTGTTATCAAATTAGGCTTCATACTATGCAGGCAAGGAAACAATCACAGTGAAACAGATGGGAGAGGGAGGGTATTCTCACTGTGATTGACTGTCAGGGAAAGGAGAGGGAGGAGGAGCCTCTGGGTGACAAAACATCCACATGAGAGATAATATCAGCCAGACAGCTACTTCCTGTTTCAGAAACTGAAGACAGGAGCACCAACAACTAGATAACAGGAGAAAAAAGTTGCTACTAACATAGCATTGAAAAGGAACAAAGAACTGAAGGTTCAGCTCAGGATAAAGAAAGTTTAAAGGCTGCTCCAAAAGTTCAGTATCATGAATAAATGATATTTAGACCATTGGGGATCTCCCTGCAAACTCTTTTTTTTTTTTTTTTACATTGAACTTAATAATAAAACAGTATGCTGTAAAACAGTATACTTGGCTCCCTCTAGTGGTGGCTGGAGACAGCTAGAATTTTATCATTTAAATCTTTGTTTATACAGGGCATTTGGAGAACTGTATCAAAAACATGGAGCTCTGACTGCTATAAAGATATATCAAGAAATTATTCAGCACAGAATGTTGGACTTGGTGCATTGGTGTTAAAGGGTTGACATTCTCTTTAAGGATTTATACTATTAATCTGATAATGATCAATGCAATGAAGCTACTGAAACTTAAAGGGGTTTTCCGGTCTTTAAAAATTGTGTACAGTTGGTGTAACTGCAGTAAGATTAGTCACTTACTAATCTGATGTCTGTAGCTGACATTTGTTAGCCAATAAAACATGCACTTACTTGACCATGCTACTGGTGTTTATCTGCTTCTGTACACTGAACACGTGGTTATGTCCCCTCTCCCCCCTCCCTGTCGTAGAGGACCATACACATAAAATGCTTCTTATTTTCACTGTTCCCTGCTCTCTCCGCTTCCTGTCTCTGGAGGGATCGTGTTTCACATGCTCGGCAGCAGATAGTGCGGAGTCTAGCGGAAGAACTGTGTCTCAGTAGCACTACCTTACACCTTGTAATAGAGGGGCATGCAAGCAGCTATAAATATAGGCTATGTCTGGAAGAGGAATAATGGGAACTATAGTACTTTACATGGATAATCCCACCCTGAGCAAGCCCTAGCAATTGGAAAACAACAGTGCTGTACAGAGCAACATAATAAAATGAAAAATAACTACTTCTGAGCTATGGTGACCGTTCAGACACATATAATATACCTCATTCCTCACCAATGTCCCTGCTTCCTGCTGAATAGATAAACTATAGCACATTACCCTATGTATTGGTTCACTCCCACAAATGACCATTTCCAGTACATGTAAGGCTATGTTCACATCAGGGCTCCGTTGCGACGTTTCGTCTGAGCTTTCCGTCGAAATGGAGCCCTGACTGACACAAACGGAAACCATAGGTTTCCGTTTCCATCAACATTGATTTCAATGGTGACGGATCCGGTGCAAATGGTTTCCGTTTGTCTCATTTGTGCAAGGGTACCGTCGTTTTGACGGAATCAATACCGTAATCGACTACAGTTTCCGTTTGTTTCAGTCAGGGCTCCATTCTGACAGAAAGCTCAGATGGAACGTCAGAATAGAACCCTGACGGATATGTGAATGAAGCCTAAGACTTCGTTTACATCTGCGTCGGGACTCCGTTCGTAGGTTCCGTCGGACCTTTCGGTCAGGGGAACCCATGAATGAAATCCAAACCTAAAGAAACGGAAAACATAGGTTTCCGTATTCATCACCATTGATTTCAATGATGGCGGATCCTATGCAAATGGTTTCCGTTTCCCACCATTGTGCAAGGGTTCCGTCGTTTTGATGGAAACAATACCGTAGTGGACTGCGCTATTCATTCCGTCAAAACAACGGAGCCCTTACACAATGGTGACAAACGGAAACCATTTGCACCGGATCCGTTACCATTGAAATCAATGGTGATGCAAACGGAAACCTATGTTTTCCGTTTGTTTCAGTTTGGATCCGTTCGTGGGTTCCCCTGACGGAAAGGTGTGACGGAACCCATGAACGGAGTCCTGACGCAGATGAGAACGAAGTGCGTTCTGGATTTATTGCCTTTTTATCAGCCGTCCGTTGGTCGATCTCATTATTCAGGGACGACTCCGTCCGCAGGTCCTGTCCTGCTCATTATCCGGGGAAGGTTTTATGTTTCATTGGGCTGGGTTTGAAGATAAATGACATGCATCTGAGCTCCTGGTGGCATATTTTCCATTCCATAAAGAATTCAAATATTTGTCCAAACGGAATTGGTTTGCGAGACGCTGCGCGGGATGACACATTAGAAGAAAAGGCTTTTGTCTGAATTAATTGTGCTAGTGACAGAAGTTTGCTACAAAGAAAATATGATATGAATTCATACTGTCATCTCCAGATGTACGATAAGAGCGGGCGGGAGGCGTCTCTGCTTTGTGCTGTTCCGTCGTCTAACAAAATAAATGTACATTTTAGCCAAGGACAATGTTCATTAAAGAGCCTTTCCCTTTAAAAGTCCTTGAGTCGTCCTATTCTGAGAAGGTGTTTATACACTTTATACAGCTGTCGGCCAAACTATTCCTCCCGACTCCCCCATACACATGGTCACTCAGCTCGGCAGCGGCTTTTCTCACGCAGGAACAAAGAATTCAAATTTAATATGCCCGATCTTTCTATTCCTCATCATTTGCCGTTGGGGTAGAGTCAGGACACCCCCATACACATGAAATAGTCGGCAGCGTACGCTATAACTGCGCCTGTAAAGCTGGGTGACAAGTAATCAGTACGTCTCATAATACAGTACATCATATAATACACAATATACATAGTATAGTTCATAATGTCAGTACATAATATACATAACATACATACAGGGCCGGCCTTTGGGGTGTGCGACCTGTACCATCGCAAAGGGCGCATCACTCCAGCAGGTGGAAGGGGGCGCAGAGCTGGCACCCTTCCTCTGCTTGTGTTTCTGAAGCGGTAGTTACGGCGAGACCAAAGAAGGAGAGCCCGGGCGGAAAGGCAGCTGCAGAGTCGCCGGGGCTGGACGCTCCCTTTCTACTCTCGGCGTAACTACCACTGTAGCAGCCATAGCGGCTGCTATGGGGCTTGTGCCATGCGCCGGGACTGGTCCCCGCATGCCAGGTGGCGCCGCTATCAGCCGCTATGGCTGCTACAGCAGAAGCGACACCACATAGTATCTGCGTCCTTAGGATGCCTAAGCAAGGATCCTGTTGCCGTTCTAAAGCAGCTCCGTTAGTTGCAGTAACGGGGCGTAGGCAGGGCCGGCTCCAGTTTTATGTGGGCCCTTGGGCGACACAGACTTAGTAGGCCCCTTTACGGGGGAATGCACGGCGGCAGTAAAATGGCAGAAAACATCACTTTGTGCCTCCATATAGACGTTAAGCCCTGTTTATGCACCCATATAGAAGTTAGGCCCCCAATTTGTATCCCCATAAATTTAGTGCCCTCTGTACATAGTGACACACAGCCCCCCATCCCTGGTAGTACCACACAGCCCCCCTCCCAGGTAATTCCACACAGCCCCCACCTCCCATGTATTGGCACACTGTCCCCACCTCCCAGGTAGTGCCACACAGCCCCCACATTCCAGGTAGTGCCACACAGCCCCCATCTCCCAGGTAGTGCCACACAGCCCCCTCCTGCCAGGTAGTGTCACACAGCCCCCTCCTCCCAGGTAGTGGCACACATACCCTCCTCCCAGGTAGTGGCACACAGCCCCCTCCTCCCAGGTAGTGGCACACAGCCCCCTCCTCCCAGGTAGTGGCACACAGTCCCCTCCTCCCAGGTAGTGGCACACAGCTCCCCTCCATGGTAGTGCCCTACAGCCACCCTCCCTGGTAGTATCACACAGCCACCCTCCCTGTAGGTAGCACCTTTGGGGCTGGGGATTCTGCTTCAGGAGAAACCCCTGATGTCACTGTCCATATATGGACAGTGTTGTCAGGGGCAACCCCCGAGCCATAGTCCCGGTCAGAGCACTACTAGCATTCTGCCTGAGACTCCTGCTCTGCTCCTGAGATCACTGTCCATATGTGCATAGTGATGTCTGGAGTAGAGATGAAGTCCCAGGCAGAGCGCTATTAAAGCCTCTGCTCTGGTACTTCAGCTCCAGGAAGCCCCTGACATCACTGTCCATATACAGCTAGTGATTTCAAGGGCAACCCCAGAGCAAAAGTCCCGGGCAGAGCGCTACTAGAACTCTGCCTGGGACACTGCTCTGCTCCTCACAACACTGTCCATATATGGACAGTGATGTCAGGAGCTTCCCCAGAGACGGAGTCCCAGAGCAGAGCCGCTAGCACTCCGCTTGGGACTCCTTCTCTCCTAAGGACATCACTGTCCATATATGGACAGTGATGTTAGAGGCTTCCCCGGAGATGGAGTCCCGGAGCAGAGCCGCTAGCGCTCTGCCTGGGACTCCTTCTGACATCACTGTCCATATATGGACAGTGATGCCGTGATGACGGCAGCGACAGCACCCGGCGGCCGAGTGGGCCCCCCCAAGGGCAGTGGGCCCTGGCACTTGCTTAGGTTCGCCGATTTTATACCGTGTAGGGGCACAACGGCAGGCAATATACTGTGTGTGGCACTTAGAGGCATTATACTGTGTGGGAGCACTAAAATGGGCATTATACTGTGGGGAGGCACCATACCTTTTTTTGGGGTATTTTTTTTACGATGGGGGTGCGGCGCCGAAAGGAATTTTCGCGCCATCTATCCTAAGGTATTGTTGATATTAGAGCCTCCAAAGGTGTTGCGATCCGGCTTTCCTAGACTCCTGAGTGTCAAATCTGCCTCTTTATGTAATCATACATCTACCATTCCTGTAGTGCTTCATAATTAGGCAGATTTGCCTATCAGGACTCTAGGAAAGCTGAGTCATAGCCCATGAGAGCTGCAATGGAAGACATATAGCTGTCACCCAGCTTTCCTAAAATCAGATATAACTACAAAACTTTGAAATATCATTTTTTAACGAGCTGACAGAAAAAGACGATTCAATTATTTCTATTTACTGCTGTTTTTTATGTTGTTTTTTTATTTTAATGGAAAGGAATGGAAACAAACTGGCAGATTGGCCTTTCAGAGCTTTAGGAAAGCTGGGTGATAGCTCATAGGTAGCTGCAATAGCAGATGTATAACGTGTCACTCAGCTTTCCTAGAATCAGATAACATCTGAATAGAATTGTTAGCAACCTGACAGGAGACGTCTCAGGGATTTATATATATATTGATAAACTAATAATGTGTCTTATTATTTCTGTGATATTTTTATCTCCTTGTAAGTTCCTTGTGTGGTTACTGAGATCCATATGTTTGGAAACCCCAAAAAAGTCCCTGCGCAGAACTGTCCCAGCATATCCACAACATAGTTATACAGTCTATGCCATCTAAACCGGCTTGTAGCGCACTCCACACTGCTACTCCTCCACTCCACTCTGCTACTCCTCCACTCCACTCTGCTACTCCTCCAACAATTCTGACTTCTTCTACCTGTAATTATTGTTGTGATGACGTTTCCGCTAATTAACCATACGCATTGTTATCAGCGCTGTCATTATGCTGCCGAGAAGAGCATTTCATAGGAGAACTAACAATATGGAATTAATTGCATCTTCTTATTTGAAAGGATTGGCCATTATCCGGCTACAAACACAAGGTCTGACTCTGCGTTATTTCCCATAAATCCTGCTCTATGGAGTTGAAGGTGGAGATGTGCCAATTGGTATATTATATGCCCTCTATAGACCCCCTATTGAATGAATGCAGCTGCGTTACATCATGGATGTGGTGGAAAAAGTGGCGCTATATATACAGATTACTTATGGTTTTATATACTTGCCTTGGTGGTGTTCCGCCTCTTGGTGGCACTACAATTTGCATGGAGACTACATTAGGGAATGTCACAAATAGTATTAAAGTGATGCCCAGATGCAGTTACAAATTGAGATTTATCTGGGCCTGCAGGCAATATGTGCCCCTTACTACCCATGATAAAGGTTTTTTTCTTGACTTTAAAAAAAAAAAAAAAAAAGCTTTTCTCATCATAGACAACCCCTTTCCTATGGGAGCTGCCGCAGCAATCAGCTGATCGCCCCGAGTTCGGCTTATGTAGCCATCACCAGCCAGGCATTTCATCCTTATTACCTTGTCACTGTGGGGTTATTGGTAGGGGTCATACTGGTGGGGCAACCCATTTAATTCAATACTTTGATTTAGGCTTCATTCACATCTGCATCGGGACTGCGTTCATGGGTTCCGTCGGATCTTTCCGTCAGGGGAATCCATGAACGGAATCCAAACTGAAACAATCGGAAACCGTAGGTTTCCTCTTGTATCACCATTGATTTCAATGATGACGGATCCGGTGCAAATGGTTTCCATTTGTCACCGTTGTTTAAGGGCTCCGTCGTTTTGACGGAATCAATACCGTAGTTGACTGCGCTATTCAATCCATCAAAACGACAAAACCCTTACACAACGGTGACAAACAGAAACCATTTGCACCAGATCTGTCACCATTGAAATCAATGGTAATGCAAACGGAAAACTATGCTTTCCGTTTGTTTCAGTTTGGCTTCTGTTCATGGGTTCCCCTGACGGAAAGGTCCGACGTAACCCATGAACAGAGTCTCGCCGCAGATGTGAACGAAGCCTTAAACATCACTTCGGATAACATCCCCACACACTATAGACATTGGACGACGCTGGTTCACGACTGATTATCAAGACCGGAGACAAGGATTGGTCGGGAATTTTTACAGATATGATATACTTTTTTTCAAATATTGAATGCTTTCACAGGAGCTTAGTTTTTCTTACAGAGAGCCCCAAATCTCCTGTTTCCCATCACACAGCAATAGCGTTAAATTTTAAAATATTGGCTGCCTGCAGTCGCCACTAGGGGGAGCTCACTGCATGGATTTATACAGCTCTTATTAAACACAATCAGACGCCAAGTGGACAGAATTACATAATTTAAAGGGGTATTCTCATTACAGACAGCACACTCGGCTGTCTCCATAACTCCATAGAAGTAATTACGCAGCTCTTCTCCATTCATTATCAGCCTGGATGTGTTAGTCCACGGCCACCTCAACAGGCAAGTCAGGGGACCCTTATCCTCGAATTGCACGTCCCAGTCCCATTGATGGCATATCCTGTGGATAAGAAATACTATGGGAATATCCCAGTGAAGTCAGAGCTCTATATAAGAAAAACCGCGGTCCCCCCCACAAAGTTATATGGTGAAAGTCTGTTGGCCCACCCAATGCTCTGGGCCCTTGTGTACTTCCCAGGCATCCAGGAACTGTAGGCATCCTTTAGTCTAAGACCAAGAAGGAATAATCACGAGATGCATTGCGATTGCATACTACAGTATACATGGACGTAGCCATGGCAACCAGAATGAAAATACCCAATGTTTACACTGCCGGCTGCATTCAGACAAACGGAAGCCATTGCACAATAATACAAAACATCTTTTTAAAAAATCATTCAGCCCCTTTGACCAAAAATCATTTCGCTGTGTCCCATTAGACTAATACATTAAACTCTGCAAAGAAAAAAAAAGCGATAAGGTCTGGGGATTAATAGCCGATCTGTACATCCATGACCCAGTTATCAGTCTGCACTTTTCTACATTGAACCGGCAAGGCTTAAAGTTTCTGCTCTCAAAGATTTATTTCCAAGGGGAAAAAAAAATCAATTCAGCATTTCTTGAGCAAAACTGTAAAACTGGCTTAGGGTTTCATTGGGTGAATTGTATTTTTAAGCTTTCCACAAAGGGGATTTTGCTTTTTTTGTTCTTAGCAGTCATTTTCACTTACAGTCTCTTCTTTTAACTTTACGTTCTCCTCCTTCTGTTTCTGCAGCATCTCTGGCTCCCTGGAGCGAATTCATCTGCAATATAGAGTAATGAGCACATAATCGGATATTGAGGGTCGTCTCATCACAGACATTGGTGGCCCATCGCTACGCCACCAATTTCCAGTTGGCAAGGGGCAGACCTTTGACTCCTCCTGATCGATAGAACAAAATAAGATCAGCGCTAGAATAAGCGCCATGACATCTGTCACTTCCGTTTGGTTTCTTCTGGGCGGCCACATGAGCTGCGATATGCCAGCAATATCTGTGATGAGACAGCCCTTTCAATACTGAAACACATATGTCGCCATATCTAACAGTTAGAGGGACTGCCATCACCACCAGGCAAACCAGGGCAGATACCAGGACCCAGTGGCGGATTAAGTAGACCATGGGCCCTGGGCTGTTACCCAAACTTGGGCCCCCCTTCCCCACCGCCGCCCTGCCGCGCCGTAACTATTTTTAACACTACTTTTTTGGGCAAGCATTAACAGTGTTACGATTCCCCTTGTCACAGGGCTGTGTCCCTACATACTGACAGTATCACACTGTGCTGGGACACGTCCTCCTGACAAGGGGAATTGTCTATCAGTCCTGGACTGCAGAAAGACTTTTTGTGAAATACAAGGATTTCCTATAATAAACATGTCAGGAGAGGTGACAAATTCTCTATAAATCTAGTGACTCACAGGTGACGACGTCTCAGATTCTAGTAGTTTTTTTCCTCTTTTCTTCTCCATCCGGTCCAGAGCTCATGACGACTTCTCCCGGCCATGACTCATTTCTGCAGAATTTGCCACTCAGATGTCTTCGGCTCCTCACTTTTCCAACATTTCCACACCTATAAACGAAAATAAAGTTATCATGGTGCCACATACTGTACCCCTAAATATAATAGCACCAAACACTGCGTGCCTGAATATAATACCACACACTGTAAAACGCCACATACACACAGCCCCCTGTACATAGTGCCACACACAGCCCCTGTAGATATTACACACCCCCATAGATATCGCCATACACAGCCCCCTCTATATACCACACATAGAGAGTGTTACACACAGCCCCATATAGATAGTGCTATACAGCCCCCCTGTAGAGAGCGCCACACAGCACTCCCCCTCTTGTAAATAGCACCAAAAAGCCCCCCCTATAAAGAGCACCACACACATACCACTGTGGATAGCACTACACAGCCCCCCCTTGTATATAGTGCTACACAGCCCTCCCCCTTTTTATATAGTGCCACACAGTGCTCCCCCTTGTATATAGTGCCACACAGCGCTCCCCCTTGTATATAGTGCCTCATAGCGCTCCCCCTTGTATATAGTGCCACATGTACACATTTAAAAACTTTATATTATATATATATATATATATATATATATATATATATATATATATATATATATATATATATATATAATGTATGTGTGTGTATCAGTGTGATTGATTTTATTAAAAAATATTTTTACTTTTTGAGATACAGCTGTTTTGTATCCTCTATCCGTCAGGTCAGCAGGACTGAAAGGATCAGTGACACGCAGGATCCACCTCAAATCTATCACATCTAAGATTATAATTTAGCGCAGGGCCCGTTTCACTGATCCTGTCAGTCCTGCTGACCTGACGGATACAGGATACAAAGCAGCTGTATCTCAAAAAGTGAAAATATTTTTTAATAAAACGTAATTACAAAGTTGCACCAAACACACATTTTTATAAAAAAAATAAAATTAAATATAATAACTGCTGAGAGCTCTATGGGGTGGGGGGGGGGGAGAGTTATACTGTAAGGGGGTCTAACCATCTGACTGCAGGCAGAGGGCTCTAGGAATAATCCCGCCTTCCCCCATAGGGTCCTCATTAGTTACTATACTGCAAGGGGGAGGGGGGTTGAACGTCTAACTGACTGAAGAGAGCTCTATGGGTGGAAACTACTATCCCCCCATAGAGCTAGCTGCCGTCAGTTAGATGGTAAGCCCACCCCCTTACTGCATAATCCCCCACCTAGCGTCGGCCAGTGACTTTAACCAGGACCGGGCTATTTTGAGCCTTCAGGACCAGACACCGTATATAAATTTTTAGCATGCGTTAGTTAAATGGCTATAACTTTTTTATTTGTTATGCTAACGACGTGAGTTTTGCGACATTTTTTATGTAGACAATGCAGGTTTCTTTTTTTATCGTTTTTATACACACCTTTTTTGCTATTTTAGAATTTTTATTCATAAAGTTTGAAAATAATAGTAAAAAAATAAGCTTTTTAACGTTTCAGCTATTTTTTTTGGTAATAACATAGTTTTACCCTAAAATAGACCTTTTATTTGTGATCGTCATTGTTTACCGTAAATTTTAATATATTACATGTCTATATTAGGGTAATTTGGTCAGCGCTAGCGTTACAACAATTATTGGCGGGGGGGAACGTTTTTTTTGGGGTGGGTATTTTATGTGTATTTATTATTTTATTTTTTTTGCACTTTACGTTACTATTTTTTTATTACTATGGTCTGTCCCTCAAAAGGTCAAAAAAGACCTTTGGGGAACTTTATATATATATTTTTTTCTTTCTTTTACACCATGTTTTTCCACTGTAACAGGGGAAATCAGCCCTCTCATAGTGACGATTGTCACTAACTGGGCAGTGCTGGGTCTAGTAAGACCCAGCAGCAGTCTGTCACTACCGGCACCCGGCGATCATGTGACCAGTCACATGATCACCGGGAGGAATAGAGACAGCACCGCTGCTGCTGTCTCTATTCCTATACACAGCGTTCATTGATCGCTGTGTAAAAAGACATCGGAGAAGACAGAAGCAGCGAAAGCTGCTTCTATCCTCTCCTCAGGGTCCCCGGCAGTCACTGACAGCCGGAGACCCGACATTCAGCTGCCCGATCGCGCGGGCAGCAAGTTAAAACCCGAGCCGTAAAAAGTCTATGGCTCAGGTTTTAAGCCGTAAAAATACAGCAAACGGTCGGGAACCAGTTGGGCAGGAGGATAAACCGGCAGCCAGTACTAACCTCAGCGACGGTGACCGCCCGCCCGGCTCTTCTCTTCCAGCTTTGGAGTAACAGAACAGCCGTCCGTCGCTGTTCTATTACTCAATTGCGGCGCCCGCACTGTCAGGGAGGCGTGTCCTAAGCACTAGCAGACGTGCTTAACGCCTGCTACCTACCCCGGCCAATTCCCTGCTCCTTCTCCCCATCTCCGTAGCGGCAGTTAGCAGCGCTAGCGCGCTGAATAGTTTTATAAGACGATGTGCGGTTCGGGCTGCCATGGGCCCCCTGGGAGCCTCGGGTCCCGGGCGGCCGCCCGAACCGCCCATATGATAATCCGCCACTGCCAGGACCTATTGGACTTGGTGGGCCCATGGCAATATGGGTAAACATGCTCTATTCATGTCGTATAGACGGAGCCCAATGTGCCTGCCGCTCGAGGCTCCTCATAGACCAGACTGTTTTTGCCAATTGTCATCCAATAATTGGTAACGTTCTCGACAAGACAACTGAAAACAAAGACATGTTGATGTAAAGGTCTTGTAGTTGGCATCTCTTCGCCCACTATAGCCAAGTATAAAGATTGGTGGTAAAATGTGACTGGTTTTTAGGACGGATAAAAATAATGAGTTGTACTGCCGTAATACTTCCCAAATAAGTGTATATTACACTAAAGACAACAATTGTTCAATGCCAAAAGAAGTGCAACATATACAGTGCCCACATAATATGGCCAAAAAATGTCTACATAACACTACCACACAATACCTAAATAACACCTAAATTTCAGAGGACCTTCCCGGGTGGAACTTTATAGTAAACTGCGTGTTAAGAAAATTGGATGACTGAGACCCTTAACGGCTCTTGGACACGACCGAGTGCCACTCGGGCCGTTTTTCACCGAGTGGCACCCAATACTTTTCATGGACCCATTCACTTCAGTGGATGAATCGGATCTGTGAAAACAGATCCGACTCTCCGATCCGTGGAAAGATAGAACATGTCTTACCTTTCCATTTATCACGGATGGGACTCGGGCGGCACACACAATCATGAGCAAGAGCCCGAATTGGGGGAGGTCCCAGGGCATTAGCCCCTTTTGCCCATGCTATAATCTGGCCCTGACTTTTGCTCTACCAGAAAAAGGTGCCCCACTGTGACAGAGTAGAGATGGGCAGAGGCAGAACCTGAAGCTCATGGGCCTCAATGTAAAATCTTTAACAGGAGCCCCCACCTCCGATGTGCCATTTACACTACTGGTATCTTTCTACGTGCCAGTGCGACATTTGAGCCCCTCAGGCACAAGGTCCCAGGGGCGACTGCTTCCTCTGAACCCGCGTCCCTGGAGACATGTGATCTAATTCAGGAACTTTAGAGTAGTGTAAAATATGTCTCAATATGAAATAAAGTTATTGCCTGTCTTTTAACCACGCGTTATTTAAGATGTTCTGTAAGACTGTCTCCCGCAGAATCCACAATCCATCACTGTCACACATGGGCAAAACAGATTGTCAAGATTGAGAGTTTGATGGATTGTTTGATAAGTGGAATTGCTAAAAATCGTTTTCTAAATTATATGTCTGGCTTTCTCAATTTTTTTATTTCTCAAAATTTGGTGAAAAAAGTTGTTTTTTTAATACCAATCCTATAGACATTTGTAGTCAGTTAGTTGTACTCCCTGGTAGCATACATAAGTACATGCCAAAGTTGCTAAGTTTAAGTAGTCCATCAACTTTGTTATTTTGATATTGAACTTTGCTGTATTCAGGTAGTTTTTCAATCTCCCCCTTACACTATTCTGGACGGGAGCAATAGATAGAAGAATACATGCCTCCAACCAGACAGGCCCACCAGAAGTTCCTCTAGTGGGCAAGGTCTTTGACAATAATGGTCCCCAAAGGTCCAGCAGAAGACAACCACATTTGGAGTTGACTTCGCCAATGACTTACCTCTAGGGTCTATTTCTTATAGATTTATCACAAAAGATCTATTAGATCTTATTGACGATGTCCTGTGGGTACAATGATAACAACAAAGATTTGGAGGAATTAAATGTGGACGATCAAATGTTTTGTATACATGGAAGGTGCCCCTCAGAATCATCTCCTCTGGTGGACCCAAGGATCCCAGTCCGACTCCGTCTACAGCCATTAATCTCAATGCAAGTGGCTATACTAGGTCTACACTAGAAAGAATAGATCCAGGATTGTCACCCGGCAGCCTTATTGCTCAGTACAAAAACGCGGCCCAAATATGTGCCGGCCACAACCTAGTATCTAGCGAATAGATCTCTAGAATCTCTCTATGAATATTTATTTTTACAAAATTTCCCTTTTATAAGGTTTCACACAATTAACTTTTATAGTACATCAATTACACAGGTGTGATAAGTGGGGGTCTTACCTCTGGGACCCCTATGAACCCAAAGAACAGGAGGTTGTGTGGCCACTCTCCCAGTCCCATTGTTTTAAAGTAGAGTGATTCATGTCCACCATTTATTGATGTTCTAGTAACAGTCAGTTAGTGGGTGGTGGACGTTGGCATATGTACCATAGACTGGGCAGACCATGCAGCTGCTATAGTTTCCTGGAGAGACAGGGCCCAATCCAGGTTGGCTCCATCTTTTATATTATCTCATAGGAACAATTCTTGTCCATATGCCCTATTAGTGGACTCGAGCCCTCATCTGAATGGCCGCTAAGTGATACTACATTTACCTGGCAGATGCTATTGTGGGGTAAATAGCTGGCCAGAGAAGACTTTCCAGCTGTTTGCCGAGAGCGTCAGGAGAAGGTAGGGGCCCAAAATACTTCTTGTTATGGAGCCCCCTCACCTCTATGTATGCCCCTAGTGCCAGAGCTACATTTTCAATTCTGCTGGTTGTCATTGGAAACAGTCGACAAACTTGTCAGACACTCCCCTAAAAGCTGTACAGCCCCTGGTATAAAGCTTTGTGCAGACACTGAGCAAGCAGGGGATACTAGGATTTTTAAGCTTTGAAACCTGCAAAATTAATTAATGTATTGACAACTTTACTGAACTTTTTATGAAAATGAATCCTATACACGTGTTCTGGGGGGTCTCTCTGGTGACTGATACTTTTTAATATAGTTCGATCCAACGCGCCGTGTTATAGAAAAATACCCATCCCCCCATCCTACGCACCCACAAATACAGTAAGATTAGAGTCAGATGCAGCTGCCATTAGCTTTGAACCCACACAGGGTTGCAAGACTTTTTTTTTTACAGACGTACAAGAAAAGCTTTTTACTTGGTGAGGAAAACTGACACATTAACTTCTATAATTGCTCCTAAGGCGTCCATTATTTCTCGCTATCTGCTGGTTTTACAGCATCTCAATTAGGTCGGGGGCACAGTGCTGACTTAGCTGAGTACGTCTTTATGTTAGCGCTGCAGTTTGACACATCTCACGAGTCAACAGAAATGTTTGTTCACAATACCTTGTATTAGGATAAGAGAAAGTCTCATCATTGCGGGAAAATGGGGAGATACATCCTGTCTCCGGCATCTGCTATCAAGGAGAAAATACAGCATATTTATCTGCTGCCTGTTTCTTCTCTGTTTTTCTATAAACGGTCAATAAATCAGCCGCATATCGGTTAGTCAAAGGCTGCGTCCTTAAACCATTGCTGTGTTTTAAAGGCGTTGTCCATTTTGGACAATCCCTTTTTGTTAAAAAGGTCCATTGATAAGCATAGAATAGGTTGTTCTGCTGAAAGAATTACCCTCAGTTGCAATCTATGGGGGAACCAAGCAACAAGTGTTCAATTTCTCTGCAGTGCCACCACAGGAGAAGTGAAGTATTACACAGTTCTCATTAAAATGAATGGGCTGTCTATGGGATGCATGGATGTGCTGGGTCCTCCGAGGCAAGAGATTCCCCATGAACCAGCTCTGGTTAATAGATGGGGGTCATAAACAGGGTTCCTCCTCTATCAACCCAGAATTAGCTAATAGGGTATTTAAAATTGGGGTTTCCAAACAAACAATCCCTTTAAGAGAGTAATTAATGTGCAGTATTAGTGTTTAGGCATTTCTGTGACTTTTAGGGTTTTTATCCCCCAAAATTTTTTAGAATGCAAAGAAAAATGGTGGCAATTCCCATAACAATTTACCTTTCTGACACGTTAAAGAGATATTCCAGTAGCCAGTAGTAGTTGGGCTGTTGCCAAGCAACAAAGGCCGTGGCTGGCAAGTGACAACCCGAACATCCAGACTTGCCATATAGTAGAACATTGATCTTTTAAGCTGGTAACGAACTACCACTCCCAGCTTCCTGTAGTTTTGCAACAGCTGGAAGTCACTGGTTGGAGACCTATCCATTAAAAGGACTGTTGGCACCAACATAACCGGTACCTAATGCTGTATCGTAGACTTCTTGGCATTTATTTATTCATTTTCATATGTTTACAAGTTAAAGTTATAGAGGGGCACCAACACCAATTTTGGATCTCCCCAGAAAGGCACCCACATGGGATTTTTGTGACTCCTCAGGAGAGTTTTTCTTGGCGTAGGTGGGTGAGGGGCACAGGCAGAATAATTTTGTGTCTTCTTGGCGTAGGTGGGGGGAGGGGTGGATTTTGTGTTTCCTCTGTAGCTTTACTTGGTAATGATGGGGGAAAGAGACTGATAAGTGGATTTTGTGTTTCCCCAGTAAAGTTTTTCTTGGTGACAGTGGGGGAGGGGCACCGACAAGGGAATTTTGTTTCTACTTAGCAGAGTTTTTCTTGGTGTCAGTGGGGGCAAGGGGCTCCAACAAGGGAATTTGTGGTCTCCAGCAGAGTTTTTCTTTTATACTGTGGAGTATTTGAGACACATGCTGTTTCTTTATCCTTTTGACACAAAGCCTAGAAATTATCCTATTTGTTAGTCCCTCAAAATTGATTTCCAGGTGAGTCTGAAACTTTGGAGCTTCTATAAAATTTGGTTCAGTGCCTTCCCTTTGCAGCATGCTGTGACCTAACTTTCAGAATAATAGTCGCTTTTCAGACTCGCAATTTAGTCGGTGATTCTTTTGTAAGCCGCATATTCCGAAAAGCCGAAAAAAAAAATTATTCTGATTCAACAAGATTTTTACTTGTAAATGATTCAGTTCAGTAGTTCAGATGAGAGAGGATTTCAAGCCAGCGCTCTTAAAATCTGTCAGCGACACTTGTGCAGATCTGCTGCAAATGCTGACATTATATTATCAGTAACATAATGTTTCAGTCAATCTCCTGTACGAAGCCAAAACTACTAGAAAATGTAAATTAATTGAGGATCTTACTTTGTGTAATCAGGAGATGAAGCTACAGGACTCCAGTGAGAAGAGATTTTTTTTTTGTCCCCATGATAACACTTCCTGTCCCTGTCCCCTGGCAGCTCAGTGTTAACTTAGTAAAACTTTCATAGCCACTCAACCACTCATATCTCTTCTTTCATCGTCATGGCTTCTGTTATTAATGGAGTCATGACAATTATGACAGATCATAATTTATCCTAACAGATCCCGTTGACTTATAACGGGATCCGCTAGGTTTCCTTTGTGGCTTTGTTTTTTACAGGAAAGAATAGTACAGCAGACTACACTATTCTGGCTGTCAAAAACCAACGCAAACCTGGTTCACACGGACATCGTGGCTTTCGTTTTTACAGGATCCATGATGGAAGCGATGAATGAGTTATGATTTGTTATGATCTGTTTTTTTCCCACTATTAACTAAGAATGGGTTCGTTAGCTTTTTGTCTGGTATCTTTTTTTTTTTTACTAGTTACAACCGCGCAGCATACTTTCCTATTTTGACAGAAAAGATCTTGGAAGGTACTGATTCTCCTTGTGGAGATCCAGCTGGTAGGGAGATTTAAGAGCAATGCTTCCTGGGTAAAAGTATGCAAAATAGTTCTCACTATCTCTAGTGCCACCTAGAGGTGATTAACATTTAAGCCAATGTCTGACCCTTTATAGAGCCTTGAAACAAGACCCTAGTTAATTGCCAAACCAGAGACACCTGTACCTTAGCTTTGTGTATACAGTGGATATAAAAAGTCTACACAACCCTATTAAAATGCCAGGTTTTTGTCATGTCAAAAAAACAGTACAAGGTGAATAATTTCAGAACTTTTTTCACCTTTAATGTGACCCATAATTTCTACAATTCCATTAAAAACAAACTGAAATCATTTAGAGGGGGAAAAAAAACTACAATAATGTAATGCCATAATTATTAACACCCTCTTATAATTGGGGATGTGGTTGTGTTCAGAATTAGCCAATCAAATTTAAACTCATGTTAAATAGTAGTCACTACACAGCTGCCATTATTTATAGTGATTCTGAGTAACCCCATATAAAGTTCAGCTGTTCTATTAGGATTTTCCTGACATTTTCTTTGTTGCACGTGACAGCAAAAGCCATGCTCCGTAAAGAGCTTACAACACATCAAAGGGATCTGATTGTTGAAAGACATCAGTCAGGAGAAGGGTACCAAATAATTTCC
Organism: Rhinoderma darwinii; assembly: GCF_050947455.1. Lineage (NCBI taxonomy): Eukaryota > Metazoa > Chordata > Amphibia > Anura > Rhinodermatidae > Rhinoderma > Rhinoderma darwinii. Next base: position 15,275,912 of record NC_134692.1, read on the forward strand.
AAGGCATTAGATATACAATGGAACACAGTGAAGACGGTCATCAAGAAGTGGATTACATTTGGCACAACAGTGACATTACCAAGAACTGGACGTTCCTCAAAACTTGATGAAAACACAAGACGAAAATTGGTCCGGGAGGCTTCCAAGAGGCCTACAGAAACATTAAAGGAGCTGCAGTACTTTCTGGCCGGTACTGGTTGTGTAGTGCATGTGACAACAATTTCCAGTATTCTTCATATGTCTGGGCTGTGGGATAGGGTGGCTAGACGGAAGCCTTTTCTAACAAAGGAAAACATCCAAGCATGGCTATGTTTTGCAAAGACCTACATCAAGACTGCCAAAAGCATGTGGGAAAACGTGTTATGGTCTAATGAGACCAAGGTTGAACTTTTTGGCCATAATTCCAAAAGGTATGTTTGCGCAGAGCCAACACTGCACATCACCAAAAGAACACCATACCCACAGTGAAGCATGGTGGAAGCAGCATTATGAAGCATGGTGGAGGCAGCATTATGGAGCATGGTGGAGGCAGCATTATGAAGCATGGTGGAGGAAGCATTATGGAGCATGGTGGAGGCAGCATTATGGAGCATGGTGGAGGCAGCATTATGGAGCATGGTGGCGGCAGCATTATGAAGCATGGTGGCGGCAGCATTATGGCGCATAGTGGGGGTAGCATTATGAAGCATGGTGGAGGCAGCATTATGGAGCATGTTGGAGGCAGCATTACGGAGCATGGTGGAGGCAGCATTATGGAGCACGGTGGAGGCAGCATTATGGAGCATAGTGGAGGCAGCATTATGGAGCATGGCGGAGGCAGCATTATTGCATTATGGAGCATGGCGGAGGCAGCATTATGGCATTATGGAGCATGGTGGAGGCAGCATTATGGAGCATGGTGGAGGCAGCATTATGGAGCATGGTGGGGGCATCATTATGGAGCATGGTGGGGGCAGCATTATGGAGCACGGTGGAGGCAGCATTATGGAGCATGGTGGAGGCAGCATTATGGAGCATGGTGGGGGCAGCATTATGGAGCATGGTGGAGGCAGCATTATGGAGCATGGTGGAGGCAGCATTATGGAGCATGGTGGGGGCAGCATTATGGAGCATGGTTGAGGCAGCATTATGAAGCATGGCGGAGGCAGCATTATGGAGCATGGTGGAGGCAGCATTATGGAGCATGGTGGGGGCAGCATTATGGAGCACGGTGGAGGCAGCATTATGGAGCATGGTGGAGGCAGCATTATGGAGCATGGTGGGGGCATCATTATGGAGCATGGTGGGGGCAGCATTATGGAGCACGGTGGAGGCAGCATTATGGAGCATGGTGGAGGCAGCATTATGGAACATGGTGGGGGCAGCATTATGGAGCATGGTGGAGGCAGCATTATGGAGCATGGTTGAGGCACCATTATGGAGCATGGTGGGGGCAGCATTATGGAGCATGGTTGAGGCAGCATTATGAAGCATGGCGGAGGCAACATTATGCAGCATGGTGGAGGCAGCATTATGGAGCATGGTGGAGGCAGCATTATGGAGCATGGTGGAGGCAGCATTATGCTCTGGGGCTCTTTTTCTGCAGCTGGAACTGGGGCTTTAGTCAAGGTGCAGGACATTATGAACAGTTCCAAATATCAGTCAATATTGGCCTCTGCTAAAAAGCTGAAGATGAAGAGGAATTTCACCTTTCAGCACGACAACGACCCAAAGCAGAACCTCCAAATCAAGAAAAAGAATAGCTTCACCAGAAGAAGATCAAAGTTTTGTAATGGCCCAGCTAGAGCTCAGACCTGAATTCCATTGACAATCTGTGGGGTGACCTGGAGAGGGCTGTACACAGGAGATGCCCTCACAATCTGACAGATTTGGAGCTTTTGCATGGAAGAGTGGGCAACAATTGCCAAGTCAAGATGTGCCGCGCTGATAGACTTCTACCCAAAAAGACTGAATGCTGTCATAAAGTCAAAGGGGAATTCTACAAAAGTATTAGTTTTAGGGTGTGCAGATTTATGCAACCACATCATTTTTGTTTTTTATTTTTCCACCCTAATAGGCTAAGTTCACACAGAGTATTTTGCCAAGTTTTTTGACGCGGAAACCGCGTCGCAAAACTCTGCAAAAACGGCCCTAAAATGCCTCCCATTGATTTCAATGGGAGGCGTCGGCGTCTTTTTCCCGCGAGCGGTAAAACTGCCTCGCGGGAAAAAGAAGCGACATGCCCGATCTTCGGACGTTTACGTCTCTGACCTCCCATTGACTTCAATGGGAGGCAGAGAAAGCGTATTTCGCTGTGTTTTATGCCCGCGGAATTTTGAGGCAGATATTCCTCCTGCAAAATACCCCGTGTGAACATAGCCTAAGATTTCGGTTTGTTTTTCAATACAATTGTACATATTATGGGTCACATTAAAGGTGTAAAAAGTTCTGAAATGAATGCATAATAGCAGTAGCGCGCCTCAGGCATTATTATTTTAGGTTGTATAGTCATGTACATACTGTATTGAGAATTTCATGCTTAATTAAAATATGGGACAGGTCCCTCTCCGGAGCTTCTAACTTTAAATACTGTTAAGTGTTTGCTCTGATCTTTGGAGGAGCCGCGTTCATTAAAATACTTCTATCTGCTTTTGTAATTAAGATTCTTAATAACCATAATGAGGTTCAGCGTCTCAAAAGAAGATAGCAGAAAAGAGCCAGCATGCTACTTGTTACTAAAATAAGCGGGGGCCGTGTATCAAGAGCGTCGTGTCTACGACTTTGTCTCGTGTCGGCAAAGATAAAGGCATCTGCGATGAAGGTCTAAAAACCTGCACTAATGTCTGGCAAGTTTAAGTGGCAAGGAGCTTGTTTGCCAAGTCTAGTCTATTGCAAGAACCAGGGGCAAAAGTTGTAGCTCTGGGGCCCCAATGCACAATCTGTACCAGGGCCCCCACTTACCATATACTGTATAATACTGCTGTTCTTCTATGTAGAAGAGAGCACCAGGACTTGGGTGTGAGTGCTACCTCTCATGGGATAATCCTTGGAAAAAATGGACGGTGGACGGTTGGGAAAGGCTGAAAAAAGGCTAAAAATACGGAGGCTGAACGCGTCCAAACATCTGCCCATTGATTTCAATGGGAAAAATAGCGTCCCATTCCCACGGGGCGTTTTCTTACGCAACCGTTTTTAAAAACGGCCCGTAAAAAAAGGCCTCGTAAAAAAGAAATGCAGTTTTTCATTGGTTCAATAGAAAAACGGCTCCAATAATGGCTCAAGAAGTGGCATGCACTTTTTCAAACGACCACGTAAAAAAAGCCCGGTCTGAAGGAAACGCTAAGGGTAAGTTCATGCGCAGTGTTTTCAGATGTTTTTCTCCAAAAGCATTTTGTTCAGACGGGGCGCTATCTTACGCGTTTGAAAAAATGGTGCGTAAGAAAACACCCCGTGTACATAAGTGCGTGTCACTTCTTGAGACGTTTTTGAGCCATTTTTTATTGTGTCAATAGAAAAACAGCTCCAAAAACGGCACCAAAAAACGCCTGAAAAAAACGTTTGATGCTTTAAAAACAGCTGAAAATCAGAGTCTGTTTTCCCTTGATTACAGCTTTGTATGTTACAGCCGTTTTTACTTTAGCGTGTGAACACAGCCTTATATTTGCCTATGGGAAGCGGAGTCCTGCAAATTTTCCACGTCTCGAGTGACCAAATGTGTCGTGCAGCCCTAGTCTTAATTTTATCAGGGAAGTTGGGTAAAGCTTTGTAAAGAGCAGGCCGCCCGTGATCTGTGTCGTCTCCTCTGGAAATGTTGAATTGCTAATAGGGTAAATAAGAATCCCAGGATTAGCATCTTCACAGAAAAGCTGTAAAGTAGTAACAGAGATTTTCACAAAGAGGGACGTGAATATTATTTTGAAGAGCTGAAAACAAAAAGCACTAAAAGTATGAATTATTCATTTCACAGTCTAAGGAACAAACTTATTTAATATACTTAAAGGGATTGTCCAGTTTAGAAAACTTATTTCCATACACCCTATTAGGGAAATCTAAGTTAATAGAGGGGCGTCCTCTGTTCAGGATTCCCATCTCTTGGCCAGAATGGAGAGCACGACCCAATGGAGACCCAATTGTTGCCAGAAAAACGTATTTTTAGTGGAGTAACTCCGATCCTCTAGCCAATGAGCAGCACTGATAACTTTTACAATCCCTCTCGCTGGAGCCTGGATATGTGACTTGTCTGCCCTCCTCATGCAATCGTGCCCCTACTCTAAGAGCTGCCCATACTATGCTCCTCTGTATAGGCTGTATGTATGGAGGGGGGCTGCACAGAACTAGGATATCAGGATTTGTGCATATTTTTTTTCTTATTATTTTTTTGCCACTTGTGTTTGTAAATTAGCTAGGTCTAAAAATAAAAATAATGAGGAGGAGGTGTTGTTATTAGGTGGCTAATTTAGCCTATATTCACATACAGTGCCTCCGGAGCCTCCAGACAGAAATACAGATGTGTCTTGTGTTTACTGGATGTTACATTGTGTCACTTATATGTATGAGTTACATGCAGAGCTAATAATTCTTCATATAAAGTGCCTTGCAAAAGTATTCAACCCCCTACAGAAAGCCAAGAGATTTAACAAGTGATACATCTACATTAAAAGCATACTATTGTGCAATATAAAGACTATCTGGAACATTCTGTATAAGGGTCTCTTCACACGTGGCATTTTTTGCAGAAATGTTTGTGACTTTTCCATTCATTTGAACAGGGTTTGCAGAAATCCATGCACATGCCGCAGAACGAACCCTGTGAATACACCCTGAGGCCAGGACCACATTCACAGTTTGGATGCAGTTTTTGGCTCTGTTTTTTTAACCAAACACAGGACTGGACATAAAATAATGGAGATGTATCAGTCTTTGCTTTATACCTTTCCTTCCTTTTATATCCACTTCTGGCTTTGGCTAAAAAAAAACGGAGCCAAAAACGGCACCAAATACTGCGTGTGTGGTCCTGGCCTTAGTATCATTTGTAATTCAGATAAATATCTTGACTTTTTAGGGGGGTTGAATACTTTTGCAAGGGGGAATTAGGGAAGGTTTCTTCTTCTATTTCCTACCACATGACAACAGTCCCAACCAGTGGCAGGTTTGGAGTCCAGACAACCTATACACAACCAGAAAAGGAGCACAAAAGCCCAAAATAGCAAAAATATCAGACATCAAACATATATAGGACACTGTAAAAAATAGGACCATAGATGGATAGGAATACAGTAAAGGCAGGATGAGGCTGTGCATATGAAAATGTATAACCCACTGGTAGTCTAGTTAATTAAATAACCTCTTAATAAATTAACCAACGACACAACTTCTTTGAATGTGGGGTTGACCCGGGGGTCGGACACAGCTTTATTAATTTGAATAAATAATAAAATAACATTTTGTTAACCTTATCGAAATATCAAAACTCTAAATGACCTTAACCAAAGGTCAATGACAAACCCGTATGCATGACTATTCCAAGGACATGTAGGTAAATACCTTTCTAATACCGTCAGCATACAACAAAATTACACACCACCGTGCCAGAAATAAAATCATGAAAAGAAAATCTCGTCATGCAATCAGCAATATATATATATTTTTTATTATACATTTTTTTTAGCTCCGCATTGGTGTGCAGGAAGTTGTTTTTCATGTTGTAGTTTATTTTTTTATTTTTTTGTCAAGAGACCGCAAATGCAAAATAAAACCAAACAGGTACACAAATAGAGACATAAAATGACAAATGAAAAATTCCATCACCACCACCATTGTGCTACCAGGGAGGGAGGGAGGGAGGGAAAAAGTTAGGCCAAAAAGGGCTAATAAGGTGTAAAGGATCTGCCAGACACAGCTTCTGTGTCGACACCCGTGGTTAATCAGTCTGCATCTGCTCCTAGGCCGGATAGAGTGACTCGATCTGCTACCACTCAGGCTCGTAGGCTCAGGAGTGGGAGAACCTATCACAGCCTGGCCAGACAGAGCTAGCTCCCGCCCTCTGTCTATTTATACCTTCATTTCCTGCTCCTCCTTTTCCTGTGATTCTGTCTTGTTTCCTGGCTCTGCTGTTCCTGCTAGTACAATTGACCTCTGCTTCAAATTGACCCTGGCTTTACTGACTACGCTCCTGCTCTGCGTTTGGTACCTCGTACACTCCTGGTTTGACTCGGCTCGTTCACTACTCTTGTTGCTCACGGTGTTGCCGTGGGCAACTGCCCCATTTCTCTTAGCTTCTGTGTACCCTTGTCTGTTTGTCTGTTGTGCACGTATTGAGCGTAGGGACCGTCGCCCAGTTGTACGTCGTAAGTAGGCAGGGACTGAGTGGCGGGTAGATTAGGGTAGATTAGGGCTCACCTGTCTGTCTCCCTACCCCGTCATTACATAAGGAAGGGGAACTATATACTACCCCCCTATTAACATAATCCACCCCCCCTGCACAACCCATGCGTCCTCCTCCTCCTAGAATAGCTGACACCAGAGCAAAGGAGGGAGGGAAGACTACCCCAACCATAATTACCCCTTAGCCCGCAACAATCCAAGGCTCAGCGGTTATACACCTGTGAGCCTCCAAAAAGATGCCAGGTGGTATACAGTACAACCACCCACAGGTATAGCTTAACTACTGCATCTATGTAAAGCCTGCATATAGATATATAAATATAGAAATGAAAGAAGGATAACAATAACACAGGACTAACTATATGGAGCTACCAATAGTAGTTCAGGGTGTATAGATACCAAACATGAATACAAACCAGGCACAGGGAGGTGTATACAAGAAAAACTCCACGTTTAAGGCAGGAAAAAGATGAACATACCCTTAGATATGGTGACCCAGTAGTGGGCAGTAGAATGGATAGGCACAAAGACCTAGATGCGCATTTCGCCTAGGAAAAAGGATCGGCTTCATCAGAATTTTTTAGGGGGTTGAATACTTTTGCAAGGAGGAATCAGGGAAGGTTTCTTATTCTATGTCCTACCACATGACAACAGTCCCAACCAGTGGCAGGTCTGGAGTCCAGCACGGAAGCCTCCATCCCAGGTCTCAGGAGGTACCAACTTGGGCGTAACCCACCCTCACCATAAATAGTCATGTATTGCTAGAGGATGGGGACATGACATCACAATATTGATGGAATTATTGTCATTCTCATCATCAATTTGTTGCAATGTAGAGGGTGTATTATCCTGACAAAGCCAAATTAAATATACTGTATATTTGTATAATGTAGCAGAGACATCACATTAAAAAAGCAAATAGAGAAGCTAATAAAGATTACAGACGGATGAATCAGAAACAAATTACATTAGATTAGATTTTATTAAGGGGAGCACAGATGGAGCACACAGAGTGATTAAATACATAATTTATTTACTGCATGCCGTAATTAAATTGCTGTTTTGTTTATTGTGAGCGTCGACACATTATTTGATCTTTTCCGGATTCTCAAACTATTGACAGAAAGGATTCGCCCTTCCCGTATTCAGCGCCTGTCCTTGGAAAATATCCGGGAAAATTACAGCGTTTTTGGAGGAAACATACTGAAATAATTCAAAATGTGACTTTATTGTCAAAAGATTTTTACTTTATCAGTTCAAGTGAATAATTTTTTAAAGGGGTTCTCTGCTTTGGAAAATCCCTACTTATAAGAAGGGTTAGTCGAAAATAAGCTGATCACAAAGTGTCCCCCTGCTGGGATCCCCAGTGATCAGCTGTAATCTGTGGAGAAAACTGTCAGTAAGCGTTCAATTTCCCTGCAGCACCACCACAGGTGAAATTAAGCATTACACAGTGCTCATACACATCCAGAACAAGAGACACTCTATGTAACCGCTCTCCACTCTGGCCAAGAGATGAGGATCCTGAACAAGAGACCCCCCCCCCCTCTAATAACTCAGAATTCACTAATGACAATGGGTTTTCTAAACTGGACAACCAGATAAGCCATCAATATTGCCTAATAGGGTATTCCGCAGAACAGGTCGTAAATGTTTAAGATGGACATTACCCCTTTAAAGTGAATGTCCACCTTTGGCACAGTTTTGTTGTTTAAGCGAAGTGTGGTCTCACAGTTTGCTACAATTTATCAGCGTAGTTGAAGAGGACCAGTGACCTCTCCTGACACGTCTGTTTTAGTAAATAACTGTATTCACCATGAAATAAAAATTCTGCAACATATTTTCATAGAAGGCTACGTTGTGCCCTTCCTCTATTATTCCTCCTAAACAAATATGATTAAATTGACAACTGGGTGTTACCATTTACTTTGTCAAAGGGGCGTGTCCCTCCACAGTTTCTCTCTGTCAGCGCTGATTGGACATTGTCAGTCTGTGTAGAGACACGCCCCCAACTGGTAACGTCAAGTTATTCAAACATTTCTAGGAGGAATAACAGAGTAACGCCACAACACAGAGTTCTAAAAAAAAGATGGTCCAGAATTGTTATTTCATGGCGAATACAATTATGTACTAAAACAGACATGTCAGGAGAGAGGACAGATACTCTTTAAAAGGGTTTTACAGTTTTATATAAACAAAGCTTAATCATATAATGATAGGTCATATGGGCAGAAGTTCTTGTCGTGAGACAACCCGTTCAAGGTCAAAAATGGCCTGGTCTTCAAGGATTAAATAGCCAAAAGTGTGTAAAATTACTTATGTAATAAAACGAATAATAAGTGGTTCTAATGATTATAACTTCATGTAATTGAGCAAAGTAATCATTCCATATGCTCTGATAGGGAACAGGTCGACACTCATTATTATTTAATTGCATCGTATAATGACCCTCCAGATTAGGCTTCATTCACATATGCGCCAGGGTCCCGTTCTGACGTTCCATCTGAGCTTTGCGTTGGAACAGGACCCTGACTGACACAAACGGAAACCAAAGTCGACTACGCTATTGATTCCGGCAAAACGACGGAACCCTTCCACAACCGATACAAATGCAAACCATTGGGACCGGATCCGTCACCATTGAAATCAATGGTAATGGAAACGGAAACCTTTGGTTTCCGTTTGTGTCAGTCAGGGTCCCGCTCCGACGGAAAGCTCAGACGGAACGTCGGAACGGGACCCTGGCGCATATGTGAACGAAGCCTAACCTATACTATAAATTTCATAAATTATGCAATTTTATGTGGGAAATGGGCATATCCCTTGGGAAAGATGCCGCTCAAGAATCTCAGGCAGCTGGATGGCATTCTCTGTGGGAATTATAATGGCAGCCATATTGGTTGTCACCCAGCTTTACTGGAAATAGATGTAACAAATTTTTCACAACCTGACTGTTCAATGTGTCTTACGCTATTTAACCTTATTTCTGTTTGTAGGAGCAAAAAGGAAGTGAAGAACAGCAGCAGAATGTATGTAAGAAACGGGCCAGTCCCATGCACGGGTCCAAAGCAGACAATGCACAAGTATCTGCTGGTCATGACGTTGCTGCTGCCACTTACCAGAGCAGATTTTACAGTTCAAGAAGTCAAACCGTTCACATGGAAATCAGGTAACAGATTTTATTATATGGTATGGATTGTGGTGTCATATTTGATTCTCTTTGATGGAGCCTGTATCATCCTACACAATACGCCCAGTCTTGTTAAAAGTGCCGGCGTACCATACCCCTGATGATGCCGTGTAGACGGCAAAACATGACGGGGAGACACTAGGAGCCAATCACTGGATATAATTTCTAAAAAGACTGAATAAAAGTACATTTTAAATGACTTGTTAGCAAAGGGCTACGTCTCTAGTGGGGCGAATGGCCTTTGAGTGAATTATTATGTACCTTCTTAAAAGCAATTGTTAAATTTGCGTTGTTCTGCAGTAAAACAATAAACTGTCATAGTTGTGCTTACCTTCACCTGGGACAGAAAATCAGTTTGCAGACGTCTCTCTGTATCTAAAATAATTAGCCTTGTTGGCACCCCCATGACATCCATCACCAGATTAATATGCCCCAGTACCCAATAGATACAACCCAACACCCTTAGCAAATTTTCTAAGTGTTAGAGTTATCACCCAGATTTTCCAGAAAAAGATATTCCCAGATATTTCAAAAATTTCTAAAATCGTGAAAACAAAAGGACTACTTGAAGACCTGTCAGCTGTCCTGTGTGGTGTACTATAGAGGATCTGTCAGTTCTCCTGTCTGGTGTAGTATAGAGGATCTGTCAGTTCTCCTGTGTGGTGTAGTATAGAGGAGCTATCAACTCTCCTGTGTGGTGTAGCATAGAGGAGCTGTCAGTTCTCCTGTGTGGTGTAGTATAGAGGATCTGTCAGTTCTCCTGTGTGGTGTAGTATAGAGGAGCTATCAACTCTCCTGTGTGGTGTAGTATAGAGGAGCTGTCAGTTCTTCTGTGTAGTATTGAGGATCTGTCAGCTCTCCTGTGTGGTGTAGTATAGAGGATCTGTCAGCTCTCCTGTGTGGTGCAGTATAGAGGATCTATCAGTTCTCCTGTGTGGTGTAGTATAGAGGACCAGTCAGTTCTCCTGTGTGGTGTAGCATAGAGTATCTGTCAGTTCTCCTGTGTGGTGTAGTATAGAGGATCTGTCAGTTCTCCTGTGTGGTGTAGTATAGAGGATCTGTCAGTTCTCCTGTGTGGTGTAGTATAGAGGAGCTGTCAGCTCTCCTGTGTGGTGTAGTATAGAGGATCTGTCAGCTCTCTTGTGTGGTGTAGTATAGAGGATCTGTCAGCTCTCCTGTGTGGTGCAGTGTAGAGGAGCTGTCAGTTCTCCTGTGTGGTGTAGTATAGAGGACCTGTCAGTTCTCCTGTGTGGTGTAGTATAGAGGATCTGTCAGCTCTCCTGTGTGGTGTAGTATAGAGGATCTGTCAGCTCTCCTGTGTGGTGTAGTGTAGAGGAGCTGTCAGCTATCCTGTGTGGTGTATTATAGAGGATCTGTCAGCACTCCTGCGTGGTGTAGTATAGAGGATCTGTCAGGTCTCCTGTGTGGTGTAGTATAGAGGATCTGTCAGCTCTTCTGTGTGGTGTAGTATAGAGGAGCTGTCAGTTCTCCTGTGTGGTGTAGTATAGAGGATCTGTCAGCTCTTCTGTGTGGTGTAGTATAGAGGAGCTGTCAGCTCTCCTGTGTGGTGCAGTGTAGAGGAGCTATCAGTTCTCCTGTGTGGTGTAGTATAGAGGAGCTGTCAGTTCTCCTGTGTGGTGTAGCATAGAGGATCTGTCAGCTCTCCTGTGTGGTGTAGTATAGAGGATCTGTTAGTTCTCCTGTGTGTAGTATAGAGGATCTGTCAGCTCTCCTGTGTGGTGTAGTATAGAGGATCTGTCAGCTCTCCTGTGTGGTGTAGTTTAGAGGAGCTGTCAGCTTTCCTGTGTGGTGTATTATAGAGGATCTGTCAGCTCTCCTGTGTGGTGTAGTATAGAGGATCTATCAGTTCTCCTGTCTGGTGTAGTATAGAGGAGCTGTCAGCTCTCCTGTGTGGTGTAGTATAGAGGATCTGTCAGCTTTCCTAAGTGGTGTAGTATAGAGGATCTATCAGTTCTCCTGTCTGGTGTAGTATAGAGGAGCTGTCAGCTCTCCTGTGTGGTGTAGTATAGAGGAGCTGTCAGTTCTCCTGTGTGGTGTAGTATAGAGCATCTGTCAGCTCTCCTGTGTGGTGTAGTATAGAGGAGCTGTCAGCTCTCCTGTGTGGTGTAGTATAGAGGAGCTGTCAGCTCTCCTGTGTGGTGTAGTATAGAGGATCTGTCAGCTCTCCTGTGTGGTGTAGTATAGAGGAGCTGTCAGTTCTCGTGTGTGGTGTAGTATAGAGGACATGTCAGCTCTCCTGTGTGGTGTAGTATAGAGGAGCTGTCAGTTCTCCTGTCTGGTGTAGTATAGAGGAGCTGTCAGTTCTTTCTTGTGTTGACACACCCTTTTGACAAAGGGAAAGTTAACGGCCAGTAGTCAATTAATTTATACATTTTCAGGAGGAATAACACAGTAAAAGCACAATGCAGCGTTTTAAGAATTTTTTTTTTTTACAGAATTGTTATATTATGGAAAATAACAAGCATTTTCTAAAACAGACATGTCAGGAGAACAAGTACATCTTTTGAAGGGAGTCAAGGCTGCGTTCACATCTGCGTCAGGGCTCCGTTCCAACATTCCTTCTGAGCTTTCCATCGGATGCGGAGCCATGACTGACACAAACGGAAACCAGAGAGATTTCAATAGTGACGTATCCGGTGCCAATGGTTTCCGTTTGTCTCCGTTGTGCAGGGGTTCCGTCGTTTTGATCGAATCAATAGTGTAGTCGATGGAAAATTTCTATGGAACGTCAGGACGGAGCCCTGGCGCAGATGTGAAAGCAGTCTAAATCTGTTTTATATTTTTATTAAAAAACAGGGGCACCCTTTGCCAAAGGATGTGGCCAGGATTGCAGCATGCCCTTAAGTGAGGCTGAGCTGCAATATCAGAAACAGCCATGGACAAGGGTGGCACTTTTTCTAGAAAAAAAACCAATTTTTTTTGTTTTTACTAATCCCATATAACCCATTAAATAAAAAGTTAAGAACCCCTTTCAGTTTTTCTGGAAAATAAACATATTCAACCTTTTCTCACGTGTAAATCGATATAACTGCGGGTGCCTAAAAGATAACACAATATTTTAAATCAGTGCCTTTTTTGCTTGCGCCAAAATAATGGAGATTGATTGCTGGATTGTAAAATTTGGTCTCTTTATACTTTCCACCAATTGCTCTATTTTAGTCATCTCCATTTTTTTTTAAATTGAACTGTATAAATTGAGATCTTAGAATTTTGTACAATTTTACCACCAGAGATGATTTATTGCAGCAACAACTACTATTACGATTGCCCGAGGCTCTTTGCTTAGCATTTATCTGTGAAGAAGAGGCATTGTGCATATAGCCGCTGTATGCAAATCATTTTCATTTGTATAGTGAACAGGGAAATACTGTATATTATTTACTGCAGCCCCATCCCCCTCCTCCCCTTCCCCCAAATCTACTCTGGATGTACCATTGTTTAGTCTGCAGTGGAAAAAACTATGAATTTTCGTACAATTCTGCGGTTTGTACAGACACCACAGTGAGCTAGTTTGTACATCTGTCATAATCATACTGATAAATACGGCAGCCGTGGGATATAAAACACACTGATTTTATATTCAGCTGTACGCCTTCTGTTCTCTGCTTATTATACCACCAGAGAAGAAGCCTCGTCTATTAACATGCCCTGTGTGTTTAATAATTCACTGCACTTATCTCACTTGTGCGTCTCTCTGTTCTTGATCGAAAATGAACCCTTTATTGTAGTCGTTCATTACCCTTCCGCCATTGAAACGATGGTGCACAAATATATTTTTGAAAAAATTGTGAACAATACGGACGACTAACTAAATACCAGATGCTATAAAGCCTGAGGTGCCCGGTCACGTGATGGTAACTGTTGAACGGAATGTATCATGTATTTAATATCAATTGTATTACTTAGGCCCTGTTCACACAGAGTTTTTTTGCAGGAGGAAAATTCTGCCTCACAATTCAGTTTGGAATTTTGAGGCAGATTTTGAACTTCCTGCACGGCGTTTGCCGCGATTTTCAATGCGTTTTTTGCTTGCGCCCGTTGAGTGCTACGGGCAAAAAACTCAGCAAAATACTCTTCTCTGCCTCCCATTGATGTCAATGGGAGGTCAGAGGCGTAACCGCGCGAAGATAGGGCATGTCCCTTCTTTCTCCCGCGACGCTGTTTTACCGCTCGCGGGAGAAAACCGCCCCTGCCTCCCATTGAAATGGGAGGCATTTTCGGTCGGTTTTTGAAGAGTTTTGCAAAGCGGTTTCCTTAGGGGATGGGCCTTAGATTTAAGTCTGTAGTAATGAAATTATGTATTTTTTATTTCCTTAGATGTTTATTTTTTATTTTGAAAAACTTCCCTGAAAGTGGCCATATTGGAGGCACATACTCCGTTCCTGTATTGTCTGTGTAGACAGTGCAGCAGGGTATGTGTGCTTTATGGCAGCTGCAATGAATGGGAGTTAATGGTCGAAAAGTGCCCATAGAAATACAGTATAGCCCCCTGCCCCAGATACGAGGGAGTGATGAGGGAGCTTACACATAGGCTTATCTGCGTGTATAGTTTTACTCTCCTGCCTTATCTATTTCTCATGAAGTACAAAAGAGCTGTCATTAAATCCCTACTGTCTTAATATAATGAGATGACCCTGCTCATCCTGTCCCTGTCTACAAAGCAAAGCTAAAAATTGAGCTGCAGAAAACAGGAAATGTCAGTCTATTTTATGTGCTCCAGTAGCCGGTGTAAAAACTGGAATATTTCGGGATTTTTTTATATGAAAAAAAATCATGAAAGATGAAAAAAATCTAAAATAAGTGAATACAAAAGTTTTTATTTAAATAATGTCAGATGAAGAATGGACTTATCTGCTATGTGGCACATGTTATATGCAGTATTCTGTTCCAGTCAATGCAATTAGAGATGAGTGAATTTACCAAAATTAGTTTCTGTTCAGATTCGGTCAATTCAGATGTCCGATTCGATTCTGTCCGCATAAATTTGTCACAAATTGAAAGTTTTCCGATTTCCCTGAAAACTCTTGTCTAAATTTCTGATGTCTTCTAGAACTGTATACAAGTTAAATCCAACCCCTTTCAAGCTCTTTAACGCCTAATCAGGGCCTAGTTCACATCACGTACAATGGTCTATGTTTGGCCTATATGTTAATAGGATTTGACGAATGCCCTAACAGTGGCATTTGGCACAATAGACTGTAATGGTTTCCGTTAAACGAATACGGCATGAACTGGGGTCATAGGAGTTCATGACGTATCTGTTAAACCATTATAGTCCATGGGTGACAGATGCCACTATTAGGTATCGGTTTAACGCATCTGTCACCCATAGACAAGTGACAGCAACTGTAATGATGGGGTAGGGAGACAGACAGGTGAGCCCTAATCTACCCGCCACTCAGTCCCTGCCTACTTGCAACGGCCTGTCCTAGGCGACGGCGTACAACTGGGCGACGGTCCCTACTCTCACTAAGTGCACGACAGACAGACAAGGGTACAAAGAAGCTAAGGGAAAAGGGGCAGATGCCCACGGCAACACCGTGAGCTACAAGAGTAGTGAACGAGGTACCAAACGCAGAGCAAGAGAGTAGTCAGTTAAGCCAGGGTCAGTATGAAGCAGAGGACAAATAGTACAAGCAGCAGCAGCAGAGCCAGGAAACCAGAAGAATCACAGGCAAAGGAGAAACAGGAAACAAAGGTATAAATAGACAGAGGGCGGGAGCTAGCTCCATCTGGCCAGGCTGTGATAGGCTCTCCCACTTCTCAGCCTCCCAGCCCGAGTGGTAGATGATCGAGTCACTCTAACAGACTTAGGAGCAGGTGCAGACTGAGTAACCACGGGCGTCAACACAGAAGCTGTGTCTGGCAGATCCTTTACAGCAACAAATATAGGTAGAGAGAGGTACAGCTGCAGTGCATTTTGGGAAGGCTTCCTGAAGGCATTATGGGAAAGTCCGCCCGAGGTCATGTTATCCTCTTTCTAATCTGTAAAATGGCGGCCAGTGCTATTTTGCTGAGATTCATACACCACAAACCTCAAAAGTTTTGGGAATTCACTGAATCAGAAACTTATTCTAAATTCGAACCGAATTTGATTTATGTAGAATTGATTCACTCATCTCTAAGGCCCAGTTCACACCAGTTTTTTTTACGCTGAAATTGACGCGGAAATAGTGTCGGAATCAGCGGCAAATAAACGCCGAAACAACATCCCATTGATTTCAATGCGTTTTTTTCTGCGGCGGTTTTTTACTGCTCGCGGTAAAAAAAGCGGCATGCTCTTTCTTGCCATGGTTCTACCTCTGATCTCCCACTAAAATCAATGGGAGGCAGAGAAAGCGTTTTTCTCTGCGTTTTTTGCCTGTGTCCCTAAATGTCCGCGGGCAAAAAACACAGCGAAAAAAAAAAAAAATCACGGCAAGAATTTTCAAGTAGGACAAAGATCAGGTCAAAGATTTTTTTGCCTATAAAAAAAAACTCTGTGTGAACAGGGCCAAGTTGCAATGCATTAATCTATTTTGTAAGAGTTCTTTGAGTTATTAAAAGGGGTTTTACACTGGGCAATTCTCGGGCAATTATCTGGCAATCGCTCGATCATCTGCATATACTGTTGTGTTTGCTACATTTCTACCACCAAGTTGCAAAACAAAAACATGATTATTAAAGGAACACTCCAGGCAAAACTGTTACACTGAGTCTTGCCTAGTGCAAGGCCTGAGGAGGAGGAGCATGACTCAATGAATCAAAGACAAAATCCCTGTGTCAAGCCCCACCCCCTCAGGACCTACACTAGGCCTAACACAGTGTATCAGTTTTGCCCGGAATGTTCCCTTAAATGAGGAGACTACAAGTTCTGTAGCTTACAGTTTATAGTCCTTGTTTTAATCAGTCTTATCACTTTAGTTCAGTGTTATTTCCTAATGAGCACATTTATCTCCTAAGCGGCATGAATGTGTATATCTTCTACTATGTTACGTTTAGTAGTTGATCATATTGTGCAGAATTATTAGACTCTTGGCACATTTGCCTGCTGGGTTTTTATCTCCCATTTGCTGTCCCTTTCCAGCGACTCCATTGAATTTAGTTACAAATAGACTCCGACATTGTAATTCTGGGATAGAACATCCTTGTAGTTGATATCAGTAGGTAGACGAGGAGATTATTACAACGAGAATCCTCGGCTGGACCATTTATCTGCAGATCGTGATTAACCGCAGAATGAAATCAGTTCATTAATAGGAACATTCAGCATTTGGGTGTCTCTAAGTGTTTTCTTTTGATAATGTAATGAACGCAATTTACAGCCCCTGGTGGGCCACTATCTCCTTCCTGATGGGTTGTGACTCTTGGGGCATTCTATTAATCTTTCATTACTGGCCCACACGAGTTAATTGGAAATTCTTTATTTAAAAGAAAACTTTAGCACATTTCGAGATTAATTTAGGTCATAGAAATCCTCGTTATAGATAAAAGTTTTTAAAGGAATCTATTCAATTGGGTCCCCCAGAGTGAAGTAGATGTGGGCATTCTGGCTTCTAGGACCCCTATGATCATTGGGGGATCTTGTAACAGGCATAAAGCAAAGCCAACAAAGAAATTTGTTGAAGGTTTATGGAAAGGAGGTAAATGGCAAAAAGGCAACTATAAGCAGGGCTGTTTTAACACATTGGTAGGCCCAGTGCAAAGATGTCATTAGTGAGCCCTCCCTTTTCGAGTAAGGGGCCCCTATAGTGCCCCGATGTACCCGTATACACTGTATCATGCCCACATAGTGCCCCACAAAGTATAATACCCTCACAGTGCCCCCACACAGTATATTGCCCAAAGAGGGCCTCCACACAGTATCATGCCACTATAGAACCTCCTCACACATATAATGCCCTCATAGTGTCCCTCACACAGTATAATGTCCCCAAAGTGCCTCCCCGCACAGTATAATCCCCATCCCCACACAATATTATGTTCCTATAGTGCCTCTCCACACAGTATAATGCCCCCATACAGTATAATGCCCCTATAGAGTCCCCACAAAGTATAATGCCCCTATAGTGCCTCCCCACAAAGTATGATACCCCCATAGTGCCTCTCCACACAGTATAATGACGCCATACAGCATTAATGCCCCTACTGAGCCTCTCCACACAGTATAATGCCCCTATAGTGCCTCCTGAAAACACAGTATAATGCCCACATAGTGCCTCCACACAGTATAATGCCAAACGAAGGCCTCCCCACACAGTATAATGACCCTACAGTGCTTCACCACGGAGTATAATGCCCCTATAGTGCCTCCCCACACAGTATAATGCACCCATAGTGCCTCCATATAGTATAATGTCCTTATAGTTCTTCCTCACCCAGTATAACGACCCATAGTGCCTCTGCACATAGTATAATGCCCCCATAGTGACCCCTCATGCAGTTCATGCCCCCATCGTGCCCCTACACAGTTTATTGCCCCCATAGTACATCGTCCACAGTATAATGCCCCCATACACAGTATATAATGCCCCCTCACACAGTATGATGCCCCATAGTGCCCCCTCACATAGTATGATGCCCCCTTAGTGCCCCCACACAGTTTACTTCACCTGTAGTGCCCCTCACACAGTATAATGCTCCAA
The DNA here is from genome assembly GCF_050947455.1 of Rhinoderma darwinii. Lineage (NCBI taxonomy): Eukaryota > Metazoa > Chordata > Amphibia > Anura > Rhinodermatidae > Rhinoderma > Rhinoderma darwinii. Next base: position 15,294,110 of record NC_134692.1, read on the forward strand.
TAGTGCTTCCACACACAGTATATAATGTCCCAATAGTACCTGCTAAAAATAATTTAAAAAAATACTCACATATCTCCGTTAATACAACGAATGGAGGATATCCGTCTTCAAGTCTGCTCCGGTCTGTGCTGTGTGTGTGTGGCTCGGTGCAGACAGGGGCGATTACATCTCTGCATCACATCTGTCTGCACCAATGTGCTCACAGCAAGCTGACAGCTCCCTAGCACATTATTCCCACCGCCACGTCCTGTCAAAAATGGCATTGCAGGTAGCCGATGGTTTAAACTGCATCCGCATACTGAGGACGTGGATACAGTTGAAAATGGTGCCGCTGCAAGGGGGCCCAGCTGGCAAGGGGCCCGGCGAAAGTGCACCGTTTGCCCTGTGGTTAAAGGTTTATAAGACCTTTCAGGGTAGAAGGAGGTTGTAGTACCATAAACCAACACCAGAAGGAGGCCTCCATCTTTAATTTTTCTATGGAAACCTCTCTTCTCTATGTACGTCTTCGTCTGATATTGAGGACTTTTATTCATGGATCAGATTGTCTGGATAACAGGAGCAACAGATGCCCAGCAGCTCTGAGGGGCAGGCCACCAATGTAAGAGGAACCTCAGAGGATATAAGATAGAGAAGGAGAATAGAGGCAGTGGGTCATTAACTGAAGAACATCTGGAGGAGCGATGACCATGATTTCATAACTTTTCAATGTCTAGAACACCCTCCCGGTCAATGATGGCCATCCCTGACCGTGGCTCCATAGTGACTTGTTACCTCTTTCTAATAATTGAAAATGCTCTTTTTGGTTTATTTTGGTGCTTTTGCAATATTCTAGACTTATATGAAATAAAATGAATTAAGTGTAACGTTGATGAAACCTTAGACGTTGGTTGATGATGAATGGATTTGCATATAATTACAGATAACTACAGATAATAACCACACAATTTGCAAATTAAACTTGGGTCAGATAAAGGGCCGGCAGGAACCGGAGACTCAAAAGCTTCAGTTTGAAGAGAACCCCTTCCCATGATATTGGATTTGAGCAGAATCATTGAGCCCATACTTCATCACCCTGGGTAGGATGTACGAGGAATATTAAGGGACGATGCCTCCGTTTAAGGTGTCAGGATAAAATCTTCTTTCCAAAAATGTTCTCAGCAGCGTGCGGCCTCTGATTTTGGATGCTGCAGCTCATTTGTCAATGTCCCAGCAATTTTATAGGCAGCCAAATTTCTCTATTAGAGTGTACGGCTACAATTCATTCATGCCTTCACACTCGGCTCAGTCCTGGCAAAGAGTTGGGACCCAGAACGGGTCTTAATTAACATCAGTCAGACAATTTATCACCGCAGAAAGCCCTGTCCTGGTCCGTTAAGCAAATACGAGAATGTAATGAACACGATGGGAAATGTAGTCCTGCGTGAGTCTCTGTGTACATGCCATAGAGGCAGACTATGTGGCTGCTATAAGGGGTCCTTGGAGAGGGTTGGGTCTTGTCCAGGTCGGGGTGTAACTTGAAGCTCCTGGGCGCCAATGCAAAATCTATAACAGGACCCCCACCTAGCATGTGCCATTTATAATACTGGTGTATTCTTATGCGGCTGAGGGGCTTTTGGACTCCCTCAAGCTCCTGGGCCCAGCTGTGACTGCTACCTCTGCACCCCTATAGCTACGCCCCTGGTGGGGAATTGGCCCAATGGTCAAGAAAAAAACACCAGGCCCCTTTATTCTGGGTGGCAAATCCAGGCACCTTAATGCTAATATCTGCTTTGACTCTCCATTTCTTATGTGTAGACCACTGACTGTATCACACATAATAGGCTTAGATACACAAGTCCAGCAGATCGTATTGCCCATTGGCTACACGACAATGGAAGTAATGTCACTGAGGAATGACACATGAGATCAAGAGCTGTGACCAGAAAAAGGTGTTAAGTATATTATCATTCTTCTTCTGTTTCTTACAGATTCCTACTAAACCCAAGAAAACCCATTGAACCCCTTCCCCTGCATTCTGGGCCTTAATGGCCAAGCAACTTTTTTTAGTTTTTCCATCGTCACATTCAAAGTGCTATAACTTTTTTATTTTCCCTTCGACATGGCTGTATGAGGACTTGTTTTTTGCAGGATGAGTTATATTTTTCAATGGCACCATTTTGGGGTATATAGAATTTTTTAATTAACTTTTATTAACTTTTTTTGTGGGGGGATATAAAAAACAGCAATTTAGCCATTGTTCTATGCATTTTAAATTTACGCCGTTCACCATGCGGCGTCAATATTTTGCTACCTTTATTTTATGGGTCGATACGATTACGACGATTCCAAATCCGTATAGTTTTTTATGTTTTACTACTTTTGCAGAATAAAAACACTTTTGAACTAAAATAATTTTATTTTGCATAGTCGCTTTCCAAGAGCCATAACTTTTTTATTTTTCTGTCGATGTCGCCATATGAGGGTTTGTTTTTTGCGGGACTTCATTTCTACCATTTTGGGGTACATGGGACTTATTGATTAACCTTTATTATTATTTTTTGTGGGAAAATGGGGATAAAATAGCAAGTTTGCCGTTGTTCTTTGTGTTTATTTTTTATGGCTTTCACCTTGCTGTTTAAATAATATATATATAATATAATATATAGGCCGCCGTGAAAAGGCGTATCGGCGGTCATTAAGGGGTTAAAGGAGTTTTTGAGTTGTATGTCAACACAGCTAGATAATTAGATAATGAATAAGTTCTGCAACTTTCTCATATACTTTTTGCTTTGATTGCTCACCATTGCAAGATCTCTGCTTGCTATCAGTGAATTTAGACATTATTGTTTACATTCAGAGACTGAAAACCAGTACAGACCTAATACTACTCACGGAAAATGTGGACATAATTGTAGTCTAGTCTAGGCAATCCTCTGTGAGCTAAATACATCATCAGTACAAATCTCTCTCCTGCCTGATGTAGGTTTTCTGAAGCAATATCACACAGGATCTGTCTCGATCCACTGCCTCCGTGGCACTTTATCCCACATGATAGGCTTAGATACATTGACTAAGAAGCATGCAGTTTACTAGGCTTTATTAGCAAAACGGCACAATATGTTTTGTGCCATCTGGGCTAATAGTAGAGTAGACGTGTCCCCATGCCATACTATAGTGCAGAATAGTATCCTACGCTACCTCTATTAGTGCCTTCTCTGCTGTCCAGTGCCCACAAATACTCGCTTGCAGAAATAATAATTCCCCAAAAAACTAATAATCAAATAATTACTATAGTGTTAACAAAAATAATAGTAAATATAGATAGTGCCCCCACAAAAAACAGTGCCCCCCCACAGTGAATAACACCATTCAATTAGTACACCACAGTAAATTCAGCCCTTCACATAGTACTCCCTCTAAAGTGCCCCATATAATGCCATATATACAATTTTTGCTATATACATAGTCCCCAATATAAAATCATGCCTCATTGTGTCTCCCAAAGTGCCCCATATGTAAGTATTTCATATAGGGTGCTCCCCGAAGTGCCCCATATAAAATGATATGAAATTATGCTATATGTAAAGTGCCCTATTTAAAATTATGCCATTAATAAAGCTTTTCCTCTAATGCCACATATAAAATTATATCATGCATAGCCCCCAAATTTCCCCATAACCGTGACCAATTCACATTACTTATTCAACGAGGAGGATACCCGCATTGCCTCTTCTTGCCTATTGCCTGCATTTATGTGCAGCCTCAGACTGATGGTACCCATCATGACGTCATCACACAGGTGAGCATGCGGTGTGTTACGTAGGCTTCGGAATACAAGAAGTTGATGGTCTATGTAGTGGATGGCGGGATAGGGAAACAAAGGTTCCTTTGAACCTGCCATCATTTGTCTCATAGAGATCCCGCCCATTGATGAATCTGACCAGAAGATAACAAAAATTGCACAAAAAAATATATTTTTTTATGTGTGTATTTACCCATTAAATGCCGCCTTAGGCACTGAACCTCCATCACTGAAATACGGCCCTGGGCCCACACTTGATCTGACGACTGTACATAATATGAAGTGAGAGAATCACAGAGAGTGTGCAGTCAGCCAGCGTGTCCTTGTCCAACCTAATGTTCAGCTCAGAGTTTGCAACTAAAAGGAATCTGAAAAATAACTTGTTTTGTCTTTGTTCTTTCCTGCTAAATATCAAAGTAATTTCCTTTAATCAATACCACAGAAAAGTCAAGTGAATGTGTTCTCGGAGATAAAATTGCTTTGTGCAGGTCTGTGACTCTGAACTGAGAATCCAACACTGAATAAATATATCTAACACACCTGGAGATGTAGCAGAGCTGACTGTGTCATGTAACTATTTCTTCTGTGTATCATGATAACTCTACAGATAAGCTATCACAGCACATCGGGTCAAATTACAAACTCAGCACTACTACATCTGTACATACAAACACTTTACAATATAAGGGAGAATAGTTACAATATACACAATTGAGTCACATTATTATGAGCAGCAGCGAATATCCAGAGTAACCGGCGTGTGCAGCACGGGCAGCAGCTAGACGGACGGGCAGTGACTCAATAAGGTACTGGTCGGCGGTCTCCGGTATCTGGCGCCGTGCTGACTGCAGTACATCCCACATTTGCTGGAGGGTGGGTGGGGGAGGATCCCTAGAGCGAACAAGACGATCGAGGTCCCACAGATGATCAATTGGGTTCAAGTCTGGTGAATTAGGGGTCCAGGGAAGTACTTGGAAGTCTTGGTCGTGATCTTCCAGCCACTGTTGGACATTTCTAGCCGTGTGACATGTCGCATTGTCTTGCTGGAAGATTCCATCTGCACCAGGGAAAACAATCAGCATGTATGGGGGGGACTTGATCTGCAATGATGGATTCACACCCAGATCGCTTCAGAGCCGTCCACATGGATGAGTGGCCCAGAGAATGCCATGAAAATATCCCCCAGACCATAACGCTGCCGCCACCGGCTTGTGTTCCTCCAGCAATGGTTGCCGGGTGTGTGCCCTCTGATGTTTCTCGCCTGACGTGCCAACGTCCATCCGTTCGATGAAGCAGGAAATGTGGCTCATCGTAGAAGACAACCTGTGCCGATCATCGCTGGTCCAATTCCGATACTGACGTGCAAATGAAAGCCTTTTTTTTTCCGATGCGCCTTTGTTACATAAGAGCAGTGACCATCCGTCTATTTCAGAGCTCCATACGCAGTCGGGTTCGATGAACGTTTGTTTTAGACACACGTCTGGTAGCCCTCTGGATGATTTTCACTATGAGCTGCTCCACTGTCGTTCGGCCCTCGCGCACCTTCGAAGCCGACGTTCACCTCTCATATCACTGGCACGTGGTGCTCCGCAGTTTCCACGGCGGTTATTCACAATGGCGCCATTTATCCACTCTTGATAAATTTTCACCACAGTAGCACGCGAACAGTTCACAAACTGCGATTTCTGAGAAATACCGCCATGCTGGGCCCGAAAAGCCAATAACAATCCATTTTTTGCAACTCTGATAAATCGCCCCTTTTACCCATGACCACAAGTTATATGTGATCAGACAGCCTATCCCACACCTTATATACATATCAAACCAGCCCACGACACATCATCACTTCCTTCACTGGCTAAACGCTGCCGACGTCGAAAGTAGGAGGTGGTCATAATAATGTGACTCGACTGTGTAGTGATTATAATAATAATAATAATAATAAGATTCATTATTTTTCTCTTTCCGCATTTTCTTTCTTATCCAACTGTCATAGGGGTTGTAAACTTTTGTTTTCGTTTCATGAAAAAAATACTTTTTCCCCATTGCAACCTGCAGTATAAAGCATGGAGGATTTGTATTCTGTTTTATCTAAGGGACATTTATATAAATAAATCTACAGGTTCTATGATTCAGTGCCATTTACTGCAACTTCTCTTTGCCATGGTTTTGCGGATGAGGAACAAGGTGTACCGGGTCCCTTGTTCTAGTGATCGATGGGTGCCCCAGCAGTCGGACCCCCACTGATCTAACATGTATTACCTATCCAATGACTATTATTTTGGGCTGTTTTGAATTTACATAATTTTCTATGACAATCTGATCATCCAGAATATCTGATAATTTGCCACTTATAACGTCTATTGATGCCAGATTAAAGGAATTTTACTATATATATATATATATTACACAGTTAGGTCCAGAATTATTTGGATAGTGACACAATCTTCATGATTTGGGCTCTGCATGGCACGACATCGGATTTGAAATGAAACAACTGAGATGCAATTGACGTTAAGGGCATGCCCCCACGTGGCGGATTTCCTCCGCAACTGTCCGCATCAATGCCGCACAGAATCTGCGTTGCAGATTCTGCGGCGGATCTGCCCAAAATGTGCAGTAAATTGATGCGGACTAGCTGCTGCGGACTGCGGGAAAAGTGCTTCTCTTCTCTCTATCAGTGCAGGATAGAGAGAAGGGACAGCACTTTCCCTAGTGAAAGTAAACGAATTTCATACTTACCGGCCATTGTCTTGGTGACGCGTCCCTCTTTCGGCATCCAGCCCGACCTCCCTGGATGACGCGGCAGTCCATGTGACCGCTGCAGCCTGTGATTGGCCTGTGATTGGCTGCAGCCTGTGATTGGCCTGTGATTGGCTGCAGCTTGTGATTGGCCTGTAATTGGTTGCAGCCGTCACTTAGACTGAAACGTCATCCTGGGAAGCCGGACTGGAGACAGAAGCAGGGAGTTCTCGGTAAGTATGAACTTCTATTTTTTTTACAGGTTGCTGTATATTGTGATCGGTAGTCACTGTCCAGGGTGCAGAAACAGTTACTGCCGATCGCTTAACTCTTTCAGCACCCTGGACAGTGACTATTTACTGACGTCTCCTAGCAACGCTCCCGTAATTCCGGGAGCCCCATTGACTTCCTCAGTCTGGCTGTAGACCTAGAAATACATAGGTCCAGCCAGAATGAAGAAATGTCATGTTAAATAAGCAAGACGCATCCGCAGCACACATAACATGTGCATGACAGCTGTGGACTTCATTGCGGAATTTTTAGAATCTCCATTGAAGTCAATGGAGAAATTCCGCCATGAGTCCGCAACCAGTCCGCCACAACTCCGCAACATCCCTTGCATGCTGCGGACACCAAATTCCGCTCTGCAGCCTATGCTCCGCAGCGGAATTTTACGCATCGTCTAAACGAACACTGCTAAATAAAAGTGGAAGTCAATGGAGAAACGGCTCAGCGGATGGAATAACGCTGCGGAGTGTCCGCTGCGGAATTCAAGAGGAATTCCGCCACGTGTGGCTTTGCCCTTAGACTTTCAGGTTTAAAAATATCCTGTGAAACGTTTAGGAATCGCCACCATTTTTCTACACAGCCTCCTCATTACAGGGGCTCAAAAGTAATTGGACAAATTAACATTACCAGAAATAAAATGTTTTTTTAATACTTTGTAGAGAAAATCTTCTCTTTATGGTAGACTTGGATACTGATACATCTACTTCCAGGAGAGTGTTCGTCACTTGGGTAGATGTTGTGAAGGGGTTTTTCTTCACCATGGAAAGGATTCTGCGATCAACCACCACTGTTGTCTTCCGTGGACGTCCAGGCCTTTTGGAGTTCACGAGGTCACCAGTGCGCTCTTTTTATTCAAGAATGTAACAAACTGTTGATTTGGCCACTCCTAAAATTTGTGCTATCTCTCTGATGGATTTCTTCATTTTTTCAGCCTACTGATGGTCTGTTTCACTAGCATTGAGAGCTCCTTTGACCTCATGTTGTGGGTTCACAGCAACAGCTTCCAAATGCAAATGCCACACCTGGAATCAACTCCAGACCTTTTACCTGCTTAATTGATGATGGATTGACGAAGGAATAGCCCATGCAGCCCATTATATAGCTCTTGAGATAATTGTCCAATTACCTTTGGTCCCTTGAAAAAGAGGCAGCTACATATTAAAGAGCTGTAATTCCTAAACCCATCCTCAAATTAGGATGTGAATACCCTCAAATTAAAGCTGAGAGTCTGCACTTTAAGACCATATTGCTTATATAACTGTATATTCAATATGTTTTGGTAAACAGCTAAAATGCCAAAACCTGTGTCACTGTCGAAATAATTCTGGACCTAACTGTAAATATATATATATTACAGTTTTCCTACAGTCAATGGGATTTTAAAACACCTGGAGTTTGGCGCTTTCTGGGTGACATAGAAAACACCATGGAATATAATGCACAAGTATAAAATAAAATGCCAGGCTGCCGCTTGTTTATTTCGATCCCGTGGCGAGCGGTTGCTATAGTGAGAACCTCCTGGTGGATGTGGAATCCTGAACAGACAACTCCAAAGAATAATTCTCCAAATTAGAACTTCACAAAAACTTTTTTTCCTCCGAGCGCTAAGCCTGTCTCCCAGGGCGATTAGCAGTTTCATTCCTTTCTCAGCAGTTGGGTAATGATTACGGCTCCAGATGCTGCCGGAGTGATAAAGAGATTGATTAATTTCACTTGAAAGGGCATATGTTCAAAGAGAATCCAATCGGAACACAGAGAAGGAGCATTTGACATCTTGCAAGTCAGACTACCAGGACTTAGTGTCGAGCAAATAAGAGTTATGTATCTTGTCTGTTTAGCGCGTGGGGAATCAGATTTGTTATGCAGCCGTTTAATACAGGGATTGAGCCGTGGCGGCGGAGAGAGTAAGCGCTGGGAATCACGAGTACGCACAGTCAACCCAATATGTGTTTTAGAGATTAATGCACAGCAAAGATAATCTGTTCAGTGGCTCGATACAATATCTTGTACGCTGAGCTTAGAATTGATGCCATTTCTATATCTCTGAACCTATTTGGATTTCAAATGGGCTTTTGATTTTGGAAATATATCCTAATAGAAGTAAGGGCCTGTTCACATCACTGTTCATTTCCGTTCCGGGGTTCCGTCTGAGGTTTCCGTCGGGTGAACCCCTTAACGGAAAAGTGAAAGCACAGCTTCCATTTCAGTCACGATTGAGCTCAATGGTGACGGAAATATCACTAATGGTTTCCGTTCGTCACCATTCCGGCAGGTTTCGGTTTTCCGACGGAATAAATAGCGGAGTCGACTACGCTATTGATTCAGTCGGAAAACCGGAAACCTGCCGGAATGGTGACGAACGGAAACCATTAGCGATGTTTCCGTCACCATTGAGATCATTGGTGACTGAAACGGAAGCTGTGGTTTCACTTTCACTTTCCGTTGCGGGGTTCACCTGACGGAAACCTCCGACGGAACCCCGGAACGGAAAGCGAACGGGGATATGAACAGGCCCTTACTCAGCCAAATATAACCCTCATGTCAGGGGATTAAATAGGTCAAACCACCAACCACCAATAATTTCCATACTAAAAGACTGGAGTTGACCTGTAGAATCCCTTTTGGCCCTTTCAAAAATTTCCATTGATGCAATCATCTAAGGTTGACCATATCCATTAGATAATTGTCAGTGAATTGGTGAGATGGTGGGTCTAATGTGTATGGGGACAGCCTAACTATCCACATTTTATTCTATTCTGTTGACCTTCATCACTTTAAAGTGAGTCTCTACCTTTTAACACTATGGTGTTTTTAGGTCCAAAACTCTGTGCTGATCAATTTCTTAATATATCTTTATAGTGGTCGGAGCTTTCTTTTCCTTATACAGAGCTCCAAAGTAAAACATACAGTAAAACTACAAAATTCAGCCTGCAGCAACCACTAGGTGGAGCTTAGGAGCTTACTAGTATGCAGTAAGCTCCTAAGCTCCCTCTAGTGGTGGCTGCAGGCACACCGAATGTTATCATTTATGTCTGTACAATGAATTTGGGGCTCAGCATTATAAAAATGGACCTCCGACCTCTACAAAGATATATTATGGAATTAATTTGCATATAATATTTGATCCATTTAAATTAACAATAAAAAACAAATAGTGATCAAAGCTGGACATTCACTTTAAAGGATCATACACATATATTTAGTTTGTTTTATGTCCATATATTAAGGTATATGGACCTGATATAAACTATAAATCAGGCTGTGTGAATGTACCTTAAAGGGGTTTTCCACGACCAGACAACTCATGACCTATCCACAGGATAGGTCATCAGTATATGATCAGTGGGCGTCCGACACCCAGACCCCGCACCGATCAGCTGTTCCGGCTGCTTCTGGACACCAGACGTCCATGCCGCAAGCAGATGGCTACTGTCACGGAATAGCGGCCGAGGTGCAGTACTGCAGCTCTGCTCCTATTTAAGTGAATATGAGCAGAGCTGCAGTTCTGCAGAACGGACGCTATGCAATCTACGGAGCCATCTGCTTTTCCGGCTCCAACTACTGCATACCGTTCAAAACATTTGGAGCGCGGAGTCAGCCGGAACAGTAGATCGGTGCAGGTTCCGGGTGTCGGACTGACACCGATTATATACTGATGACCTATCCTGCGTATAGGTCATCAATTGTCTGGTCATAGACAACCCCTTTAAAGCAAAATTGCTGTAAAAACGGAAAAATCACATGATGTTTGTATATGTTCCATTCAAGCCCAAGTTTTGTGTTCTCTGTGTACATTGTTACAGTATAGTTTCTACATTGTAGCTGATAGTGACTGTTAACATCCTAACATATTTTCCCATAGTATCAAATTTGTGAGACTCCATCCAATTATATTTTTTAGTGTTGCTTACAGTTGGGGGGTGCCCGCAGTCACATGACAACTAAGCTCCATCCAAGGTAGAAAAATAACATTAGAAAATTATGCCTCATTAGACTTTGAAAAGTTTTGTTACAATGTTCAGTATTGGCCATCACTGGTATTCTACTCGTGGTCATCATTATAATATGTGATGATCAAAATAATTTTTCAGTTTCTCAGTGGCTCAGTCTTGTATACATTACTATTCACAATGGCAATCCATGTGTTAACATCAGCACTAATGAATGAAAGTTAATGAACCATTATTTATCCTCTAATGGACTCTTACCATATTGAACAAGGAATGATAAAAATAGACTCCATATTGCCTGAATCTGTTCTGTTCCCCCCGCGCTCCGCAGAGTCTTGGTCTCTGTGCACATTCTTTAATAGTGAAGTAATGAAATCGTTATCACAATGCCAATATCTCTGCTGATTGCTGCAAGAAGGATTCCTGCTCTCAACCTCAAATCCCTTGTGGGTTTCTGATCAAAAAAAGAGATGAGGAAGTTTCATGATCAGTCAAAACAATTAATTGTTGTAGATGTTTTCACATTGCATCATGAATCAGTAACAAATGTTAAGTAAAAAGCAAATGATCTGATGAATTCACATGAAACAAGACAACGAATTATAAATGTCAAATAACAACTAAAACAAAGCAATATAAAAATATTATTGTAGTTATAGTATTATAGTTATATAGTTTTATAGTAGTTATATTCTTGTATATAGGAGCAGTATTATAGTAGTTATATTCTTGTATATAGGGGCAGTATTGTAGTAGTTATAGTCTTGTATATAGGGGGCAGCATTATAGTAGTTATATTCTTGTATATAGGGGCAGTATTATAGTAGTTATATTCTTGTATATAGGGGGTAGTATTATAGTAGTTATATTCTTGTATATAGGAGCAGTATTATAGTAGTTATATTCTTGTATATAGGAGGCTGTATTATAGTAGTTATATTCTTGTATATAGGGGCAGTATTGTAGTAGTTATAGTCTTGTATATAGAGGGCAGTATTATAGTAGTTATATTCTTGTATATAGGGGGTAGTATTATAGTAGTTATATTCTTGTATATAGGGGCAGTATTGTAGTAGTTATAGTCTTGTATATAGGGGCTGTATTATAGAAGTTATATTCTTGTACATAGGAGGCAGTATTATAGTAGTTATATTCTTGTATATAGGGGCAGTATTGTAGTAGTTATAGTCTTGTATATAGGGGGCAGTATTATAGTAGTTATATTCTTGTATATAGGGGGCAGTATTATAGTAGTTATATTCTTGTATATAGGGGCAGTATTGTAGTAGTTATAGTCTTGTATATAGAGGGCAGTATTATAGTAGTTATATTCTTGTATATAGGAGCTGTATTATAGTAGTTATATTCTTGTATATAGGAGCAGTATTATAGTAGTTATATTCTTGTATATAGGGGCAGTATTGTAGTAGTTATAGTCTTGTATATAGGGGGCAGTATTATAGTAGTTATATTCTTGTATATAGGGGGCAGTATTATAGTAGTTATATTCTTGTATATAGGGTCAGTATTGTAGTAGTTATAGTCTTGTATATAGAGGGCAGTATTATAGTAGTTATATTCTTGTATATAGGAGCAGTATTATAGTAGTTATATTCTTGTATATAGAGGCAGTATTATAGTAATTATATTCTTGTATATAGGGGGCAGTATTATAGTAGTTATATTCTTGTATATAGGGGGGCAGTATTATAGTAATTATATTCTTGTATATAGGTGCAGTATTATAGTAGTTATATTCTTGTATATAGGGGCAGTATTGTAGTAGTTATAGTCTTGTATATAGGGGGCAGTATTATAGTAGTTATATTCTTGTATATAGGAGCAGTATTATAGTAGTTATATTCTTGTATATAGAGGCAGTATTATAGTAGTTATATTCTTGTATATAGGGGGCAGTATTATAGTAGTTATATTCTTGTATATAGGGGGCAGTATTATAGTAGTTATATTCTTGTATATAGGAGCAGTATTATAGTAGTTATATTCTTGTATATAGGGGCAGTATTATAGTAGTTATATTCTTGTATATAGGGGGCAGTATTATAGTAGTTATATTCTTGTATATAGGAGCAGTATTATAGTAGTTATATTCTTGTATATAGGGGCAGTATTATAGTAGTTATATTCTTGTATATAGGGGGCAGTATTATAGTAGTTATATTCTTGTATATAGGGGGCAGTATTATAGTAGTTATATTCTTGTATATAGGAGCAGTATTATAGTAGTTATATTCTTGTATATACGAGCAGTATTATAGTAGTTATATTCTTGTATATAGGAGCAGTATTATAGTAGTTCTATTCTTGTACATAGGGGGCAGTATTATAGCAGTTCCCTTATGTCCTAGCACAATAATGGGGAAAGCCTGCCCCTGTGAACTGGTAGGACAGATGAAACTTTTAATAAATTTAAATATTTAAATAACTGAGACCTACCCCTATACTATATAGGCCTAGACAGTCCGACCCACAGTGCATTTTTTTGTGTATTGTGGACATGTGGCGGATGTTTTGTAGCGAGATGCTGGTTTGGCATCTCACCTCTTAGTAGTAGAGTTTTTTTTCTCCAGCGGTTCTCTTCTGTATCAGGGAATTGGCTGGTGTCTCTGCTTCTTTTTGTTGTAACATCACTTCCGCCCCCCCCCCCCCCGTATTTTATTGGGGGTGGTTTAGTTTGTATTTCTTTACTTTTAGTACAGAGTTTCAAGAGAAAACTCTGCGTGGTTTAGTCACTTCAAGGGATATCTCCCTTTTGAATGAACCTGAGCTCTCATAATTTAATTAGGGTGTTCCCTAGCCTTGTCTGCTGGTATCTATGAGCCAGTGCAGCGAAGTGTTTTTCTTCTCTGGTCATTGAGTCCCATTGTGTAGAATTGAGAGTTATAAAACATGTTCTGCTTCTTTCAAGGTGTTTTTTTCCTTTCCAGTTCCTTTTCTAATTTATTCCTGTACTCCAGATTAATTTTTCTGTATTGTCTTTTAGATGTCCTCTGCAGGGTCAGGTGAACGTGTTGCAAGTGGTAGGAAGGTGAATTCCAAATGTAAACATCTATCCTGTGATGAATGCGGAGTTCCTTTACCTGACAGTTATGAGTTTAATAGATGTCAGACATGCCGTCCGCAAGTGCCGGCTGCAGAACCGTTCCTGCAAGACGTCATAATCTGGGTGAAGGATTATGTGCATGAATCCATGAAGGAGATGATGGAATCTTTTGCACAGATGTCGAAGTTGTCTACACGGCACGCTAAACGCGGAAGATTGGTTCGTCAACCTGAAGACGAATTTCAAGTTATTGATGAAGCCTATTCATCACCATCAGAGGAGGAGGAAGAGGAAACAGGAAAGACCCTTTTATTTTACTATTGTGAAGATCCAAAAATTATTAAAATCCATTCGCTCATGCGACCAGGATGTTTATCAGGGGGAAGCTCCAGAGTCCACCTCTAGGGAGGCTATGGCCTTCAAAGTGGATGAGACTTTATGTAAGTCTATGATGGCTAAATGGAAACATCCAGATAAAGGTCAAGTTTTTTCAAGAAGATTTAGCAACATGTTCCCTATACTGGAGGAACAGTATGAATGGGGACTACCACCAAAGGTTGATATGGCAATTGCCAAACTTTCACGTCATACCATCCTACCTTCAGGAGATGGTTCAAATTTGCAAGAGCCTGTGGATCGGCACTCAGACTGTGCCCTCAGGAGGGATTACTCTATTGCAGCAGCCCAGTGTTAAGTCGGTAAAGCCTCTGATGAGGTTTCTAAGAGTCCCCGGAAATGAATCCTTCAACTCCTGAGGGATATTGATTCCAGGGTTCCCCGAGACTATATGTTAGCCTCTTTCAAATATATCAATCTGGTGACTAATATCCTGTGCGACGTCTCCTATCAACAGGTAATATTGTCAGCCAGAGCATGGCCCTTTCTACTGCCGATATGCGCTCCCTGTGGCTAAACCTCAGGATAGCTGATAATGCTTTTAAATACAATTTATATAGGCTTCTATTTGAGCCAGATGGGCTCTTCGGATCTGAGCTGGATAAGCTCATGGAGAGCTTCTCTGACAAGAAGGGTAATTATATTATCCCAGTCCTTTTAGGTAGTCGTGGTCCATCTTGCTGGTATGTAATTCCAGCGACGATCTAGTTTTCAGAGAGGGGCTAGGCATGCTAGTGGGGCCAATAGACAGAGAAGGTCTAATTTCTGATGCCAGGGTTTCTCTGTTACTTCCTCCAGTCTCAGAGAACATTCCTGTAGGGGGTTGCCTGTCACACTTCCTAGAGGCTTGGATTTCCTCCATCTCAGACCCTTAGGTCTTGAACATCATCCGCTTCGGCTACTCCATCTATTAAATTGACATTCCTTCAGACAGGTTTGTTCGAACCAGCCTCCAACCTTCATTAAAGAGGCTCTGTCACCAGATTTTGCAACCCCTATCTGCTATTGCAGCAGATCGGCGCTGCAATGTAGATTACAGTAACGTTTTTATTTTTAAAAAACGAGCATTTTTGGCCAAGTTATGACCATTTTTGTATTTATGCAAATGAGGCTTGCAAAAGTACAACTGGGCGTGTTGAAAAGTAAAAGTACAACTGGGCGTGTATTATGTGCGTACATCGGGGCGTGTTTACTACTTTTACTAGCTGGGCGTTCTGATGAGAAGTATCTTCCACTTCTCTTCAGAACGCCCAGCTTCTGGCAGTGCAGATCTGTGACGTCACTCACAGGTCCTGCATCGTGTCGGACACATCGGCACCAGAGGCTACAGTTGATTCTGCAGCAGCATCAGCGTTTGCAGGTAAGTAGCTACATCGATTTACCTGCAAACGCCGATGCTGCTGCAGAATCATCTGTAGCCTCTGGTGCCGATGTGTCCTCGCTCGTCTGACACGATGCAGGACCTGTGAGTGACGTCACAGCGTGATCTCTCGAGAACACGGCTGTGTCTGCACTGCCAGAAGCTGGGTGTTCTGAAGAGAAGTGGATGATACTTCTCGTCAGAAAGCCCAGCTAGTAAAAGTAGTAAACACGCCCCGATGTACGCACATAATACACGCCCACTTGTACTTTTACTTTTGAACACGCCCAGTTGTACTTTTGCAAGCCTCATTTGCATAAATACAAAAATGGTCATAACTTGGCCAAAAATGCTCGTTTTTTAAAAATAAAAACGTTACTGTAATCTACATTGCAGCGCCGATCTGCTGCAATAGCAGATAGGGGCTGCAAAATCTGGTGACAGAGCCTCTTTAAAGCAAGCGGTTCTGGAGCACTCCATTCAGGATTTTCTCCTAAAGAGAGTACTGGAAGAAGTTCCAATTGATGAAAGAAGAAGGGATGTATTCTCCTCATATTTTCTAGTTCCCAATGTCACGAGGGGTACATGGACCCACTGGGCCGTACTGCCTTGATGGTATGTCATCTGGCCAACAACACAGGTCACAGTCTATAGTTCGTATAGGTGTACCTGTGGTAGCTCAGACAGTAGCAAGACATGCTCGGCTGGGACTAAGCAGCAGGCAGGCATGGTACTCAGCGCAGCGCGGCTCAAACTCAATACGGCACTTGACCAGGATAACATGGGATACAGGTTACAGGTAGCAGGAATGCGAAAACACTTAGGAGACCATTCGCATAGACAGACTAGGATAACGACAACAAAGCTCAGGTATTGCAGGGAGGGGCACAGACCTTCTTATAGTCCTGGGTGCTCTCGGAGCAATCAGCTCAATCTCCCACCTGTGAGTGCTCTGGCTCCTTAAGTCTGGACTGAGCTCGCGAGCGCACCCTGGTGGTCACTGTGGAACAGGACGGCCGCATGTGCAGACATCTCTGGAGAGAGGGGTGTCGACCGGATGGAAGAAGTTCGTGGTCAGCGACCACAGACGTTACACCCAAATCATCAGGAGATTGGAGTATAATTTTAGATTTAAGAAACCTTAACAGTTTCATTCGGGAAAATAAGTTCTGTAAGGAAACATTACGATTTGTCATTTCTATCCTAAATCCAGGAGACTTTATGGTAACTTTGGATATTAAGAGGTATCTCAGTACCATAGAAGGTTTTTGAGGATTCCTGTTCAGTTAAATGATGCGGTCAAGCAGCTTAAATTTACCACTTTTCCCTTTGAGATAACCTAGTTTCCACATACGTTTACCAAGATAGTCTCGACAGTGGTATCTCCCCTGAGGACTCGTGGAATCTCCATCATCCCCTATCTGGATGATTAGTTATTGAAAGCATCTTCAGAAGATCTGCTACTGGATCATCTGCAGAGTACTCTCTCTTTTCTACAACATCTCGGGTGGATGATCAATTGGGAAAACTTATGCGTTCATCCGTCCACCACGGTGGTGTTTCTGGAGTTTATTGTAGACCCTCAAGGGATGTCGCTGTCCCTACTTGCAGCAAGACGAACAAAGATTCCGGCAGCGTTGTATCTTCTGTCAGTACCTAAGCGGGCCTCAAGAACGCTAATGTGTGTACTGGGTCTGATGTCATCTGCTGTTGAGGCAGTTTTCTGGGCCCTGTGGCACTTACGGCTCCTACAGAGGGAAGTCCTGTGTCTATGGAATCACAATCTCAATGAGTTAGATGTAAGGTGCTGCCTGTCTTTGGAAGCTCGAAGCTCCCCCAGCTTGTGGAAGCATCCCAAGGATGGAAAGTCCAATGTTCAGCCTCGCTGGATCCTGTTGACAACTGATGCATACCAAACAGGTTGGTGAGCCCATCTAGACGGTATCCCTGTACAAGTCACATGGAACTATCAGGAAGTGCTGATGTCTGCAAACCTAAGGGAGCTCAGGGCCATTAGTTAAGCCCTTCAACATTTTGCCTCTCGGATCAGGGGGAAGGCGTTCAAAGTAATATCGAACAATATGACGTCTGTCCTGTACATAAACAAACAGGGAGGCACTCGATCCCAAACTATTCTTGGGGTAGTGAGATGATCCTATTATGGGCAGAGAAGAACCTTTCCCATTTGTTGGCGGATCACATTTGTGGATTCTTGAATTTGGTGGCCGATCATCTGAGTCGAGGACACGCCGAACTGGTCCTTAAGCACAGAGATTTTTCTTCAGATATGTTAGAGATGGGGAATACCAGAGATAGATCACATGGAGACGAAGTTCAATGCCAAGGTGAGGAATTTCTGGTCCCTTTACCAGTAGAACAGTCCCTTGGCAGTGGATGTTCTGTCCATACCTTGGAAGTTCAGGCTGCCCCCCATTTTCCTTGATACCGAGGGCATTGATGAAAATCAGGCAGGACCAGGCCATGGTAACAGCCATCATACTGTTTTGACCAAAGAGGTCTTGTTTACCCAATTGATTCAGATGAGTCAAGGGTGCTATTGAAGACTTCCCCCAGTGCAGAACCTGGTTTCTCAAAGCTCGCAGCTCTGCCCGGACCTAGCCAGATTCAACCTGACAGCCTGGAGGTTGACCAGTCCCTACTACAAGCTAGAGGGCTTTCTGAGACTGTCCTAAGGACAATATCACAGTCAAGGTCGGATGCCACAAAGAAGGTCTACCCCAAAATCAGAATTATATTCTCGGCCTGCTGTCTAGAGAAGGATGTGGACACGCAAAATACTCAACACAACAAGATTCTGGATTCTGGATTTCCCTCAGGACTGTCTAGACAAAGGGCTCAGTCCCTCTACTCTAAAGGTTCAAGTTGCTCCTATGTCAGAATTCCTTGACACACAGTTGTCGCAGGAGCCCTTAGTGAAAAGATTTCTCAAAGGTTCTGTTAAACAGAAACCTTCCATCATGAGACATGTTCCTCAGTGGGACTTGCCAGTTGTGTTAAAAGGCCTATGCTCTTCATCATGTGAGCCTGTGGCTTAGTTTAATCATAAATATCTATCTTTTAAGATAGCTTTTTTTTTTAGCCATTACCTCGGCCAGGAGAATAGGGGAACTTAAAACTCTATCTGCAATTGATCCATATATTATCTTTCTTCTGGACAAAGTCTTATTAAGATTTTTTTTTCCTTTCTCTCATTGTTTTTTCCTTTTATTATTAAAATATTTTTTATTTACTTGTCAGTTAGTTTTCCAATTGTAAAGCCTTGTAAAATCCATCTATCATTCTGTCTGTCAATCTTCCTACATATATACACATACATACATACATGATTGCATACATACTGTATATGTGTATATATTGTATTCTCACACTAGTATGTTTGTATTTTTGTTTTTTGTTTGTTTTTTTTAGCTATTTTTAGATTTGAGCTTTTGTTCGCATACAGAATCAGAAATAATGTCCTCAATTTCTGTATCCTCTGCTCTTGCCGCTGGATTTTTACTGTACTTTAATTTTATTTTCTCTGTTACTTTTTTTTATTTTATGGGGTTTGAGGATTTCTGGCAATTTACCATCAGCCACACATCACTTCAGAAACACAAAAAGTCATTTATTGCTATTCAGTCCTTCTATCTTTGAAGAAATCTTGAGATATAATCATTTTTTTCCTACATAATATATAAACCCAAAGGAACGGCAGAACAAGTTTGAGAATCTTTTCATGTGGGCCGAGCTCCAGCATCTAAGCATTATTCGGGGTTTTATTTTTCACAGTGATTCACAGACGATCACGTCTCAGTTGGGAGTTACTGTACAATCATCTTTGTGAGTGTAATGGGAAAGGCAAACTGAATAGATTAACAATGTTACCACCGTCTTGTAAACTGTAAGCTCTTGGGACCAGTAAACCAAAAATGCTTTGTATTACTAAAGAGCGCCTGTCGCTGCGAATTAACATTTTAATAGCGTAGTAAAAACGCTCAGATTTCATGCTTTCAATTTTCATGCTTTCATTCTATTTTTCTATTTGACTTTTAAATGGTGATGGTGTATTATGTAAATAAGACATATTCTGTAACTTTTGCGCAATAGAGAGAATTAAGATGTCCCCTGTTATTGCGACTTGAGAAGGGGAAAGTAAGAAGTCATTGCTAAAATGAAGGAAATTCAGTAACCCGGGGTGAACTGAAAGTTTACTGAGCCCAATGCGGAGGAGATCACCCGTTAAATTCTGTCAATGAAGTAGTTAACTGCTACAGGTGGGGACTCACTGCTATCATCACCCACACGGGTTGGAAAGTGAAGTCTAGGGGGTCACCTCAGCTATGGGACCCATGGGCGTCAGGGTTGTTCAAGAAAAGCCCACCTAAACATCTTCTGAAATCATTCGGACGACTCAGAAGATTCATTATTGAAGGTCCATGAGCCAAGACCACCGCCAATTCTAAGGACAAAGAACAATGACGCATGATCAGGACGAGGTTTTAGAAACGTAATATATTAAAAAAATTAATTCTGTTTATATTCAAAGACAGCAAGCAGAGATGTTGACCACTGTGACTAATTATGTTGTATCATTGCTGCATATATGCCATTCAGGAGTCTGGGGATGCTGGACAACGACACCTGTGGGAGTTGGTGGTTATATTGGTTGTTGTCGAGCTTTCCAAGGTATGGCTGACTGGGAATTTTTCAGATGACTTTTGGACTTAGATTTACTAGAAATATTTGATTGCGGGTAAAATGCTCTTAAGTAGATGATTATATTATTATTCTGTACAAAAAGCATGAAATGGTCCTTGCAGTGAGTTCTGTGTTTTGCTGCTGTGATCTCACAGCCGGGGACCCTGATCTAAAGAGTTGTACAAACAGAGATATACTGCGCCCTACTCCATAGTTATCTATAGTGCAGCGATTGCACTTCATCCTGCTAAAGAGCTCTCCAGGGCTGATTTATAAGAGCTCTTCCCTCAGCATACATCCAAATTAAATGTGAGAACCTCCGACTAAAAAGTAATTGCTCCAAGGCCATGATTCAAAAGGATAAAAAAAAATCAATTTTCGTTTTATTTAAAAAGGAAAGAAAGTTTAGATCCACAGTTGTCTCCCATCTAATACTGAAATCATTGATTGAGCTGATTTACATTGTAAATAAATATATTTCTTACAGTAATAAACAGGAAAGGATATTTATTTAGGTAGCGCAAGGGAAACTCAGCTTATCCTTTGCATTACTTTTGATGTATTTCCCCCTGCAAAAATATAACTACTGTGGTACTGCCCCCTATGTACAAGACTATAACTACTATAATGCTGCCCCCTATGTACAGGACTATAACTACTATAATGCTGCCCCCTATATACAAGAATATAACTACTATAATACTACTCCTATATACAAGAATATAACTACTATAATACTACCCCTATATACAAGAATATAACTACTATAATACTGCCCCCTATATACAAGAATATAACTACTATAATACTGCTCCTATATACAAGAATATAACTACTATAATACTGCTCCTATATACAAGAATATAACTACTATAATACTGCCCCCTATATACAAGAATATAACTACTATAATACTGCCCCCTATATACAAGAATATAACTACTATAATACTGCCCCAATATACAAGAATATAACTACTATAATACTGCACCCTATATACAAGAATATAACTACTATAATACTGCCCCTATATACAAGAATATAACTACTATAATACTGCCCCTATATACAAGAATATAACTACTATAATACTGCCCCCTATATACAAGAATATAATTACTATAATACTGCTCCTATATACAAGAAAATAACTACTATAATACTGCCACCTATATACAAGAATATAACTACTATAATACTGCTCCTATATACAAGAAAATAACTACTTTAATGCTGCCCCCTATGTACAAGACTATAACTACTATAATGCTGCCCCCTATATACAAGAATATAACTACTATAATACTGCCCCTATATACAAGAATATAACTACTATAATACTGCCCCCTATATACAAGAATATAATTACTATAATACTGCCCCTATATACAAGAATATAACTACTATAATACTGCCACCTATATACAAGAATATAACTACTATAATACTGCTCCTATATACAAGAAAATAACTACTTTAATGCTGCCCCCTATGTACAAGACTATAACTACTATAATGCTGCCCCCTATGTACAAGACATATAACTACTATAATACTGCCCCCTATGTACAAGAATATAAGTGCTATAATACTAACCAATATGGAGACGATTATTATTATTAGTCCTCATTCACACATTACAGATTTGGTTAGTATTTTGCATCAGTATTTTGAAGTAAATCTGTAGTAGATGGAAAGAAGGGAAGAAGTATGAATTCTTCCAATATATTTCCCGTGTTCAGTATCCAGTCCTGGTTTTGGCTTACAAATACTAATGCAAAATACTGATTAAAAGTTGCAATATGTGAATTAGACCTTATCATTGATACTGCTATGAATAAGAATATGCACATACAGGAGAATAGTAATTTCAATATAAAGTTGATATTAGATGACTCTACATAACCAGGAAATGTTTCTATACTTATGAAGGCTCTTTCATTGATATAATTTTGAGATGTGCTGTTGCTGTTTACGACTCCTATTGGTCTTTATTAGCTGCTTTAGGGCATGCCCACATGTGGCGGTTTTCCTCCGCAACTGTCCGCATCAATGCCGCACAGAATCTGCGTTGCAGATTCTGCGGCGGATCTGCCCAAAATGTGCAGTAAATTGATGCGGACTAGCTGCTGCGGACTGCGGGAAAAGTGCTTCTCTTCTCTCTATCAGTGCAGGATAGAGAGAAGGGCCAGCACTTTCCCTAGTGAAAGTAAAAGAATTTCATACTTACCGGCCGTTGTCTTGGTGACGCGTCCCTCTTTCGGCATCCAGCCCGACCTCCCTGGATGATGCGGCAGTCCATGTGACCGCTGCAGCCTGTGATTGGCTGCAGCCGTCACTTAGACTGAAACGTCATCCTGGGAAGCCGGACTGGAGACAGAAGCAGGGAGTTCTCGGTAAGTATGAACTTCTATTTTTTTACAGGTTGCTGTATATTGGGATCGGTAGTCACTGTCCAGGGGGCAGAAACAGTTACTGCCGATCGCTTAACTCTTTCAGCACCCTGGACAGTGACTATTTACTGACGTCTCCTAGCAACGCTCCCGTAATTACGGGAGCCCCATTGACTTCCTCAGTCTGGCTGTAGACCTAGAAATACATAGGTCCAGCCAGAATGAAGAAATGTCATGTCAAAAAAGCAAGACGGATCCGCAGCACACATAACATGTGCATGACAGCTGCGGACTTCATTGCGGAAATTAGAATCTCCATTGAAGTCAATGGAGAAATTCCGCCATGTGTCCGCAACCAGTCCGCCACACCTCCGCAACAGACAGAGCATGCTGCGGACACCAAATTCCGCTCCGCAGCCTATGCTCCGCAGCGGAATTTTACGCATCGTCTAAACGAACACTGCTAAATAGAAGTGGAAGTCAATGGAGAAACGTCTCCGCTGCGGATTAACGCCGCGGAGTGTCCGCAGCGGAATTCAAGTGCAATTCCACTACGTGGGGCTTTATCCTTATAGTTTGTATTGTCCAAGCATAGAAAGTTTTTCTAAAATCTGTAGTGGAATTGCTGCAGTTGCTTTGTTTGGTGTTGATTTCCTCCCGAATCACTTGCATAGTCCACTTGGTTTCCCATCTGTTCATTGCGAGGCTTCCAGGTATTACCAGCTGAGCACATTGATACCCATGAGGCGCTAGTAACTCGATTGGACAGCGACTGTTCAAGTGCTGACACATCCGTCATTGGTCGGATTATCTTTGTCGCAATGACGATCTACAGTTGGGATTTTAATATTACGTTAGGTTTTAGGAAACTTTTTGTTCAAAGTGACTGTTAAAATGGAACTTAAAAAGTAGTTACAATAAGATACATAACATCCCTATTAATATTTTTAGTCTTTTATGGATTTTTTTGTACATTTGACAGTCCGGTCAGAAGATCCACAATGTCCACTAACCTATGATGCAGATAGATTTATAAACTGAGACTACCTCAAATTTTTTTACAAAATGTTTTCAATTGTTTTCATTTACATTTTTTTTTAAATCATTTAAAAAAATAAAATAAAAAAAGACTGAAGCCTTTTCTTTTGTCTCGACAGGTCCCCTTTAAAACAAATTTGTTAAAGGGGTTGTCCTATTTGAGCAATCCTTTTTTTTGTTGGGAGGGTAGAAGTTGATCACAGACTATTCCATTGCTAGTATTCCCAGCAATCAGCTGTAATCTGTGGGGAATCGTGGTAGCAAGTGAATCATTTTCCTGCAGCGTCACCACAGGGGAAATTAGGCATTACACAGAACCCATTGAAATCACTCGTCTGTTCGTGGGTGTGTTCAGTCCTCCACTGTGAGAGACACTCTTTGTAGCCACTCTGGCTAAGAGATAAAGGTCCTGAATGGGAGACGCCCTTTATTAACTCCAAATTCCTTGTTACGGTATTTGAAAATGGGTCTTCTAAACCAGACAACCCCTTTAAGAAAATTGGGGGCCATTTGGCAGCTCATCTGTAAAGTGAATGTCTTTGAAACCCTTTCATAATATATATGTATATGGGCAGGAGCAAAGTTTTTCTAATACAGATCTCCAAGTCTCCTGTTTTCCCTGACACTGTAATAGATAAATGATAACATTCTGCCTGCCTGCAGTCTCCACTAGGGGGAGCTTACTGAAGGAGCTTACTTACCCCAGGAGCTTACTGAAGATCGATCTATAATTGAATATTGTAATATTGAAATAATAAATTCATATGCATTAAACTCAAAAGGGAAACGGTCAGTAGGTTTGGCGCCACTAAACCACCAGCATGCCATTCTGCAGTTTGGGTTTTGGGTCTACGTCAAAAATGTATGTTTCAGGAATTATTACCAAAGTAAATTACAACCTCCCAGAGAGGAGTCCAGGTAAGGGGCTCAGCTGCATTGGGCGCAAGCGCATTGTGCACATGAAGTGGAGGACAGTTCACCGTATTTCTCTGTGCATGCGCAGTGTACTGTCCTCAGCTTCATGGGCATGCACCCGATGCAGCTGGACTCCTTTCGGTAAGTTGTAATTTACTTTACTAACTATTCCTGAAACGCCCATTTTTTACATCGGCAGGTTGCATAGTGGCGTGCCTGTGGTTTAGTGGATCCAAACCTACTGACAGGTTCCCTTTTAGCTCCCCTAGTGGTGGCTAAAGGAAGATAGAATTTTATGGCTTTGAAAAAGGAAGCAAGGAGTTTGGGGATCCATGAGCTTTATTTTTCTGATATAGAACCCCAAAGTTGCAACGTTTTGTAGGGTCTCTTAAAACCCAGGTGCTATTTCAAAGCAGCAAATCTAGGTTATATAGTGTAGAGTATTTTTCACTCCGATTTGTAAGTGTCTAACACAAAATACCATCTATTCAATATATTCAGTGTTCCCATGTGCAGCTCTGGGATCTAAGGCAACTAGTCTAATTAAAATAATTATAATTGCAAAAAAAAATTCTCTTTAAAATGTTCTTTGTGTAGGAGTTCTTCATATCTGCGGCAATACAAAAATGCCCCCCCCCCTTTCTAAAGGCCCCTATTATTACATATTTGTCACAATTATGGTTTCTGATTTTCAAACCAAGTATAATATTAAATGAAGGTAACTTGATTAAATATTCATTTATTAGTTTACATCCATATCACCCATATGAAGATGCAGTTGGTTGAGCACAGTTTATTATACCAAACCCTAATGTGTATTTATATGTGCAGATTGCGTGGGTTTTTTGCTACATTGGGTTTTCCATGGCATTTTTGTGTAACTCTGCCATTTATTTGCCTTGATTTTGCTACAATCACTGCAAAAAATACCTTAAAACCTGTACATGTAAATACATACTTAAAGGGGTTCTCCGCTTTAGACAATCCCTATAGTGAAAAGGGTCCCTTTACAATAAGCAGATCACAAAGTGTCCCCCTGCTGGGACCCTTAGTGATCAGCTATAATCCGTGGGAAAATCTGGGATGAAATGTTAAATTTCCCTGCAGCACCTCCACAGGACAAACTAAGCATTACACGGCGCCCTTTTAAATTAATGGGCTGTCTGTGTAATACAGGACAGGTCCTCCAGAGTGAGAAATGCTCCTTGTAACCGGGGAAAGTTTAAAGGTGTTATGTAGGGACCGAAAAATATTAGCAGTGTTGCTGTAAGCTATGTACAAGCAGTAGCAGTAGTACAGCGATTACATAGAGTACAGCGGGATCGGCCACATGACGAAGAGTCATATCGTCATCAAAGAAGGCTGTGCAACCAGACTTACGGTCCCTCGGAAGCGCTATTAAAGATTTAAATCTCAGAATCAGTGCGACGGGGGACCGGAATATATATTAGCGATTTTATTCACATCCTGCAGGGACTACAATGCTAATAATTTTTGGTCCCCACATAACCCCTTAAATTTAGCTTTGCTAGTCCTATATCTAAATACCCTTGCCAAGGCAGAATTGCTTCTTGGTGCCCTCTGGCACTCATCACCCGGGCACATGCCCTGCCAGCTCCCCACTGTCCTTGCCCCTGGCAGGAACAATTCATGAAATATCCCAGAAGAACAATCACGGGAATGGAGGACTCCTGATGCATTGGAAGGTAGCTCACTTTGGTGGGTGGTAAGGGGCCAATGACCACTCGTAGTCTACCAATTGTGGGTGTTTACTTTTACATCACTATCTTGACGATGTAGCCATCGTATTAAGTACGTACGTATGGAATATAAGGTTATTGACTATGTTGGGGCAGTAGCAGATGAAGGGGGACAACCTCTTTCTGCACTTTCTTACACACAATGGAGAAGATTTATCAAAACTGGTGGAAGAGAAAAGTGGAGCAGTTGTCTTGCAGGTCTCATTTCCGACACGTCCGCCACCTGATTGGTTGATATGGACAACCGCTCTACATTAGTATTAATACATCTCCCCCAGTGACTCTCTGACTAGCTACAATGGGCAAACTTACAATCTGATAGCGAATCACCCCTCCGACTCTTTATTCCAATGTCATACATTGACGAATCGCTCTGCCGCACCGCGGTCGTGAACTTTACCTTGTGTACTATGTATCCAGACAGTATTTGAAACTAACATTTATTACACGCAGCACTTGGTGTTAGGAAAACAGTGCTCTTAAACAGATGGATACGCTGCTATAACAGCCAGGAGCAGATGGGCTTATTAGGTTTTAATACAAAAAGTTCGAGAGAAGAAATGTGCGAGGAGCGGTTTTCGTTTCCAGACAAAAAAAAAAAATAGTAATCATTGAGCAGGAGCCGAGCATAATGAGTCCTGCTGGATAAATACAACTTGCTTGTGCATTATAGAAGTGGTGCAAAAATCTGTTCCTTGTTCTTTGTGTTGTAGTGATTGGTGCTCATGTATAAGTAATGGGGGAGATGCCGTAATGTAGTCTTTATAAAGTGTTCAAAGAGGAGCAGTGTGAAACTTTTTTTTACTTACAAAATCTTTTTAAGACGTCTTGTTCATTTTGCAACATATGCGTAAGGCAAGGTTCACTTTTCATTGCTGCACCGCATCTAAACACCATGGCATAAAGACACAATAATATATGTGCTTTTGTTACAATTGTTGGTGAAATCGTTTTTCTTAAAGGCTATGTACACCTTAAAATTCGTAAAAATTCGTAGTAGTCCAGTGACAGTGCGTCCTGTGTGTCTCTGAGACGTAGGATCCATCTGTTACTGATCACATCTAAGTTATGAACTTAGATGTGATCGATAACAGCTCAATCCTGTGTGTGAGAGACACATAGGACCCGATGACACTGAACCCGTCAGTGCTCCAGACCTGACGCAGCTGTATCTCAAAAAGTAAAAATCATTTTTAATAAAAACTATTTATAAAGTTGCACTAATCCCACTGACTGACATTTTTATTTAAAAGAAAAATTACATTCAAAGGTTTACATAGCCTCTAAGGAAGTATTATTTGGATAATGCATATTATTTGGGCACTATGAGGTGGTATTTTGTGGGCTGCATATGAAGTATTATCCGGTCATTTTAAGAGAGTATTATCTACAAACTGTATAGTGGCATTATTTGGACACTGAGTGGCACTATTATTTGGGCATCTTTTGCAGCTTTTCAACTTGCAAGAAAAAAACATCTAAAAAATGTTGTGTGGGGACCCTACTTTGCTGGTCCTGGTTCTGGAATTGTCACCCAGCTTTTCCAGACTCCATCATGGAAAATCAAGTTATATAGTGACATGGATGTCAGACAGATTTCCCAGACATAGATATACTTAGGCAAAATATTGTCTTATCGGTTAGTGCAGTATTTATGCAGTTTCACTGGTTTTAGCCGCATTTTTATCTTTTCACAAAGTATAACCTTGAAAAGGGCTGAAATACAGAAATATGGAAAACGACTAAGCTGTATGAAGAAACCCACGTAGACGGCAGAAGATAACACTTCCAGCAGCAAATAATGACAAGTCTCTTAAAATTAACAATTGCATGCATTGAGAATGTTGTATTCCATAATGAGGTTATAGTTCTCCTTCTCTGTACTCTGTATAAATGTGTCTACATATAATTGTTTCCTTTGTTACTAAAGCCCAAGTAATGACCCCAGATAACTTAAAGCGCAGCTCAAACTCCAAAAGATATTTACATCAAGGAAACTTTTACAATCAACGGAAAGAAAATAAAACACATTGGGGCAAATTAATTAATAATGGCTTAAAGAGCATCCTTCTGCAGTGATAAAGGCCATGAGAGAATCTAACTACTATAATACTGCCCCCTATGTACAAGAATATAACTACTATGATACTGCCCCCTATGTACAAGACTTTAACTACTATAATACTGCCCCCTATGTACAAGAATATAACTACAATAATACTGCCCCTATATACAAGAATATAACTACTATAATACTGTCCCCTATATACAAGAATATAACTACTATAATACTGCCCCCTGTATACAAGAATATAACTACTATAATTCTGCCCCTATGTACAAGAATATAACTACTATAATACTGCTCCTATATACAAGAATATAACTACTATAATACTGCCCTCGGTATACAAGAATATAACTACTATAATACTGCCCCTATATACAAGAATATAACTACTATAATACTGCCCCCTATATACAAGAATATAACTACTATAATACTGCTCCTATGTACAAGAATATAACTACTATAATACTGCTCCTATATACAAGAATATAACTACTATAATTCTGCTCCTATGTACAAGAATATAACTACTATAATACTGCTCCTATATACAAGAATATAACTACTATAATACTGCCCTCGGTATACAAGAATATAACTACTATAATACTGCCCCCTATATACAAGAATATAACTACTATAATACTGCCTCCTATATACAAGAATATAACTACTATAATACTGCCCCCTATGTACAAGAATATAACTACTATAATACTGCCCCCTATATACAAAAATATAACTACTATAATACTGCTCCTATATACAAGAATATAACTACTATAATACTGCTGCTATATACAAGAATATAACTACTATAATACTGCCCTCGGTATACAAGAATATAACTACTATAATACTGCCCCGTATATACAAGAATATAACTACTATAATACTGCCTCCTATATACAAGAATATAACTACTATAATACTGCCCTCGGTATACAAGAATATAACTACTATAATACTGCCCCCTATATACAAGAATATAACTACTATAATACTGCCCCTGTATACAAGAATATAAGTACTATAATACTGCCTCCTATATACAAGAATATAACTACTATAATACTGCCCTCGGTATACAAGAATATAACTACTATAATACTGCCCCCTATATACAAGAATATAACTACTATAATACTGCCTCCTATATACAAGAATATAACTACTATAATACTGCCCCCTATGTACAAGAATATAACTATTATAATACTGCCCCCTATATACAAGAATATAACTACTATAATACTGCTCCTATATACAAGAATATAAGTACTATAATACTGCTCCTATATACAAGAATATAACTACTATAATACTGCCCCTATATACAAGAATATAACTACTATAATACTGCCTCCTATATACAAGAATATAACTACTATAATACTGCCCTCGGTATACAAGAATATAACTACTATAATACTGCCCCCTATATACAAGAATATAACTACTATAATACTGCCTCCTATATACACACGAATATAACTACTATAATACTGCCCCCTATGTACAAGAATATAACTACTATAATACTGCTCCTATATACAAGAATATAACTACTATAATACTGCTCCTATATACAAGAATATAACTACTATAATACTGCCCCCTATATACAAGAATATAACTACTATAATACTGCCCCCTATATACAAGAATATAACTACTAGAATACTGCCCCTATATACAAGAATATAACTACTATAATACTGCCTCTATATACAAGAATATAACTACTATAATACTGCCCCTATATACAAGAATATAACTACTATAATACTGCCCCCTATATACAAGAATATAACTACTATAAGGGCGGGTTCACACATAGCGGAATTTCACTTAAATTCCGCTGCGGACACTCCGCAGCGTTAATCCGCAGCGGAGCCGTTTCTCCATTGACTTTCACTTTAATTTAGCAGTGTTCGTTTACACGATGCGTACAATTCCGCTGCGGAGCATAGGCTGCGGAGCGGAATTTGGTGTCCGCAGCATGCTCTGTCTGTTGCGGAGCAGTGGCGGACTGGTTGCGGACTCATGGCGGAATTTCTCCATTGACTTCAATGGAGAGTCAAAATTCCGCAATGAAGTCCGCAGATCTTATGTGTGCTGCGGAGCGTATTGTTTTTACTACCATGACATTTCTTCATTCTGGCTGGACCTATGTATTTCTAGGTCTACAGCCAGACTGAGGAAGTCAATGGGGCTCCCGTAATGACGGGAGCGTTGCTAGGAGACGTCTGTAAATAGTCACTGTCCAGGGTGCTGAAAGAGTTACGCGATCGGCAGTAACTGTTTCTGCACCCGGGACAGTGACTACCGATCACAATATACATGTATCTGTAAAAAAACATATAAGTTCATACTTACCGAGAACTCCCTGCGTCTGTCTCCAGTCCGGCCTCCCAGGATGACGTTTCAGTGTAAGTGACGGCTGCAGCCAATCACAGGCCAAGCACAGGCTGCAGCGGTCACATGGACTGGAGCGTCATCCAGGGAGGTCGGGCCGGATGCCGAAAGAGGGACGCGTCACCAAGACAACGGGCGGTAAGTATGAATTTCTTTGACTTTCACTAGGGAAAGTGCTGTCCCTTCTCTCTATCCTGCACTGAATAGGGAGAAGAGAAGCACTTTTCCTGCAGTCCGCAGCGGCCAGTCCGCATCAATTTTCTGCACATTTTGTGCAGATCCGCTGCAGAATCTGCAACGCAGATTCTGTGCGGTATTGATGCGGACAGTTGCGGAGGAATTCCGCCATGTGTGGTCATGCCCTAATACTGCCCATATATTCAAGAATATAACTACTATAATACTGCCCTCTATATACAAGAATATAACTACTATAATACTGCCCCTATATACAAGACTATAACTACTATAATACTGCCCCCTATATACAAGAATATAACTACTATAATACTGCTCCTATATACAAGAATATAACTACTATAATACTGCCCCCTATGTACAAGAATATAACTATTATAATACTGCCCCCTATATACAAGAATATAACTACTATAATACTGCTCCTATATACAAGAATATAAGTACTATAATACTGCTCCTATATACAAGAATATAACTACTATAATACTGCCCCTATATACAAGAATATAACTACTATAATACTGCCTCCTATATACAAGAATATAACTACTATAATACTGCCCTCGGTATACAAGAATATAACTACTATAATACTGCCCCCTATATACAAGAATATAACTACTATAATACTGCCTCCTATATACACACGAATATAACTACTATAATACTGCCCCCTATGTACAAGAATATAACTACTATAATACTGCTCCTATATACAAGAATATAACTACTATAATACTGCTCCTATATACAAGAATATAACTACTATAATACTGCCCCCTATATACAAGAATATAACTACTATAATACTGCCCCCTATATACAAGAATATAACTACTAGAATACTGCCCCTATATACAAGAATATAACTACTATAATACTGCCTCTATATACAAGAATCTAACTACTATAATACTGCCCCTATATACAAGAATATAACTACTATAATACTGCCCCCTATATACAAGAATATAACTACTATAATACTGCCCATATATTCAAGAATATAACTACTATAATACTGCCCTCTATATACAAGAATATAACTACTATAATACTGCCCCCTATATACAAGAATATAACTACTATAATACTGCCCCTATATACAAGAATATAACTACTATAATACTGCCCCTATATACAAGAATATAACTACTATAATACTGCCCTCTATATACAAGAATATAACTACTATAATACTGCCCCCTATATACAAGAATATAACTACTATAATACTGCCCCTATATACAAGAATATAACTACTATAATACTGCCCATATATTCAAGAATATAACTACTATAATACTGCCCTCTATATACAAGAATATAACTACTATAATACTGCCCCCTATATACAAGAATATAACTACTATAATACTGCCCCTATATACAAGAATATAACTACTATAATACTGCCCCTATATACAAGAATATAACTACTATAATACTGCCCTCTATATACAAGAATATAACTACTATAATACTGCCCCCTATATACAAGAATATAACTACTATAATACTGCCCCTATATACAAGAATATAACTACTATAATACTGCCCATATATTCAAGAATATAACTACTATAATACTGCCCTCTATATACAAGAATATAACTACTATAATACTGCCCCTATATACAAGAATATAACTACTATAATACTGCCCCTATATACAAGAATATAACTACTATAATACTGCCCCTATATACAAGAATATAACTACTATAATACTGCCCTCTATATACAAGAATATAACTACTATAATACTGCCCCCTATATACAAGAATATAACTACTATAATACTGCCCCTATATACAAGAATATAACTACTATAATACTGCCCCTATATACAAGAATATAACTACTATAATACTGCCCCTATATACAAGACTATAACTACTATAATACTGCTCCTATATACAAGAATATAACTACTATAATACCAGAACAGAAAAAGAGCTAATGTAGAACGGCATGCCACCAAAATGTGTTCCTATTCCGTTTTCATATAAATCATAATACACAGTAGAACTGGTAGAGTAAACTTCAGTATATATTGACAATTACAATTTAAAAAGGTCACTGAATCATTGTACAAAAATAAAGATTATTATTAATATTATTATTACATTTATTCTTAGAGGCTATTAAAATGATAGATAACACATGTGTATATTTTGTATCTTTCCCAGCTAATAAATACTTAATGGTTTTCCAGGTACATGGGGTCAATGCATAGGTGAATGTGGACCTGGTGGACTACAAAGCCGCTCAGTTTGGTGTGAGCATGGAGAAGGTTGGGTGGCTCATATCAAAAACTGTGATCCACAGGATGAGCCTGCAAGCCAAAGGAACTGTTTTAAAATCTGTGACTGGCACATTGACCTCTATCATTGGGAGCCTACAGAATGGGCCACTTGTGTTCTTGTGCCCTCTGCCCACAGTGAGGTTAAAACCGGATCCTTGGAGTGTGTCACTGCTCAACGAGGCTTACAGCAGAGAGAAATCACCTGTATCCACAACATCAACAGATCCATTGTTCATTCTGAAATCTGTGAACATTTTTCACCACGGCCACCAATTGAACAAGCTTGTCTGGTACCTTGCCCCCAGAATTGTATAGTTTCCGAATTCTTACCATGGTCTACATGCAGTACAAACTGTGGAACCCATCTCCAGCACAGAACTCGATCCGTCATCTCTCCACCTTCATATGGTGGAGCAGATTGTCCAAACCTCACAGAATGGAGGTCATGTCCATTTCGCAGCTTCTGCTCTTTCGGAGAAGAGGAACATACATACAGTCTTAAGGTTGGACCATGGAGTGAGTGCAGACTGCCACATTTAAAAGAACTAAACCTGAGTGGAAGGACCATGTTGGATTTTGGGTCGGATTCTGGGGAAAGAAGTACATTCAGACAAGACGGTTCCAGGTCTTATGAGCGTTCAGATACCTTGGATTTGGTGATTGGTTATCAGACAAGACAAGTGCAATGCACACGGAGCGATGGAAAGAATGCTTTACTAAGGTAGGAACGACTATTAGTAAAAAACCTTTATAACACATGTCTAACTTAGGCTTCGTTCACATCTGCGTCGGGACTCTGTTCATGGGTTCAATTGGACCTTTCCGTCAGGGGAACCCATGAACGGAATCCAAACTGAAAAAAACTGAAGCCATAGGTTTCCGTTTGCACCACCATTGATTCCAATGGTGACGGATGCGGTACAAATGGTTTCCGTTTATCAACATTGTGTAAGGGTTCTGTTGTTTTGATGGAATCAATACCGTAGTCGACTGCGCTCTTCATTCAGTCAAAACAACAGAACCCTTACACAACGGTGACAAACGGAAACCTTTTGCACCGGATTCGTCATCATTGAAATCAATGGTGATGCAAACGGAAACCTATGGTTTCCGTCTACTTTAGTTTGGATCGTTCATGGGTTCCCCTGATGGAAAGATCCGACGGAACCCATGAACGGAGCCCTGATGCAGATGTGAACGAAGCCTAAAAAGGCAAGAATGCCCTTATGCCCTCATCCCAATTGTGTCTGACTTTGATAGGTAAATGCTAAAAATTGGTGAACCAGGAGTGGGAAAAGGTTTATGGCACCTAAGCTGCATTTTGTTGAGCCAGAGCCAAGTGATTGACCGGCTACCGAAAAACTGGGTCTATCCTCCACCCAGAGGCAAAAGGAGGGCAAAAACGACAGCCCATGACAGGGCATTTGGCAGTCATGAGGAGTAGTAACTAAGAACATAGAGCGCATAAGACAAGCTGTTAATATCGTTGACACAGATATGTGTGGAACTTCCCAGAACTGGAGATATGTACGATAAGTGTCTGTAATTCCCACGAGAGAGCACGGCCAACTTATCCTTTAGTCTCATTCTGGATGAGGCCACCACTGGCCACTTTTGCTTATAGCAGCAGGGTACCCCACATTTCCAATAAGTCGAGGCCTAGAGGTGGAACCCGACTTATCAGATATTTCTGTATTATATCCTGTGCATATGCCAATTAATGTCTAAAATGGGAAAACCCTTTAAATGTAGTGTCCTTTTCCCAGGCAACACTACAGTTTTTCTTACCTTCTGCCTCTATAAATGTAATGTCCAATTGAGGACGTTGTGCCAAAACCTATCAATTAGACATCAGTCATTAAAGTCTGATGAGTAGGAGTAATCTCATTAACAGGCTGGTGCTGGTGTTCGTGGTACTCATCAATGGTGCCGTGAGAGCACTTGTAGGTTTCCATAACTCCCCTTCAGTTTAATAGGGAATGCACAGCTGCTTTCCACTGATGGATGGCAACGACGTGTGAATAAAGGGAATGCGTCATAAATTATATTTTATTTCTTATTACTTGAATGTAAGAATAGTAATCAATTGTTGTCGTTTTTTTATTTTTAAAAATATCCCTGGTGGCAACAATATTGGAGACACATACTTCCTTCTTGTATAGTCTGTATTGACAGTGCAGCAGGGTGTGTGTGCTTTATGGCAGCTGCAATGAATGGTCAGAAATGTATCTATAGACTAATACATTCTCAAGATGGAATAGAGCCCCTCCCCATGAGACCAGGGAGTGGCAGGGAAGCTGCATACAGAGCCTTAACTGTGTATATAGTGTTACTTTCCAGCAGTACAATAGAGCTGTCATCTTTCATTAAATTCCCCACCTTCTAATAATGAGATGACTCTGCTGAGGCTCTCCCAGTCTATACAACAAAGCTGAAAGTGAGCTGCAGAAAAACGGAAATATCAGCCTATTGTCTGTGTTCCACTGGTTCAAAAAGAGAATATTTCAGAAGATTTTTATATATAGTCACAAAAAAATAAAACACCAACAAAAATGTTTCAAAATATGTTTACGTTAAACTTCTGATGACACATTCCCTTTAAAGATGTATGAGTTTAGAAAAAAAGTGCTTTCTTTCCAGAAACTGTGCCACTCTTATCCATGGGCCACATTGTAGCTCAGATCCATTCAAGTTAAATACACCGCAATACCAGACACAACCCATGAACAAGAGTGGCGCCATTTCCAGAAGAGTGTGCAGATCAAAATGCAAATCTATGAGTAATTTTGATGACACTTGTTTTTTTTGCCGTTTAATTTTTCCTTGAATAAAAAAGATAAAAGTTTCTGCCTTCCGTACTGGGTGTCTCCCCAACACGTGATCGCAGCTGCAGTATTGGGATACGTACACTTTATGCAAATTTGTACGCTTTAACTACATACATATATGAATTTAATAAACAAAAGAGGCACTCATGAAATGTATCTCCCCAAAACAACTTGAATGCTAATAATATGTAACTTTGTAAAATTATTATCGATATCTTTTTTTTATTAGAGACATGTAAGGGTATGTTCACACGTAGTCAACAAAAACGTCTGAAAATCCAGAGCTGTTTTCAAGGGAAAACAGACCCTGCTTTTCAGACGGTTTTTTACCAACTCGCATTTTTCGCGGTGTTTTTCGCGCCGTTTTCGCGGCGTTTTTTACGTCCGTTTTTGGAGCTGTTTTCATTGGAGTCTATGAGAAAACAGCTCCAAAAACGTCCAAAGAAGTGTCCTGCACTTCTTTTGACGAGGCTGTATTTTTACGCGTCGTCGTTTGACAGCTGTCAAACGACGATGCGTAAATAACAGGTCGTCTGCACAGTACGTCGGCAAACCCATTCAAATGAATGGGCAGATGTTTGCCGACGTATTGTAGCCCTATTTTCAGACGTAAAACGAGGCATAATACGCCTCGTTTACGTCTGAAATTTGGCCGTGTGAACATACCCTAAAGGAAAAACATCATGACGTGTCATTTTTGGAGAACTTAACGGCTATGAACACCTTTGAAGATTTCTTTTTTACTAAAATAATTTATTATAGTGTTTATGCAACTTTGTGATTGGCTCTCGTTAAAAAATTTTTTTTACTTTTTGAGATGCAGCTTCTATGTATCCTGGTTACCTAGAAGCTGTATCTTGCACTGAAGCCCAAATCCGTCATTTCAGCGGGACTGACGGCTTCGGTTAGGATCTTAGATGTGATAGATAACAGGTGGTTCCTGTGGATCAGAGACACGCAGGACCCGCTGTCACTGAAGCCGTCAGTCCTGCTGACCTGACGGATTCGGCCCTTAGCGCAAGATACAGCTTCTATGTATCCAGGATACACAGAAGCTACCTCTCAAAAAGTAGGAAAAAAAAATGTTTAATAAAAACAAATTAAAGTTGCACTAAACACTGTAATTTATTGTTTTAATAAAAAAAAAAGTATTCAAAAGTGTGCATAGCATTTAAAGCACTTCAATATTTTTGCCACTAGGGGGCGCTTTAGAGTTTTGCGTTACATGTGCCTGAAAGAAAGCACTTTGGGGCAGTTTTACTAAGATTTAGAAAGCATCAACTTAGACCAGGCAGTCTAAAATTGGGCCAAATTTATCACAGAGGTGCATGCCAGATTACCAATTTGACGCACGCATCTTGCTATACACGCTAGACAATTTTCTCTTCCTTACACCATCTCTTGGTTGTATTAGTTTTCGTTTGGGCACTTTGGTGAGTTTAAGCCGCGCCCATTCCCGCAGAGCCACACCAATTTCTAGACCATTTTTTAAAGTGTCCAGTGAGGTGCAAAAATCTGTTCTCAAATTAGTCTAAACTGAAATGCGCCAAACTACACCTAATTGCGCCAGAATTTGGCGCATTTTAAGACACATTATGGATGCAGACACAGTAGTAAATCTGTCCCTTTGTGCTCTCCATTCCTCATGGCATGCTTTCTCTTAACAGCGCACCATGTGGTCAAGTATGGTATTGCAGTTAAAATGAAATGGTTTCATGGAAATCATTGAAGTGCAGAATTACTTTATTAGAACAGAATATATTTATGATGTCATCACTTCCGTCAGAAATCCCAAATAAGGTGTTTATTCTTCATTTAAGAATAGTAGTTGGAGTTATTTAAATCATTCCCTGTTGTCCCTTGAATTATTATTGTAATGATTAAATAATACAATGTGACATAATACGTAAGTACTAAAGGACAATACATAAAGTAATTGCTATAATTTGTCGTCCTAGCATCTGCACTCAGGACAACATGCCTCTACATTACCAGTCGTGTATGATGACAAAAGACTGTGAAGTATCAGGGTGGTCTGAATGGAGTGTCTGTTCTAAGTCCTGTCAGTCGGAA
Organism: Rhinoderma darwinii; assembly: GCF_050947455.1. Taxonomy (NCBI): domain Eukaryota; kingdom Metazoa; phylum Chordata; class Amphibia; order Anura; family Rhinodermatidae; genus Rhinoderma; species Rhinoderma darwinii. The sequence continues at coordinate 15,332,397 of NC_134692.1, forward strand.
GGGACCATTCTTGGACTGCGGAGCAGGAGGAGGAACGTCAAGCACATGGCCATTGGAGGGGGGAAACCCTGTCCGGCACTGGAAGAAGCGGGGGCATGTGAAACAGGAGGACGTCAGCCTCCATGTCTTGGGTACGTCGCTTTTTATCTAGGTCCCATGCTACCTCCTGTTTTAACTTCGTCCCATGTGGCTTCTATGAGGCCCTTGTAGAGTGAGTCCTCAGCCCTATTTAGTCCCATCTTCTTTGCTACTGGATGATGATAATCCCTGAAAGTCTCCCCTATACAGAGAAACTGTAGGGTATAGAGGGGAAACAACGTCAAGCACTTCTGTCCGTAGTGGAAAAACCCAGTGCTATAATGGGGGGCACCATTTGTTCTCAGCTCTTCTATGTACACCACTGACTACTGCTTACAGCTTATTATAGACCTATAGCTTTATAATTTCATGTGAAAGTTGCCGGCAGATTAAATATTGACTACATGTCCCTATGTCTCATATATATTATTTATATTGAGCATCAATTAAATTGTTTACTCGCAGCCAATAAAACAGCAGTTTCAGATATTGTGTAGTGAATACAATGAAAATTTCCTAAGTGTGATGCTACAGTTATACTCCATTTTTTAAAGGGACACTCCAAGAAGACTTGATAAGCTGTGATATGCCTAGTGCATGGAGTGAAGAGGCGGTGCATGACTTATATATATTTTCTAAGCCTCTGAGTCATTCACCGCACTCTCGGCCCTGCCCTAAGCATAAGGAGAGGGGAATGTATCAAGAGGCACACGCCATAGTTGTGCAAAAATTTGCGTCTTTTTACTTTCCTTGCCACTCAAAAAGTGTAGAGAAATGGGTGACATGGTTCAGCTGAAGAGGAGGGTCCTCCCTGGAACGACACATTTATCATATCCCACGGACAGCCAAAAATATGCTAAATATATTAAGAGGTATAATTCTCTTATTACCTTTGGTTCATTTACCGCCGGCATAAATACGTTTAAGACTGCCATTTTAGGAGTGTTCCTTTACGTTTTACACTAGTTGTGTTTGACTTGACTCGCATGGAGCCCCAATGTCGTCCGTTTTCCTTCTTGATATAGATGCTCCTTTTTGATGGAGTTTTTTTTTCGTGCTCCTTCATTTCTTAGACCTTCTTATTGTATAATCTAACATCGAGAACAGATTTGCAATAGGATAGTCAAAGACTTCCAATTAAACTCTTCCCTATCATGTAAAGAAATGTCAAATCAGTCAGATGGTTCATCTGTAATGTTGAAAACACTTTTCATTTAATCCCATAATAGATTTATATGACACGTCATCAGGCACATCACTCACATAACTCCCATTGATTTAATTTGAGAAGTGACTGTATTTGCCTTTTTATATAACTTTAAAATTAGCACAGGGGCCAATTTTCTTCTAACAATAATATGGATCCTGTTACGACTCTCCCATAAGAGGGTATGGTCTTTCCCGGTTGCATCTCATATAGTAGTCACCGATTGGCGGCAGGTGAGCGGTTAGGAACATCAGGAGCAGATGCAGATACGAAGTCAGAGGTCAATACCGAGAGAGCGGACAATGTTCTGACAAAGCCAAAAGAGTAGACAGAGAGGTGACCTGGGATTAAGCCGGGGGTTCAGTAACGCGGGGCGCGATCAAGTACCAGATGATGGAACCAAGACGATAGCAAAAATCCAGGGGCGAAGCGAAGGTCAATATCAGGGTCAAAATGCAAAACAGACAACGACTAGTAGCAATGTAAATGTACCTATATCCACAGGCAGTGATCTATAGAAGAAACTCTCCTTTAACCCCTTAGGGACCAGCCTATTTTAGGCCTTAATAACCAAGCTATGTTTTACGTTTTTCCATCGTGTCATTCAAAGACCTATAACTTTTTTTATATTTGCATCAACATAGCTGTATAAGGACTTGTTTTTTGCGGGACAAGTTGTATTTTTTAATAGCACCATTTTGGGGAACATATCATTTATTGATTAACTTTTCTTAACTCTTTTGGGGGGGGGGGGTAGAAAAAGAACCAGCAATTTCGCCAAATTTTTTTTGCGTCCTAAATTGACGCTGTTTCAAATGTTGTATAAATAACATAACTGTATTCAGCGGGACATTACGAAATGTAATATTTTCTAATGTTTTACTACTTTTACACAGTAAAAAAAACTTTTTACAGTTATTTATTTTTGTGTTGCCATATTTTAGGAGCCATAACTTTTTTATTTTTCCGCCGATGCAGCTGTATGAGGGCTTTTTTTTTTTGCGGGACGACTCGTAGTTTTTATTGGTACCATTTTGGAGTAAATGCGACTTTTTGATCACTTTTTATCAAAATTGTTTGAAGGCAGGATGAACAGAAAACAGCAATTCTGACATTGCTTTTTTATTTTTTACAGCGTTCACCGTCCGGGTTAAATAATGTAATAGCTTTATAGGTGGGGTCGTTACAGACGTGGTGATACCAAATATGTGTGACTTTTTGCAACTTTTTTTTTATAATAAAGCATTTTGTAAAAGGTCAAAGTGTTTTTTTTATTTTTTTTACTCTGGATTTTTATTTATTTATTATAAACTTTATCAAACGTTTTATTTTATTTTTATTAGTCCCACTATGCGATTATTTGATCGCTTTTATAATACACTGCAATATTTCTGTATTGCAGTGTATTACTGCCTGTTAGGGTATGTTCACACGCTGAGTCAAAAACATCTGAAAATACAGAGCGGTTTTCAAGGGAAAACAGCTCCTGATTTTCAGACGCTTTTTAAGCCACTCGCAATTTTCGCTGCGTTTTTCGCAGCGTTTTTTATGGACATTTTTGGAGCTGTTTTCCATAGAGTCAATGAAAAACGGCTCCAAAAACATCCCAAGAAGTGACCTGCACTTCTTTTTCGCGGCCATTTTTCTACGCGGCCGTTTTTCAAAACGGCCGCGTAAAAAAAACGGCCCGTAGAAACAGAACGCCGTTTTTCCCATTGAAATCAATGGGCAGATGTTTGGAGGCGTTCTCCCTCCTATTTTTCGGCCGCTTTTCGGGTGTTTACAGCCCGAAAAACGGCCAAAAATAGGCCGTGTGAACATACCCTCAGTGTAAAACTGAGAGACATCTGTTAGGCATTGACTAGCGGCAGACCTAAGGTCCCACGGCTGCCAGAGAAACCACCGGCACCCTGCGATCGCATCGTGGGTGTTCCGGTGCAGTGAGAGAGGGAGTCCCCTCACTCTAAAACCACTCAGATGCGTCACTCGCTATTGATCTGAGGGGCTAAACGGGCGAGATTGATACTGATTTCGATCCCGCCCGTTCGAGTAGGTCTGCTTCCAGCCCTCAGCTACCTCCGTATTTACTGTACCCGGAGGCATTTATTTATTTTGATGCAGCGCCATAAAAAGGCTCCTGTATCAGACTAAAGCCCGTTAGTGGCCGCCGTAAAAACACCTACGGGCGGTCACTAACAGGTTAATCCGCTGTCATGTGTGGCACTATCAGAGCACGCCGATTCCCGGGGTGTTAGCGGGATAGCAGCGCTGGTCCCAGTTAATAGACCAATGGTGTGACCCTATGAACTATTTTCCAATTGACACATATTTTTAAGTATATTATTGGACAGTCCCTTTAATACAGCTGGAATATCAGAGGTCTAGTTGTCTTCCATTGATTTCAGAGGACAAGAATTATATTTTTTAAAAATATTCACAATTTTTAATTGAGCCACCACTTTTTTATTCATCAATTGAGAAATATAAGAAGGGAACACTTGTCTCCAGAGCCTAAAGTAGCTTGTCTCCTGCTAATCGGCAACTGGCCCTTTTTGTCCGGATGCCGCATCAGTTTGAATTTAATCAGATTCTGTTTTGGTTTTTTTTACATCAAATTTTCCGTACGACATTAAACAAAATAAAATAGGATTCGGCTGTCAGGCATTTTTTCGCAGTCTGCAAACACAATTTTAATTTCCGCAATCTCCATTCTTCCCTTGGCTAAGATAGTAATATGATGGCTTTCCTGCTCGGCAGATAATGTACTGTAAGTGCCTAATAATGCGTTTTATCCGCTCTATTAAACATGGTAAACATTACTTCTCTTCCTGGAGGATGAATTTATTGAGAAGTTAAAAGAGATAACAAGTTATTGCGCTTATTGATTATAAATGAAAAGTTGTAATTTAAAAAAGTTGTCAGCGTTCCCTGTGTTTAAATATTAATGATGTGGGAGAAACCATATCTATGCTGAGAGGGGCTGCAAGAATGTTTTTGATTTTCACTTTTGCATTTTCTAGTGGAGATGATGTATAATAATGTCTATTGGAGGGGGGCGGATAATAGTGCATGTCAGGCACCCCAAAGAAACATCAAGAGCCACAGAGTGAGGAAACACAGACATAGACATTGTAGAATGGCATATATTGTATTTTTCAGGCAATAAAATGCACACCAACACAAACCCAAGTTATGACACAGGAAATAAGGAACATATATTTTTGGGGAAGTTTGTCAGCTATTCAGCTCTGTGTCTTTAAATAGCTGATTGGTTGGATTTACATATTATGCATAACTCCCAACTGTCAAGTAACACAAAAAGGGACAATCAAAGCGATGCGCGCAGCGCAACATTTTTTTTTCCATTTTAAGCCACGCCTCTAATCCCACCCAATCCCCGCCCATACACACCTGATTCAGCCCACACAGTATCATACTCCCATAGTGCCTCCCACACAGTATAATACCAAATAGCTTCCCCCACACAGTATAATTCCCTCTAGCTGCCACCATACAGTATAATGCCCCCATAGATGCCACCATACAGTTTACTGCCCCATAGATGCACCCATACAGTATAAAGCCAACACAGATGCCCCCATACAGTATAATGCCCACACAGATTCTCCCGTGCAGTATAATGCCCATACAGATGCCCCAATGCAGTATAATGCCCAAATTCCCCCTTACAGCATAATGCCCACACTCAGTATAATGCCCCCTTAGCTGCCCCTTGTGCCAGTGCCCATGTAGATAGTGACACAGTGCCCATGTAGATAGTGCCCATGTACATAGCGCCACACTGTCCCCTGTAGATAGTGCCCCTATATAGTGCCACAGTGTCCATGTAGATAGTGTCCATGTAGATAGCGTCATTGGGACTCCCTCTATGAGCGGAATCCCCAGCCAGAGCATATGCCGGAGATTCTGCTCCTAGAGGGAAGCCCTGATGTCACTGCCCATATATGGACAGTGATGTCAGTAGCTACTCCATGAGCTGAATCCCCGTTGCCGACTCTGTCTGGGGATTCCGCACCAAGAGGAGCCACTGACGTCAATGTCCATATATGGACAGTGACCTCAGGGATTTCCTCTAGGAGCGGAATCCCCGGCCAGATCAGCAGCAATGTGGATTCCGCTCAAGGAGTAGCCACTAATTCTGAAGCAGGGAACCATCAGCTCCCTGCTTCAGAATTCGTTCAGAGCAGAGGGAGCGCCTCCGCTCATTGAGGACTCCCCCGGCACAGCGCTACTTTAAGCGCTGTGCTCGGGGAAGCCCTTGGCGGTACTGCCCATATATGAACAGTGACGTCAGTGGTTACTCCTTGAGCGGAATCCCCGTTGCCAATGATCTGGCCGGGGATTCCGCTCCAGGAGTAGCCACTGAAGTCACTATCCATACATGGACAGTAACGTCAGGGCTTCCCCGAGCACAGCGCTTAAAGTAGTGCTGTGCCCGGGGAGTCCTCGGTGAGCAGAGGAGCTCCCTCTGCTGATGGTTCCCTGCTTCAGAATTAGTTTGACAGCGGGACATACCCTCGGCCGCCCGGGACTGTCCCGCTGAATCCGGGACGGTTGGGAGGTCATTATGTATCCCATCACAGCCAATCATATTCATTATTTTGTGATTATTATATATCTGTAACGTGTGGTATAAATGACAGGCTGCTCCCAGTGACTATTTTTTAAAAGTCAGGTTCCCCTGCACAGCCTCAAGGTTATAGTACAGATTGTGGAACAACAAGATTTAGACGTCTTACGGTTTAGGCCCAGAACGGGCATTATGTGTCAGTATTATATATCTACAGCAGTGATGATAACTTCAAATACCTGTCATTGCTTTCCTGTTAGAAACAGGTTCAAATTTGACCTAATCCCATTCAAGTCCCCATCAGTCATTCTGTATCTTGTTAATATACTTGGTTGACTCCACTCATAGTTTATTGACAGGTCAGGGAGTTTAACAGCAGTTTAATTATAATTTCCTTTGGAGTTGGATCTAATGGGCGTTTTCACCTTCTCTGAGCAGAACTAGACAACATATAGGTAAAATAATAATAAATGATTATAAATGATTCTGTCATAAATTACGTAGATAAAAAAATAACTCCAGTCACATATAATACTGGCCTGGGTCCATATTCTAATCAATAGTTGACAGTATTAGAATATTAGTTATATTCTTTACATAGGAGGCAGTATTATAGTAGTTATATTCTTGTATATAGGGGGCAGTGTTATAGTAGTTATATTGTACATAGGGGGCAGTATTATAGTAGTTATATTCTTGTATATAGGGGCAGTATTATAGTAGTTATATTGTACATAGGGGGCAGTATTATAGTAGTTATATTCTTGTATATAGTAGCAGTATTATAGTAGTTACATTCTTGTATATAGGGGGCAGTATTATAGTAGTTATATTCTTGTATATAGGAGCAGTATTATAGTAGTTATATTCTTGTACATAGGAGGCAGTATTATAGTAGTTACATTCTTGTATATAGGAGGCAGTATTATAGTAGTAATAGTCTTGTATATAGGAGCAGTATTATAGTAGTTATAGTCTTGTATATAGGGGCAGTAATATAGTAGTTATATTCTTGTATATAGGGGCAGTATTATAGTAGTTATATTCTTGTATATAGGAGCAGTATTATAGTAGTTATATTCTTGTGTATAGGAGCAGCATTATAGTAGTTATATTCTTGTATATAGGAGCAGTATTATAGTCGTTATATTCTTGTATATAGGAGCAGTATTATAGTAGTTATATTCTTGTATATAGGAGCAGTATTATAGTAGTTATATTCTTGTATATTGGAGCAGTATTATAGTAGTTATATTCTTGTATATAGGAGCAGTATTAATGCAGTTATATTCTTGTATATAGGGGGCAGCATTATAGTAGTTATATTCTTGTATATAGGAGGCAGTATTATAGTACTTATATTCTTGTATATAGGAGCAGTATTATAGTAGTTATATTCTTGTATATAGGAGGCAGTATTATAGTACTTATATTCTTGTATATAGGGGGCAGTATTATAGTAGTTATATTCTTGTATATAGGAGGCAGTATTATAGTACTTATATTCTTGTATATAGGAGCAGCATTATAGTAGTTATATTCTTGTATATAGGAGGCAGTATTATAGTACTTATATTCTTGTATATAGGGGGCAGTATTATAGTAGTTATATTCTTGTATATAGGAGGCAGTATTATAGTAGTTATATTCTTGTATATAGGGGGCAGTATTATAGTAGTTATGTTCTTTTATATAGGGGGCAGTATTCTAGTAGTCATATTCTTGTATATAGGGGGTAGTATTATAGTAGTTATATACTTGTATATTGGAGCCGTATTATAATAGTTATATTCTTGTATATAGGCGCAGTATCATAGTAGTTATATTCTTGTATATAGGAGCAGTATTATACTAGTTATATTCTTGTACATAGGGGGCAGTATTATACTAGTTTTATTTCTGTATATAGGGGGCAGTGTTATAATAGTTATATTCTTGTATATAGGGGGCAGTATTATAGTAGTTACATTATTGTACATAGGGGGCAGTATTATAGTATTTATATTATTGTACATAGGGGGCAGTATTATAGTAGTTATATTATTGTACATAGGGGGAGTATTATAGTAGTTAAATTAATGATAAATATATATTTAGTAAAACCTGTTATTCAATTAATGTTAAAACGGTTACCTACTTCTTACAAGTCCTTTATGTTAGAAAGGTCCCTCAAAATCACTGATCACAGGGTGTCCTGCTGCTAGGACCTCCAGTGATCAGCTGTAATCCGCAGGAGAACCCTGCAGCAAGTGTTTAATTTCACTGCAGCGCTACTACAGAGGAAATAAAGGGTATGTTCACACGGCAGCGTCTGTTACGGCTAAAATTACGGTGCTGTTTTCAGGAGAAAACAGCACCATAATTTCAGCCGTAATGGCAAGTGCAGGCGTCTTTCGCTGCGTCCATTACGGACGTAATTGGAGCTGTTTTTCCATGGAGTCCATGGGAAACGGCTCCATTTATGTCTCAAGAAGTGACAGGCACTTCTTTGACGTGGGCGTCTTTTTTACGCGCCGCCTTTTGACAGCGGCGCGTAAAAATAATGACCGTCGGCACAGAACATCGTAAGAACCATTCAAATGAATGGGCAGATGTTTGCAGACGGTTTTGAGCCACATTTTCGGACGTAATTCGAGGCTAAAACGCCTGAATTACGTCCGTAAATGGGGCGTGTGAACCCAGCCTAAGCATTACATGGTGCACATTCAAATCAATGGGCTGTCCATGGAATACGTGTGAATGTTGAGTCCTCCAGAGCAAGAGTAGCTCTTTATAGATAATTAATGAGGGTCCTGAATTAGGACTGCTCATCTATTAACTCATGATGCCCTTATGTTTTATTCTAAGCCTGACAACTCATGTAATATTAATAGGGACAGGAATCGCTTGAAAAGACAAACCCTTAAATCTGCATGGTTAAGCAATTTGTAGCTGAACTCTACTTGTGGGATTTTTATTGTAAACCCTGTGTTTGTTGGAAACAAATTCATTTGTCACTATATCACTTTGCCTCCAACCACTGCAAGTGAAGGGAAAAAAATAATAATGGAGCGTTGTAGTGCTGTCAGCATTAGTACATTTCCTTTAAATTACAGTCATTACCAGATCATCAGATTGAGCTGTTTCCTCGCTTAATGACACCCTGCCGCTTGTGATTCGGGAATCCTGCAGGTTCACTAAGAGGAAAACTCTCCGGCAACATTGTAATTATATGTTTGTATAAATGTTTCTCTAAGAAAAAATCTGTGTGCGTTTTTTACTAGAGAACAAACAAACACGGCTGCTAAAATATTAATTTGTAAGATGCCACATTGTCGCTAGTGAGGTCCACCCGCACTGTACGGAATATAAAAGTGAGCGAGGACTCCGCCATTAGCAGAGACTAATGCGCTAATTCTGCCCGACGCCTCGGATCATGTAATCATCTCTTGGTGGAAATTATAATCTTTATTATATTTGTTTATAAATGGACACCACTTTCCGCAGACTGGTGAAATTAATCTGCATTAGTGGGAGCCCCCAGCGGGCACACGCAAAGCCTGGGAACGGGCAGAGAAAATGAATACGGTAAATAAGCAATTGATATGTAATTGCAAACCTATACAAATGAGAGATTGTTAAACATCGGCGCTCCGGGACTGCAGTGCTGTGAGGTGGATTACGCTATCTCCAGCCCTGGTTTATTCACCTACTAGTCCGGAGAGTAGATAGGAGCAAGGACGGGGCTTCACTGAAACTTTTTGTAGTGCTTTTGATTGATTTTAACTGCTGCAGTCCACATGAATACATTGAGTTGTATGCAATCCTGTGGACTGCAGCTGTCACTCAATAGTTAAAATCAACCATTAGCACCACAAAAAGCCTAAGGGTATGTTCACACGGCTTATTTTCGGCCGTTTATGCCCCGAAAAACGGCCGATAATCAGAAGCAGAACGCCTCCAAACATCTGCCCATTGATTTCAGTGGGAAAAACGGCGTTCTGTTTTCCGACGGGCCGTTTTTTTACGCGGCCGTTTGGAAAAACGGCCGCGTAAAAAAACACCTGCGAAAAAGTAGTGCATGTCACTTCTTGAGCCGTTTTTGGAGCCTTTTTTCATTGACTCCATAGAATATCCGCTCAGTGCAGTTTTCCTCAGCAGACATTATGGCCGAAAAACTGCACCGCAACTGCATGCACCATATCCGCCCTGTGTGAACATAGCCTTAAATTTCATTGACCATGAAGATCGGAACACATTTTACATCCCTTTGTGTTAACTATGACAGTTGTGGTTGATTTGTACTTTCAGTGTGACATCGAATTATCGCTAAATGGGACTTCTATTGTATTTATTTAATTCCTGTTGCGTATATAGTGGCAACACATTCTGCTGCACTGTATAGGTTTCCATCACTCACATCAGTCCCTTCCTCCAATCTAATTTCCCTTTCTCAGACACAGACTTGGCTCAATTTTATTCGGAGCAAATTAACCTATCAGAATGTTTTTGGAGTGTATGGGTAGGCCAGAGTACCCTGAGGAAACCCAGGCAGACGTGGGAAGAACATACAATCTGTATGCAGATGTCCCTGGTGGGATTAGAACCCAGAACCTAAGTAACTGTGCTAACCACTGAGCCACCATTGTGCTGCTGGATACTAGATAGGCAGGACTACACCACTGGCAGTAGCAGAGGGGAGCGTGTATTATACACACATTCTGCTGTTTTTGACCGCTATATGCACTTTACCTACCTTTTGGCCTTGACGAGCAGTTTACCCTTTGTAGTCCCATTAGCTCTCATCCCCAAAAACGCTATAACCGTTATTGCATGTGTTGCAGTTGCTCTGAATTATTATTTTTTTTCTTCCAGCTTTGTTTGGAAAACCTCTGAATGGACAGAATGTAAGATATCACTGCTCACCGACTGGGACACTGCTTCCCAGGTGGAGGACGCAGCCCAATGTGGTGGTGGCGCTCAAACTCGTCAAGTGTTCTGTGCCCGACGCATCATGGAGTCTGGAACAAATAAAGAAGGTGAATGGGGTGACCATCATGATCATCATCTATCATGTTCAGCATTTCATATTAATAATAGTGATGTACTACACCTAATATGCTCAATGTTTTTGGACCCCCCCATGCATCAACATTCTCAGATCCAAAATGGTAATATTCTATAAGTTTGGAGTCCCATATGGGAAGTTTCTAAGAGAGTGTTCTGCATAAGTCATAATACAGAGATGTGCTTTAGATAATCTTAAATCATGTGGACAAGATTGAACTTTGGAAATGCCTACAAATTATTTTTTTTTAAATGTGGGTTCCGGAGCAGTATATGGGGTATGTATCCTCCTGATCGAAATAATTTAGTCAGACAACCATATGCCAAGAAACAGCTGTGCCCACAACATCAGTAAAAATTACAGCCACAATTCCCTGGCAACGGTCAGGATCGGAGAAATCCCCAATCCCGGGTTTTTAACCCCTTCTATGCTGCGATCAATAGTGATTGCAGCACCTATGTGGTGCTAATAAAGAAAAGTGCTCCCTTTCTTCACACTCCGTCAGCCCCGCCGATCTAATAACACCGGCTGACAGATTTAAATGGAAGGCCCAGGGTCTAAAAAAGGCCCTGGGCTGCACAGTGATTATGCCTGTTAGTTTATTACTGACCATCAGTCATGCATTGTAAACTTTTTTTTACAACTTTTGCTTTACTTTTTATTTATAATGCATTGGAATACATTTGTATTCCAATGTAGTCGTGCCTTGTCAAAAATTGACAAGCAGCTGGTAGGGCATAAGTAAGGCATGCCCTAAACATAATCACAAGACAGGCCTAGGAGCCTTTGTTATGCCCTGGGCTGATGGTTTTATATAGAGAGCCAATGGCCGATTTAAGAGCCCCAGGGCAGGTGATCATGCCCGCTAGAGAACAGCTTATAGGTACGCCCTAAAACCTGCCTGGCAGTTTTTCACTGTCAGGCAATTATACATTGTAATATGAAAATAATTTTAAAAAAATTGTTGCAAATTAAGTTTAAAAAAGTTTTTCTATAGAACTTACTAAAGTAAAGAAATAAAACAGTATTTATTAAATAATTAATAAAACAGGAAATTATACATATTTGGTGTCCTCATAAGTGTAATAACCGGTACAATAAAGTTGATTTGTAATTTTTAGAACAGGGCAAAGCCCAACAAATTAAAAAAGATGAACTGTCTTTTTTTTTTCACCCCCCCAAAAAAGATCGGTACACATTATGCTTTATACGGCCTCAAATTTTACCATATAAAATATAACTGGTCCTGCAAAAAACAATTCAGCTACGTAAACGCGTAAAATCTCCCCGAGGCAAAGACTACAAACCTTTGCTGCATCCTCAGGCTTTGTTCACATCACATTTGAGGCTTGTGTTGAGAAATGTTACCAATGTATCGTCAACTTTCCAACGTATGCCACTTTATTGGTATGTTCACCCAGGGCGGATACGCTGCATAAAAGCACACAGCCTATCCGCCCGGGTCACCGCGGGGAATTCTGGCCAAAATAAAAAAACAAAAACATTTCATACTTCTGTAGACGTGGCGACACGTCTCTTCCATCCTGCAGCCCGGCCTCCTGGGATAATGTTTCATCAAATGTGACCCCCTGAAGTCTGTGATTGGCTGCAGCAGTCACATGGTATGAAACGTCATGCCAGGAGGCCGGCCTCGACGAAGAAGCACAGAATTCTGGGAAAGATTTTTTTTTCCTTAGTTGTGTTTTTTTGTGGCGGAATCGCAACTTTTTCACCTAAAAAATCGCAACAACTGCTATTTGTTGCCGGTTTTACCTCCCCATTAAATTCAATGGACAAAACCCGCAACAAAAAAGCAGCAATTACCCAAATACAATTGAAATGCTGCGGATTAAAAAACCGCACCGCAGGTCAATTTCTGAGCGTTTTTTCTGCTTATCATTTACGTAGCGTGTGGTGCAGATTTGTTCAAATCTGACCCACTTTGCTGCTACTGTATTATGCTGCGGATATTCTGCAACAAAATCCATTGCGGAAAATCCGCAGTATTTATGCTACATGTGAACTGACCCTACAGGTATACAGTGGCATATGTAGCCCATAGATACCCATGATAAAAACGTATTCTGCGCAGTATACATGACTCTGTATAGGTAAGTGCAGGAGGCTATCCTTTCCTAAACCGACATTTACCCTACCGACAGATGCCAAAAAGGACACTCGTTGGCATCCGTCAGGTAAATGAGACCCTATGATTACATTCCACAAATGCATCGGGAGCTTTCCTGGCATATATATGCAGAACGTAGTCTAGAAACTCTATGTGAACGGAGCCTTAGGGCTGTGTCCACACATCGAGGACAATTTGCACACATGGCACGATTTTACAGAAATCGCGGCAAAATAACACGATTTGACTGCGATATGTGCACACAACCCGAAGGGTTAAAATGTTCTAAATAATACGAGTTTCACCTGTAAATGTAAAACAATTTTTTTGGGTGCAGTAGTAACATTTCCAATCCTCCGTCGTCCCTTTACTGCATCTAAACTGTGTAATTGGTTTACATTTTCCGAGCTTGTAAGATGAAAGTAGCGATTTAATACGGTGAACGCAGCTTTAATTAAAATTGATGGCCACTGGAATAACTATTAAAGAAACGCTGCTATGATCCATTGGGGCTTCTGCTAATCGAAAATTCTCAAATTATTAGACCGGCACAAACGTGATACATAATTTGCAATGTAAACACATCATCTCCCCGGAATCTGAGATACGGCCTTATGGGTTCATTAAATTATTCACCGCAATGTCTCTGAATAGTTTGTATTGTCAGATAAAAGGATGATCTGAGTGATACTCCCCGATATAAGCTGAAAGTCGCTTCTCTCTGAATCAGTGGGAATTGAAGAGCAGTTCTGAAAATAGAATGTATGGATTATATTACTAATCCGCGGCCTACAGATGTATGCAAGTCAATTATTTTGACACGTTCAATTAAGTCGCTGAAGAAAATTACAGTCACGTTACATCGAGAAGGTGAGACTCGTCTACGCCGTTATATTGTTATTTCGCTTTATCTACTTTGGTTTTAAGGTAGATTTCTTAAAGGGAACCTGTCACCAGCATTTCACCTATTAAACCAGCAACACCTGGTGGAAGTGGGTGAAAAATCATTTCTATGTAACTTATTCAGATATTTAGTGTTCCCGTACCGTATGCTAATGAGCATAAGAGCCATATCTTCATTCTTCAAGGCTTTCCGAGTTGACCCCGCCTCCTTACTTGTGATTGACAGCTCCTCGCCTCCCCCCAGCGCACATGAAATCTTGCGCTTGCGCATCGATGTCCTGTACTGGTGCGTGCGCACAACGGGACACCATAGCGGCGCATGCGCAGTAACTAGATTTGAGGCCTTGATAAATCAGGGAAGGGTGTCAGACCATATGTGACGGGCGCATGCGCGTTATCTCAGACGAGATTTCGACATTCGGGGCGGGCCCGTTTTCATCGGTGGGCGGGCATAAGAAGAGGAACGAATGAGACTGCCGGATTATTACCATAAAAGGTGCGAAATGTTTGCAGACCGTTTACGGTCAGAGGAAGAGTTTAGGAGCGGGGATAACAACAATATACTTTTGACTGCAGCGGCCAGCGAGGGGTGAGGAGAGTTCTATAGGTGAAGGCTGGTGACAGGTTCCCTTTAAAGAAATTTGCGGGACTGTTGTGACAGTGCAGCGAAACTTTCAGAATAAATTTGGTAAATGTGCTCCGCATAGAAACTGCATTTCACGTTGGGTGGAGCAACCACTGGGTGTTTACGTCATCGGAAATGTCGGGGCCGCCCAAAGACTTCGGAAGAGTCAGTGAACAGGATTCAAGCCGTGTATAAATGTAGTCCTAGAAAGTCGACCAGGCTGACTAGTATGGAACTACAGGTGCCACAGACCACGGTATGGTGTATCTTACATAAACCTCTGCGTTGTAAGCCACACATATTACAACTTCTTTAGGAGCTGAAACCAGACGACAAACCGAAACGCTGTGACTTTTGCATTGACTTGCAGGGCCGATTGGAAGAGGATGAATTCGCTGGCAGCCTTGAGTTCAGCGATGAGGCGACCTTACATCTCAGTCGGAAGGTCAATCGCCACAATGTTAGAATTTGGGGACCAGAAAAACCATGTGTCTTATCGAGCACATGAGGGACTCACCCAAAGTAAACGTATTCAGTGCAATGAGAAGGCGCAAAGTCTACCGTCCCTTCTTTTTTTGCAGAGGATACTGTCACTGCCCGCTCCTACCTGGACATGATAAAGGAATGGCTTATACCACAGGTAGATGAAGATCCGCCAAACGTAGTCTATCAGCAGGATGCTGCACCTCCACATTTCCATTTGGATGTTCGCCGATACCTGAATGAAACTCTACCGGAACGTTGGATCGGCCACGCCGGAAACAACCATTCACCACTGTTGCGCTGACCTCCACGATTGCCAGATCTAACACCCTGCTACATCAAGGACTCAGTGTATCTGCCCCCCCCCCAGCCACAGGCACTGAATGACCTGAGACAAGGCATCACTGAAACAGTGGAGTCCATATCTGAGGATATGCTGCACGCGTCTGAACAGAACTGGACTACCACCTAGACATCTGCCGTGTCACCAATGGAAGTCACTTTGAACATTTGTAGTGTATAGATAAAACTTGTACAGATAGTGTGTCTTGTCATGTTAATAAATTTGTGTTATGTTCTCTCGGTTATGAATACCGAGGCTATAATTTTGCACCATCCTTTTATAATCACCTTGTATTGTGGGAAAAAAATTAGGTATAACTTGTCATTTATTGATTGATATCCCTGCTTTGTGGATTTAGGAGTCCAGTGGGCGGTGCTACTCAGTGATTGACAGCTGTCTCTGCATGTTCATTCAGGGAAGACAATCAATCGCTGATTAACTCCACCCGCTGGACTCATAAACCCACAGAGCTGGGATTTCTATACATAAATTACAAGTTATACTAAATATTTTCCTTCAAAACCATTAGAACAATGTTTATTTTCACATATTTTATCTTAGCAGACAATTCACTACTTGTGAGACTTTTGTGGCCTGGCAGTGAATGGAAGCATTCTTAAAGGGGTATCGCAGTTTCCACACATATAGCTTATTCATCTTACAATGAAATGTTAGGCATTGTTTTCAAATTCTCTATGGTCATTGAATGGAAACCATCTTGCTTGTAGCCAAAGGTTGAAAATCCATTTCTGGTCATGTGATGCTCACACAGGTTCAAGTTACGTTGCAGTTACAGTACAGTTATCAGAGTTCTGTTTTGTAACGTGCTGAGCACCTGTGTGAGAATCACATGATTAGGACAGGTATCCAGCCTCCACAAGTAAACAAAGAAGGTTTTAATTCATTGACACATGCATCATATGTCCTAGGGGGCGCTACACTGGCGGATTCACTTGTTGAGAAGGATCTGGGTGTACTTGTAAATCATAAACTCAATAACAGCATGCAGTGTCAATCAGCTGCTTCAAAGGCCAGCAGGATATTGTCGTGTATTAAAAGAGGCATGGACTCGCGGGACAGGGATGTAATATTACCACTTTACAAAGCATTAGTGAGGCCTCATCTAGAATATGCAGTTCAGTTCTGGGCTCCAGTTCATAGAAAGGATGCCCTGGAGTTGGAAAAAATACAAAGAAGAGCAACGAAGCTAATATGGGGCATGGAGAATTTAAGTTATGAGGAAAGATTGAAAGAATTAAACCTATTTAGCCTTGAAAAAAGACGACTAAGGGGGGACATGATTAACTTATATAAATATATTAATGGCACATACAAAAAATATGGTGATATCCTGTTCCTTGTAAAACCCGCTCAAAAAACAAGGGGGCACTCCCTCCTTCTGGAGAAAAAAAGGTTCAAGCTGCAGAGGCGACAAGGCTTCTTTACAGTGAGAACTGTGAATCTATGGACTAGTCACCGCAGGAGCCGTCACAGCAGGGACAGGAGATGCTTTAAAAAAGGGTTAGATAATTTCCTAGAACAAAAAAATATTAGCTCCTATGTGTAGAAATTTTTCCTTCCCTTCCCTTCCCTTGGTTGAACTTGATGGACATGTGTCTTTTTTCAGCCGTACAAACTATGTAACTATGTAACTATGTAACTATGACTTCAGGGGGGATTCACACGAACGTGTATTGAGTCCGTGCGGGCCGCGTGGTTTTCACGCGCCACGCACAGAACAATACAAGTCTATGGGGCAGTACAGACAGTCCGTGCTTTTTGCGCAGCGTTTGTCAGATGCGCAAAAAGCGCGACATGCTCAATATCTCCGCGTATTTCGCGCATCACGCACCCATTGAAGTCAATGGGTGCGTGAAAACCACGCAGGTCGCACGGAAGCACTTCCGTGCGAACCGACTGAAACAGCGCACCAGCTGTCAAAAGGATGAATGTAAACAGAAAAGCACCACGTGCTTTTCTGTTTCCAAACATCCAAATGGAGTGTCTTTGAGATGAGCGAACCCGGACAACCGAACCGAACTTCACCGGGTTCGGCCAAACTCGTTTTGGCCGAACCCGGCAAAAAAAATTCCGGTACGCGACGTCAGGAGATAGTCACTGTCCAGGGTGCTGAAAGAGTTAAACTGTTTCAGCACCATGGACAGTGACTTCCGATCCCAATATACATGAACCTGTAAAAAAAAAACGAAGTTCTGACTTACCGATAACTCCCGGCTTCTTCCTCCAGTCTGACCTCCCGGGATGACAATTCAGTCCAAGTGACAGCTCCAGCCAATCACAGGCCAAGCACAGGCTGCAGCGGTCACATGGACTGCCGCGTCATCCAGGGAGGTGGGGCCCGATGTCAAGAGAGGCGCGTCACCAAGGACGCGTCACCAAGGCAACGGCCGGGAGGGAAGTTCTCGGTAAGTACGAACTTTTTCTTTTTTTTTAACAGGTTTCTCGATATTGTGTTCGCCATTCACTGTCGAGGGTGCTGAAAGAGTTACTGCCGATCAGTTAGCTCTTTCAGCACCTTGGACAGTGACGGGCGTCGACTAGCCTCATCTCTATGATGGCGGCTGCGCGAAAATCACGCAGCCGCGCATCATACACGGATGACACACGCAGCTGTCAAGTGGTTTTTGCGTGCGCAAAACGCCGCGTTGTTTGCGCGCGCAAAAACGCAACGTTCGTCTGAATCTGCCCTCAAACAGAGATTGCAGAAACTGTGACGAATTGACATTGAAAATATATTAGAAAATGGCATAACTTTTCATTATACAATCAAACTTGTTTTTTTTACTGACCTAGTCCTGCTTACAACTGCTGGGTTTGTTACAATGTATCAGTGCAGGTAAGGGTACGGCCACACGGAGTGGCCCTGACACGGTCGCAACGCGACCAACAACCGCGCTGGCACTATGTAGGACCGGCTGTCAAATACCTCGTTAACGGGTATTCCGGTTACATGCGCATTCGCACTGCCACTCCATTCATTCTCTATGGGAGCGCCGGAGTTAGCCGAGTGCAGTGTTCGGCTTTTTCCGTCGGTGCCATAGACAATGAATAGGAGGTAAGTTGTTGTAATTTGCAAAATTGTGGCGCCATAAAGGATGTATTAATTCATGGCCGCATGATTTTGCAGATAAAGGGACGGTTTATCCGCGTTAACATGCGGCCACTAACAGGCAGTTTGACAGCCGCACCAAACATGGTGCCGGTGCGGTTGTTAACCGCGTTGCGACCGTGTCAGGGCTGGTCCGTGTGGCCCTACCCTGAGACTTGGAATGGGAATTGTCTTGTTTAGACCCAGAGGCTGAAAATTTATCCTGCTCATGTAATGATCACACAGGTGCACATCTCGTTACCGTACAGTTCTGAGCCCTATTTTGCAACGAGCCGTGCTCCTGTGTGAGCATCAGGGTATGTGCACACACACTAATTACGTCCGTAAATGACGGACGTATTTCGGCCGCAAGTAGTGGACCGAACACAGTGCAGGGAGCCGGGCTCCTAGCATCATACTTATGTACGATGCTAGGAGTCCCTGCCTCTCCGTGGAACTACTGTCCCGTACTGAAAACATGATTACAGTACGTCATAGTTGTCCTGCAGAGAGGCAGGGACTCCTAGCATCGTACATAACTATGATGCTAGGAGCCCGGCTCCCTGCACTGTGTTCGGTCCGGTACTTGCGGCCGTTATACGTCCGTCAATTACGGACGTAATGACCTCGTGTGAACATACCCTCACATGTAAGTAAACATAGTAGATATTGTGAAAACTGAGGAATTGATACAGAAAGTATATACAAAATCTGTAAAGCATTATATTATACAATTATCAAGCTTTTTTTGTTGAAAACTTTCTTGACCTAGTCCTGCTCACATTGCTTAAAGAGGCTCTGTCACCACATTATAAGTGGCCTATCTTGTACATGATGTGATCGGCGCTGTAATGTAGATTACAGCAGTGTTTTTTTATTTAGAAAAACGATCATTTTTTACAGAGTTATGACCTATATTAGCTTTATGCTAATGAGTTTCTTAATGGACAACTGGGCGTGTTTTACTTTTTGACCAAGTGGGCGTTGTACAGAGGAGTGTATGACGCTGACCAATCAGTGACCAATCAGCGTCATGCACTTCTCTCCATTAATTTACACTGCAGATAGCGATATAGCAGCCACATAAACACCCTATAGCGTTACTGCAGTATCCTGACAATGAATATACATTACCTCCAGCCAGGACGTGATGTGTATTCATAATCCTGACACTTCGCTAACACAATCCCGACACTACAGCACAGCAAGCGTAATCTCGCGAGATTACGCTGTAAACTGTCATTTCAAACGAGATTACGCTAGCTGTGCTGTAGTGTCGAGATTCTGTTAGCGAAGTGTCAGGATTCTGAATAAACATCCCGTCCTAGCTGGAGGTAATGTATATTCATTGTCAGGACACTGCAGTAACGTTATAGTGTGTTTATGAGGCTGCACATAGCGATATAGCTATATCGCCATCTGCAGTGTAAATGAATGGAGAGAAGTATTTGAAACTGATTGGTCCCTGATTGGTCACTGATTGGTCAGCGTCATACACTTCTCTTCACAACGCCCACTCACTTGGCCATTAAGAAACTCATTAGCATAAAGCTAATATAGGTCATAACTCTGTCAAAAATGATTGTTTTTCTAAATAAAAAACACTGATGTAATCTACATTACAACGCCGATCACATCATGTACAAGATAGACCACTTATAATGTGGTGACAGAGCCTCTTTAATGGTTTGTTACAATGTAACAATGTAGGTAAGAGCTGGAATTTAGGATAGGAGAGAAATATTTGCTGCTAATGTCTTGAGCAAACAAGGAATTGCCATATCTCCCAACATATGGCTCCCCATCGGCGGGACGTTATTGAGCCACGACCATGATCTGCCCAGGAACGCCCACAAAACCTCATGAAACGCCCACTTTTGACATATTTGTATACGCGCCGCTCCCTTAGTGGTCCGTTTTGCAAGACAGTCCCGCAAAAAACGGGATGTTGGGAGGTAGTGATTGGGTAAACTAATATGTAATTAGAAAAGGTATACAGCCAGCCTAATTGAATGGTATTTTTTAGATGGAGTTACCAATGAAATGGTGGCTTGATATGAAAATGAAAAAAAATATTTGCAAATCTTAAATACTCAGCCGTGCCCGATAATCACACATAATTGACAGCTCTGACCCTCACTAATAAAGCTCCATAAAGTAACATATTCCTAGTTGGCATTTCCAAAATCATTTGCTTGTGAAATGCTCAAATGTCGCTAAGCTGTGGAAATAATTACGTTTGTACGACTGGCAAATGACTAGTTCATTTAAACGACTGTCCTACCCTGGAGATTGCTACCTCAGAGAAAGGATATATAACTTTATAACCCGATTCATTATTCCCAGCTGGTGAAAATGAAGCGAAAATGATTGCAAATGGCACAACTCAAACTTTTGGCAGAACATTGATATTAGGCAGTGGAATAATTTAATTTGATATCATCTGCTCAACGTATCTGGGGCTGAAATCTGCCGGGCAGAGTTTAGTGCTGAAAACAAGGTGGTTTTATTGAGGTGACTGCAATTCTCTAGCTGTGCAGATCGATCACTGAAAACAGATATGCAATGTAGATTTATAGTATCTGTAAGGTTGGGCATAATAAAATGTCTCTACGCCCCATGAATTGTAATTTACTGATATATATATATACACAGGAAAACTCCTTTAATCTGGTGTCCGACAATCCAGAAAGGATAATAATTTAGCACTTGCTTCGAGCATAGGAATGTAAGATATAGGGGAACACATAGAGGAGCCCTCTTCTATAGCTCTCCTGGGAGAGGAGAACTTGGCGCTTGTTTGACACTCAACTGCTTCCCATGAACCTTAGGTTAATTCTCCATGCCCTTGTTTGTAGGACCTGCGGAGATACCCCTTCATTGAGTTCACTTTTTCCATAACTGAACTAGGTATACAGATGCATAATTGGCAGTATAAAAAACATACCTTGGATATTTTTTTATTATTTTCTAATTATTTAAAAGGAATTTATAATGAGGACATTACATATTGATCTATTTTAACATGACTATGCAAATGAAGAAAAAAACAAATCTTGAGATATTGTGCCGCTGGTGGTGCTCAAGACCACAACACTAGACAACTGCTATCACATGGGTGAAGCACGCATCAACACTGACAGAAAACAAAAGCCACAAGTTACTTACCAGTAGATGAGTGGGACCGAACACCGAAGGCAGTAGAAGATGGACACGATACATAAATGGAGTGGATGGTAGATGAATAGCATGCAAGCAGTTAACAGATGAATAGATGGTGGCCAAGAATTAACAGACTCACTGACCCTATCTGAATACTATCCCACAGCAGGGTAAGACAACAGCTTGGCAGCAGACCAAATGCACAGGAAAGACAAACAAACCAATGGAACTACTGATCCAGGATACGTATAAAACCACTATACAAAAGCTAGATCTCTCAGAGGACCAACACGTCCCACCGTACAAACAAACACTAGACAAAAACAAAGTCACAAAAAGAATCTGGAAAAAGTTAACACATGCCAGAAAAAGTATAACCAGCACCTGAGTAATCCAGACCTGAAGTATATATAGGCCCAAAAAAGGTACTTCGCCCTAACAAGGCAAAGCTAAATGATGACCACATACTGATTCAGACCAAAGGCATTGCCTAGCAGCGGCCAAACAAAGAGATAACAGAATCATTGATTAGCACATTTCTGCTGCTAATCGTAACAGATATTCCAGTTTTCACATCATACACTGGAGAAGACACAATAGGCTGGCATTTCAGTTTTCTGTGGATCACTTTTTACCTTTGCTGTATAGATTGGGATATAATAAGCAGAGACATCTCATTGTCATTAGGGATTGAAGAACAGCTCTATTGTATTACTGTAAGCCTACATAATGCAATATAGAAACACCTTACACACAGATAAGGCTCTGTACACATCTCTTCTGTCACTCCCACATTTCTGTGGGAGATAGCAGTACTAATCACTTCCTGGAGACTGTATAAGTCTATGGACATTTTTCTGTCCATTAACTCCCATTTATTGCTGCAGATATAAAGCACACACCCTGCAGGATTTCCACCAACAATACAGAAAGGATGTGTAGGATGTGTGAGCCTCCAATATGACCCCGAGGTAAGTTTTTAACAGATTTGTAGTTGATATACTGGTGAACATGGGTTATCTATAACTAAAATCGATTGGTTGGTGGGTTTGGAATATATCCAATAACATGAGATACAGAAATGCCCTTGTTAATCTCATTGTCTCACACTGGAAGATAAACCCCTTATTGACCGCCCATGCGTGCAGAATAGCGGTTGCATAGGGGTACTCTGCAGTCATAGGTCTGGTGCTGTTAGAGACAGCTGAGCTCCAAGGAGAGTAGGCAGAAATGTTTTTTCACCGTTCCTGCCTTCTTGATCTGTGGATACAATAGAGGAAGCGGAAGTGCAAAGACAACTGACAGGTGACACTGCTGCTGGGTCTAACTAGTATAAATATATTGTGTCATATATAGTGGTCATTAAGTAGAAAAATATGTGCAGTATTAGGCGGGGTTTTCCCCCTTTTAGGCCACCTAGCCTTTATCTATTAAGTAATAACCTTCCCCGACCATCATCTATGCAGAGATAATGAGCTTTATACATGCATTAAATATGAATGGAAGATAATTGGTCGAAACTTCTTCAAGCTCCAGTTACTTTTATCTTTAATTATAAGAACTTTGATCCAAATTAATTGTTTTACTTGGATTGTAGTATGACCATTAAGATACATCTGGACTGTTATCCTCTCTATTATACAAGTATGTAATTATAATAGCGGCCCCAATGCCGGAAACGTATACGTCTATTAATACTAATTCTATCTGTGCTCGGTTTTAGAAGCTTCTGGAAGTATTTTTAAGTAGTCTGACCGTTTTGTTCTTTTGTCTGTAACCCAAGGGGCAATGAGTTGCAATGTATTGTGTTACTGTACGATAATATCCCACCAAATTATACCAATTAGAGATAAAATTTTCATATCAGCCTCTTGGGGCCGGATCTGTTATTATTATGTAATTGCTATATAGGAATAATCCTGTAGTAAGTTTTATTTTTCCGCATGATCTGCCCAGACGCTTTGCTGGTGGCTGTAGAATTTCTTATGAGATTTTAAATGGAGACGGGAGAAAGTCAGTCTAATGTTGGGAATGCGACATATCAATGCTCTTGAATGAGCTATTAAGAAATTAATCTTTTCCTTCTAGGGGGGGGGGGGAATCTCACATATACGACACCGGATGGAGCACCATATGGCAGCACATGGAGTCCACGCGGCCCCTAGTATAGAGTCAGGGGACTCTGTGTGCCTTCCTGCACAGGGGGAATCTAACTTGTCTAATTTTTTAAAGTGACTGTGGGGGCAAAAGCTTAAAATCTAGCTTTAACCCAAGAGTTGATATGGCCTCCCTTGCGCAGAGAGTTAGGTCCTGTACAAGTTCCTGGGCGGGTCATGACAAACTACTGCCCCGGATCTGAGCGTGCAGCCATGCCTACAAGAACACCCCCATGAATCTCTGGATCGGCAGGGACCAGGTAAGTATTATATTGGGGGTAAGATGGTTTAGCGCCTTAATTGGATTTTCAGCTTTTGCCCAGAGGGTCACTTTAAATCAGAGTATTTGTAATATTAATAAGGAATAATAATCCATATTAATATGGAAGCTGCCATATTGAAGGCATACCACCTTATTGTGTTGTTTGCTGCAGGATATGTACGTTCTTTAATGAAACAGCAATAAAATGGGGCTGATGGGACTGAAATTAAAGTCTACATGAAGAAGAGAGTTATTGCTCCCCGCCACTACCTCCTCTTATACTTAGTAAAAGCAATATTTATACGGATATACATCTCTTTTCTTTAATCCTTGCCTGTCTAGTCCCAGCAGTGTGATCCTTGCCTGTCTAGTCCCAGCAGTACAATAGACTTACAATTCAGTCATTGTATGGATTGTCACGAAATATTAAAACTAACATTTTTTACAATGCTTGTTTCAAATTGTCCTTTTAGGGTTATAGTTGTAGGCTAAATGGCTGGATCTGACTTCTACTTGTAAGAAATGTCCTTGTCAAACGTCTCCATCGTCATCAGTTCCAAGTTGTAGACTGCTTCACCTTATACTCTTGCATGCCCTCTGTATTATGTAAGTTGTGTCTTGGAGTAGGAACACTATAGCCAGGGGCGTAACTAGGAAAGACTGGGCCCCATAGCAAACTTTTGACTGGGCCCCCCCCCCCTCTGCTGGGTATTACACAACCCCCCCCCCTTGTAGATAGTGCCTCCCTATAGATTCCACCACACAGCGCCCCCCTATAGATAGCACCATACACAGCCCCCTGTAGATAACGCCATACAGCCCCCTCTGTAGATAACGCCATACAGCCCCCTCTGTAGATTACGCCATACAGACCCCCCCCCCCAAAAAAAAAAACGGCCTATAGTTTGTCCTACAAAAGACATGCATCCCCTATCCACAGGATAGGGGATACATGTGTGATCGCTGGCAGCGATAAGGAGAACGGGGGACCGAAAGTCCCCCGAAGTTCTCCATGACTAACCTCGGACTTCCGGCGTCTGCGCAGTTCAATAAAAATGAAAGGAGCGCTGGTCACGCATGCACACAAGCACGACCGGTGCGCAAGTCATTTCCATGGAGCTGCAGACAGACTACGGAAGTCCGAGGTTTGTCATGGAGAACTTAAGGGGGACTTTCGGTCCCCCGTTCTCCTCATCGCTGGGCGTCCCAGAGATCCCACATGTATCCCCTATCCTGTGGTTAGGGGATGCATGTCTTTTGTAGGAACAACCCCTTCAGTGGCGTCGCGCTGTAGCAGCCATAGCGGCTGCTAGCGGAGCCTGCGGCCATGGGAGGGGCCGTGCGGTGGGTGGCACGGGCCCCCTCATGCTGCAGGCCCCGTAGAAGTCGCTACGGCTGCTATAGCGGTAGTTACGCAACTGCGCATAGGTTTGTACCGCGTAAAACTACAGCTCCCAGCATGGCCGAAACAATGATAAGGATATGCTGGGAGATGCGGTTTCACAAAAAAAAATCATACCACCCATCATCTCGCTGCAGATCATACAGTGACTACAATACTGATTAGAGGCAGAATAAACATTTACATTAAGTGACTCACCGGTGACGTATCAGATTCTAGTTCTTTTCTTCTCCCTCCGGTTCAGACATCTATGATGGATTTCTCCCGGCCATGACCCATTTCTGCAGTTTTCTGTTTAGATGTCTTCAGCTTCTCACTTTTAAAACATTTCTGCACCTATAAACAAAGTTAAAATTCTCAACACCTCTAAATATAACTGTCACACACACACACACACACACACACACACACACACACACACACACACACACACACACACACACACACACACACACACACACACACAGTGCCCCCTGTAGATAGTGCCCCCTATAGATTGTGACCTACATAGAAGCCCCTGTAGATAGTGCCCACATATGGACTCCAGAGCTGCAAGGCAATAGTACTAACCACTGAGCCACCGTGCTGCCCTACATATAGCTTCCCTTATAGTTAGTGCTCCACGTATAGCCCACCTCTGTAGATATTGTCCCACATATAGCCCACCCCTGTAGACTGTGCACTACATATAGCCACCCTGTTGCTAGTGCCCCACAGGTAACCCACCCCTGTATATAGTGTCCCACACATAGCCCACCCCTATAGAAAGTACCCTAAAAAATAGCTCCCCTATAGATAGTGCTCTACATATAGCCCACCCCTGTATAGTGTCTCACATATACTGCCCCACATATAGACCCCCCTGTAGATAGTGGCCCACATCCCCACATACAGACCTCCCCTGTAGCTAGTGCCCCACATATAGACCCCCCCCTGTATATAGTGGCCCACATATAGACCCCCCTGTATATAGTGGCCCACACCCCCACATATAGACCCCCCTGTAGCTACTGCCCCACATATAGACCCCCCTGTAGCTACTGCCCCACATATAGACCCCCCTATATATAATAGCCCACATAAAGACGACCCCCCCACTATAGATAATGCCATTCTCATTTTTATGAGGAAAAAAATATATAAAGTTGACATACTCACATTCTCCGGTTCCCACGCTGTTCACTGGCGATGCAGACATGCTCTCTTCTGAGCATGTCTGAAGGAGCTGAATGAGCGTCCTTCAATGACGCTGATTGGCGGGGCAGAATGACTTGCCCCGCCAATCAGCACCTTCCAAGCATGGAAGCGGCGCGATGATGTCATCGCGCCGCTAGCCAATCAGTGTCATTGTAAGGCACTGGATGGTCAGGCACGGAACATGCCCGGCCATTCAGTGCGAATACATGTATTTGGCTGCCGCTAGCACCGGGGCCCCCTCCGGTGCTAGCGACACCTACAGGCATGAGAGTGCCTGTGTAAGGCTCGGTGGCGCGGGCCCCACAGTAGCGGCGCCACCCCTGTAGCAGCCATAACGGCTGCTAGCGGCGCCACCGGGCATTTGGGAGGGCGTGTCGGCTGTCGGCACGGGCCCCCTCAAGCCCCGGGCCCCGTAGCAGCCGCTACTGCTGCTACCGCGGTAGTTACGCCACTGACTATAGCAAAACATTTGAGTTGCAAAAGTTTAGAAAAAAACGGCTCTGGAGATGAATGTTGCTGATTAGAATGGATAAATGCTGTATATACGATGAATGTCACATTTTAAGACCTTTAAATGTAGATATAGACGGTTGTAAAGTCCCAAACCTCAGTCCTGTTGTTTGTAAAGAACTTCTTTTCTTATCAAGACAAAGATTCATGTGCCGCACGGAGGGAAATGAGCAAATGTGGTTTTATCTTATA
Source organism: Rhinoderma darwinii (assembly GCF_050947455.1). Taxonomy (NCBI): domain Eukaryota; kingdom Metazoa; phylum Chordata; class Amphibia; order Anura; family Rhinodermatidae; genus Rhinoderma; species Rhinoderma darwinii. Next base: position 15,359,792 of record NC_134692.1, read on the forward strand.
AAAATAATGTATTGAATTGATTCTAAACAATTTCTCCTTTCTTATGGCCGCCAACCTCCTTCCTTCTATTATCTGAATGGAAGACGGATTTTATCTGCTTAGAAAATAGTTTATTTTTAAACTGTTTTTTTATTCTTTACCTTCACAAATTAGGAATAAAGATACTGGTACTGCATTCCAGGAGGGTCCGCATAGAGATCACAGGGACCAATATAGACTTGTTTTAGGCTAACTTGTGCTAATCTATTGTTTAGGTACCGTATATATCGCCATTTATTCACTTTTATTTTTGATCTTACAGTTGCCTGCACTGCATATAGGAGATAACAAGGACAATGCTCATCCTGATCCTCCTGGTGCACAGATATAATCTACATTGTTATTCCTCTTTGCTTACTATCTTCTACTACTCTGCCTATGTAACATTTATGTTTATGGATTAGAACCCCTATGGGCACTCTTATACCAGCATTAAGACATGTTATAAAACACTGACCAGTTGGAATCCCTACCATTCATGAGAATGGGACATTTTTAGTCCTGGCTGCTCGTTCGTGGCCACTGTCCAGTGAAATGAATGGGTATTACAGAAGGTAAAAGCGGCAAAGCTATATGGGGTGCCGAGGTAGCAGTCGCCCCCGGGCCCTGGTGCCTGAGGTTCCCAAATGCCCCTCTGCCATATAAGAAGACACCAGTATTATCAATAGCACATGGTATATGAGGGGCCATGTTACTGATCTTGCATTGGGGCCCAGGAGCACTCAGACTAAAACAGACCCATAGATAGGATTGCTGTGGGTCACAGTGCCCGGACCCCACTGATAAGTGTTTTATCATATGTCCTATTGACATTTTCGTAGGAAAAACCCCTTTAAGGACTCATTGGGAATAACAGACTATCTGAACCTGGAAATGTATCTATATCTTAAATGTCACATTTATTATTGTGTCTTGTTTAGCTTTTAGACCTGTAGAGCCTGAATTTTGTGTGGAATCGGCACCATCGACAGTTCAGATGTGCAACGTCCCCTGCCCATCGGATAGCTTGTTGTCTCCATGGACTGACTGGGGCCCATGTATACATGAAAATTGTCTGGACCCTCATGGGAGAAAAGGTACAGTTTTTTTCTTTGAAAAGGTATTTTTTCTCTTTTTTCTTTAGTACAAAAAAAGATACATGAAAAGGATAAAGCTTGTCAGATATAATAACCTATCTTTGCAAACACAGTCACAAAAACAGAAAAAAAAAAAGACCCATGAATGATCATAAATCTGGGCAACGCCATATCAACAGCCCACAAATATAGCATTTTGATATATATGCTCCCTTAAAATTTCTTAGAAAAATTGCCAGGGCCGGCTCCAGGTATGTGGGCCCTTGGGCGACACAGACTTAGTGGGACCTTTGCGGGGAAACTCACGGTAGCAGTAAAATGGCAGAAAACTTCACTGTTTGTCCCCATATAGAAGTTAGGCACTGTTTATCCCTCTGTAGTTAGTGCCACACAGCCCTCCCTCCCAGGTAGTACCATACAGCCCCCTCCCTGGTAGTGCCACACAGCCCCCTCCCTAGTAGTTCCACACAGCCCCACTCCCTTGTAGTTCCACTTAGCCCTCTTCCCTGTAGGTAGCGCCTTTGGAGCTCCCTCTAGGAGTGTAATCCCCAGCAGAGCATTGCTGTCGCTCTGGCCGGGGATTCCACTTCAGGAGCTGCCCCTGACGTCACTGTCCATATATGGACCGTGATGTCAGGGGCAACCCCAGAGCCATAGTCCCGGGCAGACCGCTACTAGGACTCTGACTGGGACTCTTGCTCTGTTACTGACATCACTGTCCATATATTGATAGTGATGTCTGGAGCAGAGCTGAAGTCCCGGCAGAGTGCTAGTAAAGGCTATGCTCCTGTACTCTGGCTCTGTGGAAGCCTCTAACATCACTGTCCATATATGGACAGTGATATCAGGGGCAACCCCAGAGCCGGAGTCCTGCCTGGGACTCCAGCTCTCCTCCTGGCATCACTGTCCATATATGGACAGTGATGTCAGGGGCAACTCCAGAGCCAAAGTCCCAGGCAGAACGCTACTAGCACTCTGCCTGGGTGTCTGTAGCCTAGTAAATGGCAGAGGAGGGAGATACCTCCCTGCTTTGCCATAGCGTTCAATAGTATCTGCGTCCTGGGGTGGCCCGTGACGGCGTGCAGCACAGGGCCCCCCATGCCGCTATGGGTGCTACAGTGGTAGTTACGCTACCTCCAAGACAGGGGCTCCCTCCAGAAGGTGATTCCACTCCTGGAGTAGCCTTGATGGCAGCGTCAGCACCTGGCGGCTGAGTGGGCCCCCCAAGTGTAGTGGGCCCCCAGGACTTGACCGGGTTCGCAGGGTGCTGATGCCGGCCCTGGAAATTGCAATTTAGTTTTGTAGTAAAAATATTTTTGTTTTTAGACAAAGTAACACTGCTGTTGTTTTAGGTTTTAAGTTCAGAAGAAGACAAGTGGTAGTGGAGCCTGCAAAAACTGGTGGAAATTGTCCCCATTTAGTAGAATCGGTCCCGTGTGACGATCCTGTGTGCCATAGATGGGCGGTATCTGGAGCGTTACACTGTGTACCTGAAAATAGAGAATGTGGACATGGAAAATACAACATTAACACAACATGCCTGGGGGAGAATGGTGAGTCTTCTGTGCAGTTCTCTTTCTCCGGTTTATGATGTCTATTCAATAATTAATTTCTCTTGGAAGGTACTGATTCTTCTTGTGGAGATCCAGCTGGTAGGGAGTCTTTAGAGCAATGCCCCCTGGGAAAAAGTATGCAAAATAGCTCTCCTTCAGAAGTGCCACCTACATCTCGAGTGCCACCTACACGTTACCGACCACCTTGTACGTGATACTTTTGTAGGTGTGTTGAGTGGCCTTGTGTATAAAGGGGGGGTCGATATGCCTCTTTCTTTCTGTCAAGTGCTGGTTTATGTCTATATTCCCTTCTCATCTCTTGTATGGACTAACCCACAGGTTGATTCTCTGCTCCTTTGAGTGTTAACCTTACTGTACCTTATAGATTGGACTGGAGAAATCCATTGCAGATCTCCCCACCCAGAGAGGAAAGAGAATAGTTCCAAGATGAGTTGCCCACCCCCTCCAACGTCATAGTAGTCACAAGACCTGCCTCTATGTATCATATACCCCTCTGTGCTTGAATAGAAATAGCCCACGTAGAAAGAGGTGTTAATTAGACTGTGTTAGAGTATTAGATTATTGGGATTTTAAATTTTAGTCTTTTTTTTAAGAGTTTCCCAGTTTGCTGTAAAGCAAGATCCCTGCTTGCTGTAATTGAACAGAAACTTTATTATTTATATCGCGAGGGTGAAAACCAGTCATAACCTACTACATCTCACAAGATTGGGCTATAGTTGTATCCAGCTTGGGAAATCTTCTACACTTTACTTGCAATTATACATTGTAGGAAAAAACTAATCAGGACAGTGGAGAAATTTGCGCTGCTAGTGATGTTTTCTATGTAGCTATAGTATGTTGCCGGCATTTCATGCAATTCATTCTACAACTCAGCAGTGAGAATTCGGTTTATACAGGATTTAAGCTTGGTTTTAAACAAGAATGTTTCCATTCATTGACAGCAAGCAGATACCTTTAAAAAAAAAAAAAAAAAAAAAGTGTCATTGAAAAACAAAATATATGAAAAAGTTGCAGATTTTTTCTGTTTTATGATGAATACGTTTTATTTTTATTGAAATGAAAAACCCCTTTAAGGAGCGCAGTCATCGGTATAGCCATGTTGGCTCCTGGTGGCTCATCCTAATCTGCAATGTTTATGTTCTATGGACCTCCTTTATTTTACATGGTTGTCTTTTTAGCTTTTTTGGTCCACCAATGCTGGAGTCCTAAGCAGGAGGTCCACAATTACCATCGTCTAATATAATATAAATAGGTTATTAATGCCATGGGCAGATATCCCTTTTCTGCTGCTCCAGGATTATATATGGTTAATCTTTTAATCCCGTTCCCTACATATCAGTCCACAGTGGTACAGAACAGATTTTGATTAACGATAGTCCTGGGAATCAGCGTGTTGCTTGTTATCGTGGCAGGGGTTACTGATATATGTAATAAAAAAGAATTACGTTCAGCAGGCTGGTAGGGTGCTTGCTCAAAAAGTTATATAAATATATTGAACTTTATGTCTAACACAGTTTAGTACATAAAACCCAGAGTTTAAGGCCTAGTTCACACAGAGATTATTTGCAGGCAGGAGAAAAAAATCTGCCGCAAAATTCCTTCAGGAATTCCTTTTTTGCAGCATTTTACAAGGACCATGGGCAAAAAACAGCGAAAAACGCTCGGAATTTCTTCCTCCCATTGATTTTAATGAGGTGCAGCCAATCGCAGCAAGAAAGGACATGCCGCTTTTTTTTTCTGCGAGCAGCTATAAGCCACACCGGAAAAAAAACGCCCCTGCCTCCCATTGAAATCAATGGTGGGCGTTTTCCGATGTTTTTTGGCGCTGATTCCAATGTGGTTTCAACGTCAAAATCAGCACCAAAAAACTGAGCGTGAACTGGGCCTTGCACTTTCAAAAACATTGCTATGAATTTATTTTGACTATGTAAATTTAAAAAGGTTTGATTGATGTGGAGATATAATATATAACTGTACAAGATTATTGATAAAAAAAAGAACAGCCATGTTACAAATGCAAAGTAGTGAATTTAAAGGGGTGGTCCACTTTGGTCAATCCCTGTCTATTAGACAATTCCTCCGATGATAAGCGAAGTGACCCACTATTGGAACTCAAGCGATCAGCTGTAAACTCTGTGGGAAACTGGAAGCAAGTCTTCCATTCACCTGCAGCGCCACCACAGGGGAAATAATGCATAACACAGTTCACATAGAAATCAGTAGGCTGTCTGTGTAATGTGTGAACACTTTGGGTCCTCCAGAACAAGAGACTCTTTATGTAACATCATTGCCATTCACACCCCCAAAAAAAATTATAAAGTTAGTCAATAACACAACAAAATGGTGTTAAAAAAAACCCTGCGATTCGCTTTGCAAAAAACCAGCATTTCTCCATGCTACATCGTCAGAAAACAAAAAACTAATTTCTGTGTCCTGGAGGCCCAAAGGCCATGTTCTTAAAGTGATTTCCCACGAATGGCACTTACCACCTAACCGCAGAGCAGGTGATAAGTGTCTGAGCACTTAAGGGCCCCACCGCTGGGACCCCTGATCACAAGAAAAGGGGGTCCCGAATCTCCCGTATGTAGCAGTGGTCGGGCATACGTACTGATACTCCATTCATCTCTGGAACTGACAGAGATAGTCGCGTACAACGCCCAGTAATCTCCATCAGTCCATGGTAGCTCACATGCCGACCATTGCTCCATTCAAATGGGGGACACGGGACCATTGTTCTTGTGATGAGCAATCATGGGTCTTGTGGATAGGTGATAAGTGTCGTTTGTGGGAAAATGTATTTAAGGGGTTAAAAGACTAGGGGGCCTAATGAGAGAGGTGGGTGGAACAAAATGTTTCAGCGCCACAGGCGGAAATGGCAAATCGTGCATCGGAGCCTGGATCCATCAACAGCACAAGAAGTGGTACTAGAGCGATCACCAGGTTTAATATACGTGTAACTTGTTCACAACTGGCCACATATGGTTTTCCTAAGTAAAATGGACTCCAGCCCAGAAGAGAGCAAGCGGCAGCAGCTGATGCAGGGCTGAATTAAGGATTCTTAGAACATGGATCAGTTCATTGTTGGAGGGCGCCCCAACTAACCGAGCCCCTCCACCAACCACACTGGGAGAGATTTCCTAAGGAAACGTGCCAAAGTTCTATTGCCCAATTTGTACCGGGAAAAAAAAATAATTACATGTCATGCACCGAATTTTTTATAATGCATTTTTTTTCTGAAAATCGCAGCAAAAAATTACACCAAACCACCAAAATTCATCTACATTGCATGCCATAAATTAAGTAAAACCCATACTTGCGAGGGGCCCCTTATGGGCTGTAATGTACTGGGGCCCAGAGTTGGAGCTCCTCTAGCTCTAATGATATGCAGCACTAAGCTTATGTCCAGCAGCAGGGTTGTATTTTTCACTGTTTAGCAGGGTCCCTGATGGCTGTACCAGTCCTGATCATACTTGTCCATACTTATTGATCAAGATGATAACCATTAAAAGGTTAATTGCCCTATAGTCCTACAGTGGCTAACCCTACAATAGGGACTAGTTGACCTATAAGGGCATGTTCAGATGTGGCGGACTTGTTGTTTAATTCCACTGCGGACAGAAATCCGCAGCAGCCGTTTTTCCATTGCTTTCTATACCTGCTTAGGTAACTTTGTTCAGATGTTGCGGAAAACAACAGTGAAGAATTCCCTCGCTGCAGATTCGTTGCGTAATTGCCGCAAATTTGCAGCAACATGTGCAGCAGAAAAATTACGCCAGGTCTGAACATGGCCTAAGATGACCATTAAGGGGTTAGTTGTTGACCATTAAGGGGTTAGTTGTCCTAAATGTCATGCACAAGATGATAACTACTGAGAGAATATGTGAGATTTTCTTACCGCCCAAGATATAGAAGCCCTAGTTGTACTTGATGCAGAAGATCGTTATCATTGAGGGACTAGTTGACCGACTCTTTTAGCTCAAAATCAAGATCTGTACGGTTCAAGATCTTAGCCACTGATGGATTAGTTAACCCAAACCTATAGTATAAGACTTTATCCACTGAGAGACTAGTTGACCGATGCTCACAGGTCAGGATATTACTTGTCATGGAGCTGGTTGACCCAACTCTTTCTACGGATGTAAGCCACTGATGGATTAGTTGAGCATCTGTATGCTTACTACTCAAGATGTTAAAGTGTAGCTAAACGTTTAACAAACTTCTGACATGTCCGAGCACTGAGACCCCCACCAATCGCTAGAACGAAGCAGCTGAAGCGCTCGAGTGAGCGCTCATCCGCTTAGTGTCTGTTCGGCTTTCTCCAGAAATGAATGTATCGGAGTACGGACTCAATAGAAAGTCTATGAGCCCGTACACCGATACATTTATTTCTGGAAAAACCCGAACAGACACGAAGCAGCTGAGTGCTTATGTTGGTGACTGATTCCATATACTAAACATTGAAGCATGGCAACTAACTAGGACATTGTATGACTCCAAACTCCTCTGATTATGGACTGGATGGGGTGATTAGCCATCAAAGTCAAATGGTGTGGTCAATAAATGATATACCATATATGCAGTTTGTTACGACCAGCAAGTTGTGGACCCACTGTCTACTCCATTGGCTTGTGGCCACCTCGAAGTACATTAACTAAGTAGCCACCCCAGTCTTCCCCCTTTAACCCCTATACAGGGATCTGGTCTTCGCTGCGAGGAGGCTACCAGGTCGCTACCTCTTGAGGTGTTCCCGGCAGAGTGTCTGCTGGCCCTTTGGAACAGTCACTGGCAGATGGTACCTTGAGGGATGGAAGCTTCAGGCTTGTCACCGACAGTAGGAGGCAGATTGGCAGCGGGCAACTGGATGGTAACTGATAGTGGAACGCTGGACACAGGTGGATAGCAGGTAGATGGACACAGTCAGGTAGCGGGTAGCTGGATACTGGCTGACAACAGGCAGCAATAGCGGACTGGATACAGGCTGGCAGTGGATAACTGGATACAGACTGACATCAGAGAGCAATAGCAGACTGGATACAGGCTGGTAGCAGAAAACTGGACACAGGCTGACAACAGATAGCAATAGTGGACTGGAATTAGATGTACACAGGAACCTACGACTAGGTTGTTCCAAAGTTGCTCAGGCACCAGGTGTATTGTGGAGGTGCCGTAAAAAGTCCAGGAGCAACAGGGATGATATTTGAATTGCGTGCGTGCTGGCCTTTTAAGAGACAGCCGGAGCTTGCGCGCATACACTAGGGGACATGCGGCCGTGGCCAGAGGAACACAAAAGAAGCCACCGGCCAGAGAAGGTACAAGACCGCTGGCGTTACAGAGTTGCATAGGTACCGTATTGGTAAGGGAGACCATCCCAATAAAAAAGAGAGAGATTGGCACATCAGTGAAGGATTTGCGATCAGAGAGGAGCTCTATGATGATCACTTAGCTCTTGACAGGGGCCCACATACTGTTCATCCACAGGAATTTGGATCCCTACATATGTGAAGAACCTTTTTTTTTCTGCTAAGTTCTTAAGTTGGCAGCCAGAGTAGAATATATTTCGGAGGTGTCTAGCAGAGAAATTTATTTCGAAGTCCAACCTACAACCCCCAAGGGATCAGCGACTTTCTTCATTTCAACCTTTATATTTTGTTCCTAAAATATTTACACACATTCTGAATTAATTATGAGTAAAAGAACTTTTGGAGTGAAGGAACATCCCAACACTACTTGGAGACATCACACATCTGTTTTACTACATTCACTGAATTTCAAGCTCATCTAAAATGCATGTCCCTAGTTTTTGGGGACAAGTCCAAAACAAGTCAAGCTGCATGCATAAAAATAGACAGCACGTCCCTAGGGGAGCCCTAAATGTACCGGAGAATAAAATATGAATTAACCATTGTGGCACTTTCATGTGCTTGGAGCACAGTGAGCTAGATAAGTGCCGGGCCTTTCCATTGACTTCTATTAGAAACTGACACCAGCCCCGAGACATCATGAACACGTCAAAGCCATGTACAAGGAGCGTGTATAGCGGCACTTGGAGTATCAACGTTACTGTATTACAGAGCCATAGGAACTCTGTGTGAGGCCATATCGGGCCTTCGTATGACACCAAATACTCCTCAAGAAGGAATTGGTCACAGCATGCCGTAATAATTCTTTTCTCACACAGCCTGTATGAATCTGGGAGGGAAAAAGCTGCCCTTTGCCTCCATGTGAAATCAGAAGCATACTGAGATACAGTAAGGGCCCCTACATTTCTATAGACACCGTATTACCAATCCGTACAACACAGAGGTATGAGGCCTCAAGGTACTGATTCTCATTGTGGAGATCCAGCGAGAGGTAGGGAGCAATGATCCATGGGAAAATTATGCAAAATAGGTCTCCACCAGAAGACTTAAAATAGACTCTCTAGTGCCATCTATAGGGGACTGCCCTGTAAATTATTTTGTGCAGTAAAGGAATTGTGGGGAATGATCAAAAACAAAAATTCCTGATAGAAAACTTGAGGTTAGAAAATCCCTTTCCATCTACCTAAGTGAACTCTTCCGGCAAAATACATGAGAGAAAATATACCAATCTGGGCAAATGTGGGTAACACATTCAGATTTTTGTTGCTTCTTAGGGTCTGTATTAATGCTTCATCACCATGGGGTTCTATAAGTCCAGGCCCTAATACGGACCCTAGAATGGCGCTTTATTATAGCGGTGTAAAACCTGCCGTCTTGGCGCTTCTTGCCATTATCAGTCCGCCAGATTCTTTGGTCGGGCATATTGTGGGACAATATTATCTTCTTATTTGCCTGGTTCCTCGGACAACTCGGGTCCACACAACACTAATACTGTTACAAAGGGACCGAATTCATGAAATTATTCTCACCATGTACACAACTTGATTCATTTTCTTGACATAAATATTAATTACCAGTGTTTGTCGCCTTTCACCTCTGAAATGACAAGATCTCAGGCAGCAGTGCCACCGCCACACGAGGATTCTCAAGTCCTAGCACCTGGTGACTCATTTCATTGAAATACCAAGATGATGCGTCCGATGGAAAAGAATCATGGGTTATATAACAATATATGACAATGCCATCATGCACTGCTGTATACGAGGATCAGATATAAGGTTCAGCTATGTGGCAGGTATTATCATTTACTGGAGTCCCACTGGATTGCACAAGGAGGCGTGATAGCAAAAAGTATTTTCGGAGTATATCCTGCTAACGGGTTGCCCGTTACTTAGATCCAGGGGTCTGGATAGAGGAATCCCCCTGCCTGGCGTTGGTTCTTGCCACCACAGACCATTATCCTGGAACATAAGTCATTGTCCCCAAATATCCATCCATTGTAGGAGAGAAACATAGTGTAACTCCAAGGCCAGTTCCTCGTCCTTGGAATAATAATTTACTAGTGCTGGGGGGAGGGGGAGGCCATTGTACATGTTTGGCTCAGCATCCACCTCGCCTTTACCTTGACACCTTCCCTCTGCCACCAATGTAGCTGCAGAGATGACTTCTATGGCAAGTCCCTATTAATACCTATTCTACTGCTTCTATAATTGTCACGGAGCGGGTTAGTGGACCCACTAGGCCGTACCGCCGCAGCGGGGAGGCAGCTGGCCAAGCAACAGGACACCCCAGAAATACAATGTCCCGCACAAGGGTACCTGAATAGTCCAGATGGTGGCCGCAGCTCTGGCACAGATGAGATGGGTGCAGCAGATGGCACCAAACGTGGCGGATGACACAGGAGCCGCAAGTTGCGCCAGACGTGGTGAATTCCTCCGGACGTGGCAGACGACACAGGACGTGGCGGATTCCTCCGGACGTGGCAGATGATGCAGGACGTGGCACGACTCGATACTAAGGCACAGCACGGGAAACAGGAATGGGTAACAAGGCCGGGCGCGAGCGTGCACGCGCACCCTACGGGACACAGCCGAACGGAGCGGAAGTAAGCGCTGGCGTCTCCTAGGAGGGAGACGGGGACCAGCGCTCACGGATCCATGGCTGCGGGCGTCGGGAGGTAAGTGAACCCGATGGCCCGCGGCCATGGATGCTACAATAATGATATACAGATGTAGCAGAGATGAATTTGTCATTTAGCTCTATGAGACTACATTGTTTGTACATTGGAATAACTATTTGAGTATAGATCATGCAGTCCTCAAAACAGTATATAATGTGCCTTTTACTTCAACTTGTGGAATAACATTGTGGGCTACAAATTCATATACAAAACCTATGTCAGGGCTCTCCCAACCATTACACTGTATGGTATCTATCTATCTATCTATCTATCTATCGATCTATCTATCTATCTATCTATCTATCTATCTATCTATCTATCTATCTATCTATCTATCTATCTATCTATCTATCTATCTATCTATCTATCTATCGATCGATCGATCGATCGATCGATCGATCTATCTATCGACTGACCATTAGGGCAGGGCCTAAGTGATCAGCTGTAATCAGTGGGGATACCTTTTAGTAAGTGTTCAATTTCCCTGCAGCGCCATCACAGGGGAAATAAAGCATTACACAGTGTCCATTTACATCAAGGGGCTGTCTCTGTAATGCAGGACAGGGCAGAGCGGGATATGATCTTTATATTCGCTCTCCACTCTGGCCAGGAGATGAGGATCCTGAGCAGAGGACCCCCCTCTATTACCTAAGAAATCACTAATAGGGTGTATGGTAAGGGGTTTTCTAAACTGGACAATCCACTTAAGCCAAATAAAGAGTGTCATGGCTATAGTAGTTGAAAAAGGGTCATGGCCTTTAATGCCCACTGGCCCAGATTAATCTCAGTTCTCCCATTTATCTATTTATTATAAAATATGATGGTAATTTGTACGATAGCTCGGGCTCACACCTCTGCACTGACTTATAGTACTGCCGTCTGTCTCCTGATGTGGCAGAGGGACCCTCGGGTGCAACCTCTGCACCCGCTATGGTCACACAACCAATCAAATCCACTGAATCAAACTATAAATTGACTTGGTTGCTTTCCAAAATGATTCCTGCTCACTTAGCAATCCACCAATCAAGGCAGAGGCAAATAATTCCTATTATCGAATGTGTCATAAAGAGCGAGGTTCATATCTCCGAGACCTCACTCTAAAATGCAATATCTCTACCGGCTCCCATACAATGGTCGTCTCATTGCTCGATTTCTCAGGCATTGCTTTTACTATCAGCTTAATATTTTGCAGTGACTCAATCAGAGAGCGAAATATTCAAATAAAGGAGATTTTGAGAAAAGAGACGTTCTAGGAACTAACAAGATTGTGAGAAGCAGCCATTGCCTGGTGTGATAAATTCATAAATCATACATGTGGATAATATTGGGCTTGAGTTTCTAAATTACTTTCCGTTTCTCAGCTCTGCTTATATTTATCTCACCCCTGAACTCTTATTTATTGCGTTTTCGAGTACCTGGGAGAAGTAATGCATTGCCGTCTGGATTCTATTCATGCATATTTAATGAAAATGCCGCAGACTCATCCACTTCTTCACATGTCGTGGGTGGGCTGTGGCGGGTAAGTGTTTGTCCTAGACCTACCAGGACCATTCATGTTGGGTTTTAGATTGGAATGAATTTGCTTTCCGTCATCTAATTGAAGAGGTTGTCTTGAATAAGTTTGTGCTGATCTTAAGATCCCGCATTAATATTACCAGCGTAAAAATGTGGCGTGCATTGTCATAAAATACAGCAGATTAAGTCATACATCAATTCCCTGGCTATATGACGGCGGATATAAATTTCCCTTATCAGAATTAGGGTTGTCATATAAAGATATATTGTAACAAGAACAGGTCTTAACTTTTTTCCAAGCTGAACAAGCCCCGATTTTTCTATTCTGGCATCCCATTTAATAATCTAGTCACGAGCCCAAAACTGATTCCCATATTTAAGATGTGGTCTTACAAGGCATCTCTAGAGTGGTAATATTACCTTTGAATCACAGCTTTTTATCTCTCTTTTTATACACCCTAAAATCTTATTTGCTTTTGCAGCTGCTGCTTGACATTGAGTATTGCTGCTTAGCTTACTTGTAACCAGAATAGGTCATTAATAAAGGTATTAAATAAAGAGATTAAAAATAATTGCGTCTAACACAGATCCTAGGGGTACCCCATTGCTGACTTTAGCCCATTTTTAGTATATACCATTTACAATGACTTTTTTCTGTCCGTTAACTAATTCTTGAGATATGTGCATACATTATCCCCATGTGCCTGCATCTGTTGCTTCAGCACAAGGTTGTTGTGTGGTACAGTATGAAATGCTTTGGCAAAATTCAAATAAATCTCATCAGCCGCATGACCAACATCCAGATTTGCACTTAACTTCTTATAGAAACTAAACATGTTGGTTAGGCACGACCTGTTTTATCCAAGTCCCCCCTCCCCCCATGGCATACGTCGGAGTATGGTCTGAAAATCAACATAGACATGAGATTGTCATTGAATTCCAGTAAAATTGGCCTCAATAGCAGGTGTCACACTGAACCTTCATGCAACTTTGTCTTTGTATTGCAGCTGTCACTATAGTACAAGTCTGTTCATAGCCTCAGCCTAAGAGATGTGAATCATGTTTATAGACTATAATGGACGCACACGAGAGATTATAGGAGTTTCATAGCAGTAAATGAATGTCCTGGATGAAGTAGCACAGTGATCGTGAGAAATTAATCTCGTGAGATTTAATAACAGAATAAAAACCACTCATGTAGTCCGTTACCTCTGCATAAGAGTCGGTAATTTTATGTTCTGTACTCAGAAAGTACTGAAAACATAAAACATCTTCTGATATAATTATCATTTGGAGGATCTGGATTTAAAAAAGAGAAATTAAAGTTGACTTTTCACCGTAAAAATCTACATAGACCTACAGGCGCATTTTAGCATCTGTATTATGGCTACAAAACCTTCCACGGTTTAAGTACCTTCGTGGTACTTTGCTTTATTATTTTTGAAACAATTTTGAGTTATTTCTTATGGTTTCTATACCGTATACTTAGATCATTTCAAAATTCTGCTTGTTGCCCTTTAAAGCAGATTGGGGTTTTAGCTCCACCCACTATTAGACATGTGACCTAACAAAATGTGTGTCCTATTTCATATAGAGGTACAAAAAGTTTTCGTTTTTTTTAGATTCATACAGAAGCATTATCAGTTTGTGATGCTGCTACAAGGCAAGCTACAAACTTTTTTTGTTGCTGTCTTGTAGACAAAAGGTTGAAAGAGGTTGCGCCACTCTACAACTTTTACCTTTCCACTACCAAATACAAGACTTGCTTAGGCCACGACAGCAGTGTTTATTACTGAGTGCGTATACAGATCCGTAGTCATCCACAAGTAATCCGCAAGTCATCCGCATATCTGGTGCGCTGTCCGCAAACATAATCCGTAGTGTATCTGTAGTGAATCCGTATTTACGGATCCGCAAGGAAAAAAAGGGAGGCTACAAATGATGTCACCAATATGTCCCAACCACTTTAAAAGGTCACTTGATCGCTCAGGCGCAATTTTCTTTGGGAATCCCCTGCCGTCGCATAGCAACACTTCCGCAATTACGGACAGCTGCGGGTGAACATCCGTAGCCGTCTGCAATTTTGCACGTGCCCATAGACTTCTATGGGCGAGTCTGTGCCGCATTTGCAGACTGGAATAGGACATGTTCTATATTTTGCGCATCATTTCTACACCTCGTAGCCTGTAGAAATGAATGGGTTCTCCGATTATCCCTAATTACTGATTCGTAATTGCAGATAAAAACTACGTTCGTGTGCATGAGACCTAACTGGTGGTGGAGGTCTACCTAAGAAGAGTTTTTTAAAGGGTAACTAAAGTATTGAAAAACTTCTGACATGTCATTGTGACATATCCGAAGTTTTGATTGGTGCGGGACCGAGCACTGAAACCCCCATCGCTTTCTTTACGCGATCGTTGGGGGACCCATTGCTCAGACCCCCACCGATCAAAACTTCTGAAATGTCACAATGGTATGTAAGAAGTTTTTCGAAAGTTTAGTTACCCTTTAAAGAAAATCTGCCAACAGGACGGTTTCCCCGCTCCAAATTGGCAATCAGAGGACCAGGAGAAGCATAACCGTCCCTACCTGACCCCTTAGAAGCCGGAAGAACCATGTTTTATAAGAATCCGAGTTAAATTGCTTATGGGGCACACACCGAGAAGGGGCATATGTGGCAAACTATCTTTCAGCCTCCCGAGATCACTGATTGGTATTGTGGGTAGACCCAATACACCCTCTATTCCTCCATTATTCCCATAAATGTGTCTCTGATATAATCCCACAAGAATTACACTGTGCCCATAGTTGCAGACACCCAAATTGGTCCTCATTTACTTTTCTAATAGTGTATGAGGTTTTCCATGCGTTGTATTGTGCAATGTGTTGTTCTAATATTAAAAAATATAATAATCATTAAAAAGCCATAAACAAGAATAAAGCAGTAAAACTGCAATAAGCAGAGACTAAACTTTTGTAATGAGGCTCCTCTCCAGAGACCCCACCAATGCAGAGATGCTGAACGGGAGTAAAATCCAGCTAATATTCCATGTTTTTCCACACTGAAATATTTATTAGTTCAGATTAAATTTTTAAAGGGCTTGAGGCAAAATATAATGCACGAGATGCCGTCACTTTCTTCTTAAGCTTAGGCATTCTGGCATTGTTCTCTGGTTCTAATAAACCAATATTAAACCTTTCCTGCAAAAAGACATAAATATACGTCCTAGCGGGTCCGGAGAAGAATGGAATAGCAGTTATGGTGACTGTTTATTACATCTGACCAGTGGCGTAACTACCGCGGTAGCAGCCGTAGTGGCTGCTACGGGGCCCGTGGCTTGAGGGGGCCGTGCCGCCAGCCGACACGGCACCCCATATGCCCGGTGACGCTGCTAGCAGTCGTTATGGCTGTTACAGTGGTAGTGCCGCTACTATGGGGCCCGCACTGCCGAGCCTCCAACAAGTATGGGCCGGGCGACACAGGCCCTCTCATGCCTGTAGGCGTCGCTAGCACCGGAGGGGGCCCTGGTGTTAGCCACAGCCAACTAAATGCATTAGCACTGAATGCCCGACCATTCAGCGCCTTACAACGACGCTGATTGGTGAGCGGCGCGATGATGTAATCGCGCCGCTTCCATGCTTGAAAGGCGTTGACTGACGGGGCAAGTCATTCTGCCCCGCCAATCAGCGTCATTGGACAATGCTCGTTCAGCTCCAGCATTGCCAGCGAACAGCGTGGGAGCGGGATCATGTAAGTATGTAAAGTTTTTTTTTCTCATAAAACAGTGAGTGGCATTATCTATAGTGGGGGCTCTATCTACAGGGGGGTCATCTATATGTGGGCCACTATATACAGGGGGGTCTATATGTGAGGCACTATCTACAAGGGGGAGGTGGGGGCGCTGTCTACAAATGGGGTGTGACACTGTCTATAGGCGGGGTTATATAGCACTGTCTACAGAGGGGCTGTATGGCACATTCTACAGGGGGCACTATTTATAAGGGGGGCTGCTTGTGGCACCCAGGGGGGGGACCCGGTCAAGAGTTTGCTATGGGGCCCAGTCTTTTCTAGTTACGCCCCTGCAATATATGCCAGGTAAGCCAAACGTTCATAGTGTAATATGTATTATCAACTATGTGACCAAGGATAGGAACAGTGACCAGTCACACTATGGTAGGTAGAAAAGCAAAGACCATATTCAGACCGGAGTCGGCTACAATGTAGGTACCCTCTGCTGTGTCCCCTCACCACACCCTCCAATGCGCATTTTGGGAGCCTTCTTCAAGTCTTGCTCACATGAAGTCTGGTTAAGTCTATTCTGATCTCTCTGCTCTTGCATTCAGTCTGGCCTCCAGGGATGACGTTTCATCCCTTGTGACCTCTGCAGCCAATCACAGGCTGCAGCGGTCACATGGGATGAAACGTCATCCCAGGAGTCCGGGCTGCATGATGTCAGAGTGACGCATCACCATGGCTACAGGTAAGTATAGTTTTTTGGGTTTTTTTATGGGCTGTTTTCTACAGCAATCTCATTGGCTGAAAATCTGCACCACAATTTGGTGCAGTTTTTTTGTCCGGAGTTCCCTGTGGGCTCCAGGGCAGATACGCTGCTTACCTTTACACAGCGTTTCCGCGCTGTGTGAACATAGCCTAATTGTGAATTTTGGGGTCCATGCAAAGCACTGCTGATCATGGCCGGCGAACATATATGGACAGTGATGTCAGGAGGAAAGAAGGAGATCAAGGCAGATCGCTAGCGGCTCTTCTCTGGGACTCCGTCTCTGGGGAAGCCCCTGACATCACTGTCCATATATGGACAGTGTTGTCAGGAGCAGAGCAGTGTGCCAGGCAGAGTGCCAATAGCGCTCTGCCCGGGACTTTGGCTCTGGGGTTGCCCCTGACATCACTAGCCGTATATGCACAGTGATGTCAGGGGCTTCCCCAAAGCCAGAGTATCGGAGCAGAGCCTTTACTAGTGCTCTGCCTTGGATTTCAGCTCTGCTCAGGACATCACTATTCATATATGGACAGTGATGTAAGGAGCAGAGCAGTAGTCCCAGGCAGAGTGCTAGCAGTGCTCTGCCGGGACTATGGCTCTGAGGTTGCCCCTGACAACACTGTCCATATATGGACAGTGACGTCAGGGGCTTCTCCTGAAGCGGAATCCCCAGCCAGAGCGTCGGCAATGCTCTGGCTGGAAATTCCACTACTAGAGGAAGTCTCAAAGGCGCTACCTACAGGGAGGGTGGCTGTGTGGCACTAACAGAGAGGGTGGCTGTGTGGCACTACCAGGAAGGGGAGCTGTGTGGCACTACCTGGGAGGAGGGGGCTGTGTGGCACTACCTGCGAGGAGGGGGCTGTGTGGCACTACCTAGGTGGAGGGCTGTGGGGCACTACCTGGGAGGTGGGGGCTGTGTGGCACTACCTGGGAGGGGGGGCTGTGTGGCACTACCTGGGAGGTGGGGGCTGAGTGGCACTACCTGGGAGGGGGAGATGTGTAGCACTACCAGGAAGTGGAGGCTGTGTGACACTACCTGGGGGGGAGTGTGACAATACCTGGGAGGAGAGGGCTGTGTGGCACTACCTGGGATGGGGGGCTGTGTGACACTACCTGGGAGGGGGGTCTGTGTGGCACTATCTACAGAGGGCACAACATTTATGGGGGTACAAACCGATGGCCTAACTTCTATATGGGGGCATAAACAGGGCCTAATGTCTATATGGGGGCACAAAGTGAAGTTTTCTGCCATTTAACTGCTGCCGTGAGCTCCCCCGCAAAGGGGCCTACTAAGTCTGTGTCGCCCAAGGGACCACATAAACCTGGAGCCGAACCTGATACTGATGCCCACATCTTCAGGGCTTCCAATCTTCTGGCTGACGAAGGGTTTTCTCTCTCACCCTATGTGATGCGGCCCTTTCCAAGGCGAGCTTTGTACAACTGGAGGCGCCTTTTTAACTACCAGGTGACCAGAGTCGGTCGGAGTGCGCCTTCAGAAAACTTTTCAACAAATGGATGGTGTTCATGTCGTCCATACAGACGGATCCGGACAATGCGACCCTGGTGATTCAAGCCTCTGTGGTCTTCCACAATTTCACCAGGATCCACAATGCTGCCTTGGATGGTGATCTGGACCAATACGTGACTACCTCACCGGACACTGGACCAGACCCTGCATGGACGACCTGGAACATCAGGACTGGTTATCCAGGGACTTTATGCTGACTTCTTCATCTCTTCTGAGGGAGCAGTTCCATGGCAGCTGAACGATATCCGTGGCGGTCATTAACTTCGTTTGGACTCCGGACTGTTTAGTTTAGCTGTTTCCTAGTTAATTTTAATGTTCCCGTTTAGTTAGTGTAGGAACTCGCAAGAGAATGAAGACCCTTGACGTGGTCTTGTGAGATGCGGTATTACTGGCAAAATGCCATATTTTTTAGATTGGTATGGACACAATTTTTACTACATTTATTATTATTTTATATACAATTTTACATATTTCATATATAATATCAACATTGAAATTTTGTCAGAAATACTTTCCAATACCTCATTAAAATAAAATAAATACAAAATGTCTTCAGAGTGTTCATGTGTCTGCTATCAGCCAAACAATATTGGACCCATGGAAAGGTAAGTAGCATCTGTTCATTTAATTTTCTTTTTATTGAAAACCTTGAATGAAAAGAGCAATTTTACACAACGGACTCTGCTGGAAACAGAAACCAAAAATTCACTGTGTTGTGGCTTTGATGTGTTTCATTAAACTCAAAAAACATAAGACAAGCTGCAACAAGCCGTCACAAACTCAACACTATGGATGCGTCTTTTTGTTTCCTGCTCAACCCGTTGTCTTTACTCCGGTAGGGTGCAATTCACATCATTGTTGTTGTTTCAGTTGTTCTGCTCCGTTACGAAGTGCTGGATTCGGCACATAACTGAACAGAGCAAAACAGATGTCATTGAATATAATGTGGTCCGTT
The DNA here is from genome assembly GCF_050947455.1 of Rhinoderma darwinii. Classification (NCBI taxonomy): domain Eukaryota; kingdom Metazoa; phylum Chordata; class Amphibia; order Anura; family Rhinodermatidae; genus Rhinoderma; species Rhinoderma darwinii. Next base: position 15,379,018 of record NC_134692.1, read on the forward strand.
TGGGACTACGCATTTTAAGTGGAGAAAAAAAAGTTCCGCATGTGGACTTTTCTCTACACTGTTTTTGATGGAATCTGTGACAGAGGCTGCGAAAATAACCTCCAATGTAGATGTGAACAAGCCCTTATAGACAACCCACCAACCCAAGAGATTTCGCTATTGATAACCCTTATGCCTCATGCACACGACCATTGTGCCACGTGGGCCGCTTTTGACGGCAATTGAGTGGCACCCGATAGTCTTCAGGGACCCATTCACTTTAGCGGGTGAATCGGGTCAGTGAAAAATGATCCGAGTCTCCGATCTGAGGAAAGATAGGACATGTTCTATCTTTCCTCGGATCACTGACGGGACTCAGCCGGCGCACACGGTCGTGTGCATGATGCGTTACTCGCCCTCAATATCAGATCAGTGTTGGTACAACACCAGGCACTGCCGCATATCAGCTGTTTCGTTGTAGCTCCGGCACCGGAACAATTGAACAGCTGTCTGGTGGTGTTGTGTGGCTCCAACATTGATCTAATATTGAGGGTCTTTCCTGAGGATAAGTCATTAATTTCTAATACTGGGACATAATCCACCAACCACCCGATCCAAAACAAGTAACTTAAAAATGACAGCAGACATTTTTTTTTAAAGAACATTCATATTGAATAAACAAATGAAACAAGTATCACTGGTGCAAAAACTAAATGTACAATAGCACAGACCAATGGCATTAACATGTTCTGACAGCGTAGCTGGCGGTCTTTTGGCACATGTTGGAGTTGGGACACGAGACCTGCGAAGGAAGATAGCCTCCGGACCTTCATCGTTGCTCTGATTCAGATAGTCGAGCACGCTGGTGTCAATCATGGCTCGTGTATCAGGTTTGGTTGTGGGTGCAGTGTCGCTACGCCCCTACTACAGCACGGTGCAAGGCGATTTGGCCGCGTGTCTGCAGCCACTCTGAAATTTTTAGAATGTTGACTTCCTCAGGGATTTGTTACTGGGAGGTGCTGGTGCTCCTCTCAGCCGATTCCACCACTAGTGCCTCAATTTGGGTGTTATCAGAATCCTCCTGTGGGTCATCCAGACTGTCAACGGTTCTACAATGGAAAAATAAATCATAAACCTAATTATAATTAAAAAGAAAAAAAAAAGATAGAATAAAGTGACATATGGAAGAATGGTCCTCACCCTAGGCCTATGTGGTACATACCATTACTTCCATGCTGGCACTTTCAAGACAGCAAGACTACTTTAGAAGAAGAAGGGGGAGGGATCCTCCAGCTCACCTGACACTATGAAATGTGTCTCAGCAGCGCCCGGAATCTCGTGTCGGCACACGTTCAAAAGCACGGAAGGAGAGAAGGAAGTGTTGTTCCAGCGCTGCATGAAGTTTTAAAATGGAAACAGGTTTCCAAGTTTAATGGTATTCAATTAAAAAATAGTCCAGAGGTATAGTCCTGATGTGAGGGTAAGCGGGCGGTAGTCCTCAGAGCCTACGTGTTTCGGATGCTACTGCATCCTTAGTCTTGGCTGTAATGTCTGTTTTGAAAAGCGCGCGTTGTCTCATTTTTATCCTCGTCTCTGAGATACAGCTGATTGCTGAGTGCGTTCCACTGTTGTTAACCATTTGGAACGCAAACCGGAAGTGAAAGTAGTAACTACCCATTGTGTTGTTTATATTTTCATTTGCGTACTGTAAGCTGACAGCTGAGTCAGTATTGTGATTTGGGGTATAGGTTCGACCTAACATGGGCTTACTTCACACTCCAGGTGATGTTTATCGTGTGGAGTGGAAGCTTGATAGACGGAAGGTCTCGTAATTCACCCCTCCCCTGTGGCTCGGATGACTTCCTAACAGACAGTGATGTATATGAAGTAGGTAAGTGTTATATATATTTGTTTAAATGGAATACTACTTGGTCATAGTTATTTTGTATCGTCATACAAATGTTAACATCTTTTCTTTTGATTTATGGAATGGTATGTATTGTGATGTCTGTAGGTGGTACGTTATTTGATAATTGCTGTAAGTGGGTAGTAATAATGTATACTAATAAACGGTGTTATTAGAGGGGTTTTCTCCATGTTCCCAGGAGACGGACGCGCACTTTTGGATAATGAGGAACTGACGTGGGAGGGAGGTGAGGGTAGGACAACAACTGGAGCAAAAATAGTGTGTGATATAAAACATGATTAATGAGTGTAACTAACGAAAAAGTGGTTTAAAAAATATGAACAGTGGTGTACATAGCAAAAAGCACATGTTATGTATGCACAGACTGTAAATATACAGGGAAGGGAGTCTTGGAGAACCATGGAGTTGGATCTTTCTTATAGTTAGATTATTATTATATTATCTTTTAATATGATTTCGTTCTTGGGTTATTAATACTGAAACATTAAATCTCTTCTGAGATTGAGGCCATCTGGATATCTGGTTTTTAATCTGTAAATCCAGTATGCCTCCCTGAGGTGGGTTTTGTGTTTAAGGTCGCCTCCCCTTTTGGGGGGGTAGATTTTTTCGATAGCATAACAGCGTAAATTTTTTGTGTTACGGTTGTGTTGTACAATAAAATGTTTTGAGACATTGGAGATGTTAGTGATATTGATATTTCTCACGTAACTGAGATGTTCGAGAATTCTTGTCTTTAATTTTCTGTTTGTACAACCCACATATTTTAGTTGCCATTCCGTACATTCAATAACGTAAATAACAGATTCACTGTTACAATTGATATAATTCTGGATACTGTATGTATCTGTTTGTGTGGAGTTACTAAATGTTTTGGTTGGATGGGCAAAAGAGCAAGTCTTGCATGGATGCTGCCCACATCTGTAAAAACCTTTTGTTTCTAGCCATGTTGTTTTAATATTTTCGTTTGGTGTGAACAGTGACGGAGACAACACGCTGCCTAGAGAGGGTGCCTTTCTTGCCACAATACGACAACAACCTTCGGCCAGAATAGAGCGTAGACTATCGTCTTCTTGGAGGATAGGTAAGTTGTTGGTAACTAACTTTTTGATTTGCATAAACTGGTTACTTTGTTGCAAGATTAAAGTAGGTTGGTTGTCCTTAGATGGAATTTTGGAACTTTTTTTAGTATGTTTTTTACTGTATGCAAGTAAGTCGGTTCTGGGTATTTTGGTCATGATTTCACTTGCTCTATTTAGTGACCATGTGGGATACCCTCTTGCTCTAAGTCTGGTTTTGATTTCATTTTGTTCAACTTCAAATTGACTGTGGGAGGTGCACTGACACTGACATCATCCCTGCCTTTGTAGAAACCCTTAACCAAAATCACTGCAACCTCAAATTCACTTATAACTTTGATTCCACCAATATCGTATTTTTAGATCTTGAATTAAAAGGCAAAGAAGGGCAAATAATTTCTACCCAGACTCACCGAAAACCTACCTCCTCAAATAATATCCTTCATGCAAGAAGTAATCATTTAATACAGACCATAAAGGCCATACCAGTGGGGGAGTTGCATCGTGCAAAACGAAATTGCACCTCCCACAGTCAATTTGAAGTTGAACAAAATGAAATCAAAACCAGACTTAGAGCAAGAGGGTATCCCACATGGTCACTAAATAGAGCAAGTGAAATCATGACCAAAATACCCAGAACCGACTTACTTGCATACAGTAAAAAACATACTAAAAAAAGTTCCAAAATTCCATCTAAGGACAACCAACCTACTTTAATCTTGCAACAAAGTAACCAGTTTATGCAAATCAAAAAGTTAGTTACCAACAACTTACCTATCCTCCAAGAAGACGATAGTCTACGCTCTATTCTGGCCGAAGGTTGTCGTATTGTGGCAAGAAAGGCACCCTCTCTAGGCAGCGTGTTGTCTCCGTCACTGTTCACACCAAACGAAAATATTAAAACAACATGGCTAGAAACAAAAGGTTTTTACAGATGTGGGCAGCATCCATGCAAGACTTGCTCTTTTGCCCATCCAACCAAAACATTTAGTAACTCCACACAAACAGATACATACAGTATCCAGAATTATATCAATTGTAACAGTGAATCTGTTATTTACGTTATTGAATGTACGGAATGTCAACTAAAATATGTGGGTTGTACAAACAGAAAATTAAAGACAAGAATTCTCGAACATCTCAGTTACGTGAGAAATATCAATATCACTAACATCTCCAATGTCTCAAAACATTTTATTGTACAACACAACCGTAACACAAAAAATTTACGCTGTTATGCTATCGAAAAAATCTACCCCCCCAAAAGGGGAGGCGACCTTAAACACAAAACCCACCTCAGGGAGGCATACTGGATTTACAGATTAAAAACCAGATATCCAGATGGCCTCAATCTCAGAAGAGATTTAATGTTTCAGTATTAATAACCCAAGAACGAAATCATATTAAAAGATAATATAATAATAATCTAACTATAAGAAAGATCCAACTCCATGGTTCTCCAAGACTCCCTTCCCTGTATATTTACAGTCTGTGCATACATAACATGTGCTTTTTGCTATGTACACCACTGTTCATATTTTTTAAACCACTTTTTCGTTAGTTACACTCATTAATCATGTTTTATATCACACACTATTTTTGCTCCAGTTGTTGTCCTACCCTCACCTCCCTCCCACGTCAGTTCCTCATTATCCAAAAGTGCGCGTCCGTCTCCTGGGAACATGGAGAAAACCCCTCTAATAACACCGTTTATTAGTATACATTATTACTACCCACTTACAGCAATTATCAAATAACGTACCACCTACAGACATCACAATACATACCATTCCATAAATCAAAAGAAAAGATGTTAACATTTGTATGACGATACAAAATAACTATGACCAAGTAGTATTCCATTTAAACAAATATATATAACACTTACCTACTTCATATACATCACTGTCTGTTAGGAAGTCATCCGAGCCACAGGGGAGGGGTGAATTACGAGACCTTCCGTCTATCAAGCTTCTACTCCACACGATAAACATCACCTGGAGTGTGAAGTAAGCCCATGTTAGGTCGAACCTATACAACCTTATACCCCAAATCACAATACTGACTCAGCTGTCAGCTTACAGTACGCAAATGAAAATATAAACAACACAATGGGTAGTTACTACTTTCACTTCCGGTTTGCGTTCCAAATGGTTAACAACAGTGGAACGCACTCAGCAATCAGCTGTATCTCAGAGACGAGGATAAAAATGAGACAACGCGCGCTTTTCAAAACAGACATTACAGCCAAGACTAAGGATGCAGTAGCATCCGAAACGCGTAGGCTCTGAGGACTACCGCCCGCTTACCCTCACATCAGGACTATACCTCTGGACTATTTTTTAATTGAATACCATTAAACTTGGAAACCTGTTTCCATTTTAAAACTTCATGCAGCGCTGGAACAACACTTCCTTCTCTCCTTCCGTGCTTTTGAACGTGTGCCGACACGAGATTCCGGGCGCTGCTGAGACACATTTCATAGTGTCAGGTGAGCTGGAGGATCCCTCCCCCTTCTTCTTCTATTTTTGTGACAATCATCGGCTTTTCCTACGAGCTCCCTATAGTACTCTCTCATGTTCTAACACAGAACACCGGAGGATCCAAAATAGATGTGTGCATCCTAAGCGTGACTATATATAACCTTCAATAATACAAGGGTCTAAACAACTAACAAAAACTATATATATTATTGGAACGAATACGCTGGTTTTATACTGTGAATCACATTGCTTTTAAATTCACTATATTTTGTACCTGTGTCCTGGAGAACTTTCTTGGTCACAATATGATGCATCAATCTGCCAACATGCCCCCTGGGGTTCAAATCACTCGCTCAGAACTAGCTGAAAAAGTTTTTGGCAATCATGGCAATCATACCGAAAACAACCAAGAGTTGGAAGATTTGTTTCACACCTTAGAAAAGCACCTCGCACAACAGGCTAAAATCTGGTGGGACCTCACAACGTTAAAGAATTATATCGCAAAAGATATGATACCCAGAGGTCTACGCCTCAGGAAAACTCCAACTTTCATCTATACCGAAGATTTTCAAAAGGAATGGAACCAGACCCTCTCCACATGTTCCATGAGTTTGATGAAACTAATTACCAAACAAGAGGAGCTTAAACTATCTGAATTTGACATCAACATCACTGACATTAGAAAATCAATTGATGTTTTTTCAGACTCACCTTCCTTTTCTCTTCTTCAAAATCGAACAACGACTGCCATTGATAAACTGGATCAATCCATTGCTGAAACAAAAAAAAGCAAGTTCCAGCGAGACATAAGAGACTATACACATAACGAAATTTATAATTGGAGCCAGAGAACGAGAAATTATACAAGACCGAGACCCATCCTCAAAAAACGCAACCAATATCGCAACCAATACAGAGATTTACCAAACAGAGTGAGTTTCAGCTCCACAGAACCGGATTCCGCTGATGGTTTGTCAGAAGATGACAATACAAGGACTCGCCCATACTCTGCCCATAGAACACAAAACTCAAGTCACCAGTCAAAAAACGAGGCAGGAGGGGGGGCAGGAAGCACAAATCGAATAAACCAGGACTTCAACCGTTGCCTCCGCCCCCGGAAATTTCAACAGTACTAGAAATGAATGTTACCAACCTATCCTCCTTCACTCTAACCACGGAACAAACTGAAGTTCTATCCTTGGGCCTCAATTTTGCTCCAAAAAATAACTTCAACCTATTTAATACATTACTGGACATTAATAAATTTATCCGAAATTTGACTGTGAAAAAACATTTCCTAACGCAGGAGAATATCCCTCCGGATGATGTTCCAACTTCATCTCCTCCTACTATTCTTGTTGAAGAATTTGTCCTTCCAGCTCACCCACCGCCTAGTTTAGACCAATTCTCTTTTCAAGAACTTACCACCCTAGCGTGTTTAGATCACTTACGTACAGAAACTCATAATCAAACGGTGACTACAGCTCCGAATTTTCATACCTCCAACCCTAAGTTCTATCCAACGAACTCACGAACAGACTCAATGGACCGTTTCCAAACGGTAATGGAAAAAGAATTGCAAAACTTGGCGGATAGCCTCAAATTTCAACATCCAACAACCAATATGACGACCAAACACAAACAAGCGGTCAAGTCCTTACATGACAACAAAGACATAGTGATAAAAATGGCTGATAAAGGAGGTAGTGTTACTGTAATGAATAAGAACGATTATAAACAATCCATTACCAACTTGCTATCTGACAAAACAACCTATAGGGTGCTAGAGAAGAACCCAGTAGACAATATAAAAAATCGCATGAACAAACTCTTAAATGACGGTCAACGAGGAGGCTTTATAAACAAAAAACAAGCTGAATTCATTCTTGTTGATCAACCCATTACGCCAATTATTCATGCACTCCCAAAGACCCACAAGTTAATTTTTCCACCTCCAATGAGACCAATTGTCTCAGGCATTGGGTCAATTTTGGAACGATTGTCAGAATGGCTAGACACACTACTGCAACCATTAGCACAAACAGCTCCCGGATTTTTAAAGGACACCAAAAATGTCCTTAATTCATTATGTCACAAAAGATGGGAAAAAAACTACACATGGCTCACATGTGATGTCGTGTCCTTATATACCTCTATCCCTCATCACATAGCTTATGCCGCCCTTGACTACCACTTAACCAAACATAGCATGTATGAAAAAAATTTCCAAATATTCATTCTGGAAGTACTCATGTTTTTAATGACCAATAACTACTTCCAATTTGACACAAAATACTATCTTCAACTTAAGGGCGTATCCATGGGTGCCAAATTTTCTCCATCGATAGCCAATTTAGTCATGTCCTGGTGGGAACAGTCCTACATTTTTTCTACCGATAACACATATGGCCACTGTATTGAATGGTACGGAAGGTATATTGACGATATTTTACTTATCTGGAAAGGGGACACTGACATCATCCCTGCCTTTGTAGAAACCCTTAACCAAAATCACTGCAACCTCAAATTCACTTATAACTTTGATTCCACCAATATCGTATTTTTAGATCTTGAATTAAAAGGCAAAGAAGGGCAAATAATTTCTACCCAGACTCACCGAAAACCTACCTCCTCAAATAATATCCTTCATGCAAGAAGTAATCATTTAATACAGACCATAAAGGCCATACCAGTGAGGGAGTTGCATCGTGCAAAACGAAATTGCACCTCCCACAGTCAATTTGAAGTTGAACAAAATGAAATCAAAACCAGACTTAGAGCAAGAGGGTATCCCACATGGTCACTAAATAGAGCAAGTGAAATCATGACCAAAATACCCAGAACCGACTTACTTGCATACAGTAAAAAACATACTAAAAAAAGTTCCAAAATTCCATCTAAGGACAACCAACCTACTTTAATCTTGCAACAAAGTAACCAGTTTATGCAAATCAAAAAGTTAGTTACCAACAACTTACCTATCCTCCAAGAAGACGATAGTCTACGCTCTATTCTGGCCGAAGGTTGTCGTATTGTGGCAAGAAAGGCACCCTCTCTAGGCAGCGTGTTGTCTCCGTCACTGTTCACACCAAACGAAAATATTAAAACAACATGGCTAGAAACAAAAGGTTTTTACAGATGTGGGCAGCATCCATGCAAGACTTGCTCTTTTGCCCATCCAACCAAAACATTTAGTAACTCCACACAAACAGATACATACAGTATCCAGAATTATATCAATTGTAACAGTGAATCTGTTATTTACGTTATTGAATGTACGGAATGGCAACTAAAATATGTGGGTTGTACAAACAGAAAATTAAAGACAAGAATTCTCGAACATCTCAGTTACGTGAGAAATATCAATATCACTAACATCTCCAATGTCTCAAAACATTTTATTGTACAACACAACCGTAACACAAAAAATTTACGCTGTTATGCTATCGAAAAAATCTACCCCCCCAAAAGGGGAGGCGACCTTAAACACAAAACCCACCTCAGGGAGGCATACTGGATTTACAGATTAAAAACCAGATATCCAGATGGCCTCAATCTCAGAAGAGATTTAATGTTTCAGTATTAATAACCCAAGAACGAAATCATATTAAAAGATAATATAATAATAATCTAACTATAAGAAAGATCCAACTCCATGGTTCTCCAAGACTCCCTTCCCTGTATATTTACAGTCTGTGCATACATAACATGTGCTTTTTGCTATGTACACCACTGTTCATATTTTTTAAACCACTTTTTCGTTAGTTACACTCATTAATCATGTTTTATATCACACACTATTTTTGCTCCAGTTGTTGTCCTACCCTCACCTCCCTCCCACGTCAGTTCCTCATTATCCAAAAGTGCGCGTCCGTCTCCTGGGAACATGGAGAAAACCCCTCTAATAACACCGTTTATTAGTATACATTATTACTACCCACTTACAGCAATTATCAAATAACGTACCACCTACAGACATCACAATACATACCATTCCATAAATCAAAAGAAAAGATGTTAACATTTGTATGACGATACAAAATAACTATGACCAAGTAGTATTCCATTTAAACAAATATATATAACACTTACCTACTTCATATACATCACTGTCTGTTAGGAAGTCATCCGAGCCACAGGGGAGGGGTGAATTACGAGACCTTCCGTCTATCAAGCTTCTACTCCACACGATAAACATCACCTGGAGTGTGAAGTAAGCCCATGTTAGGTCGAACCTATACAACCTTATACCCCAAATCACAATACTGACTCAGCTGTCAGCTTACAGTACGCAAATGAAAATATAAACAACACAATGGGTAGTTACTACTTTCACTTCCGGTTTGCGTTCCAAATGGTTAACAACAGTGGAACGCACTCAGCAATCAGCTGTATCTCAGAGACGAGGATAAAAATGAGACAACGCGCGCTTTTCAAAACAGACATTACAGCCAAGACTAAGGATGCAGTAGCATCCGAAACGCGTAGGCTCTGAGGACTACCGCCCGCTTACCCTCACATCAGGACTATACCTCTGGACTATTTTTTAATTGAATACCATTAAACTTGGAAACCTGTTTCCATTTTAAAACTTCATGCAGCGCTGGAACAACACTTCCTTCTCTCCTTCCGAGCAAGACTACTTTCTTCTGAAAGTGACATGTGGAAGTATGGTAGGAACCACAGAAGTCTGGGCTGCATACTATACTTCCATACGCAACTTCCAGACAAAATTTGTCTTGCCATCTGGAACAGCATGTTCCTCCTGGAAATGTATGAATAAATTAACAACTGGATGTTAGCATTATCCCTGTGAATAGGGTGTGTCTCTACACTGTCTAATATTGCCAGCACTGATTGGACAGTTTCAGTGTGTGTAGGGACAAGCCCCTTTGACAAGGGGATTAATAAGAGGCAGTTTTTAATTTATTCATACATTTCTAAGATGAATAACAGAGGAACAGCACAACGCAGAGTTCCAAGAAAAGATTCTCCAGATTACAAGTATACACTGATAAGTCCTTTTTAAAGCAGTTTATACCTACAGTACAGGTGTGTGAGTGTGTATGTGTGCGTGTGTGTGTCCCCTGCAGAGCACTAGTATAGGCTCTGCTCCGGGACTCTGTGGAATTCCCTGACATCGCTGTCCATATATGGACAGTGTTGTCAGGGTCTTCCCCAGAGCGGAGTCCCGGGCAGACCGCTAGTAAAGGCTCTGCTCCGGGACTCTGTGGAATCTTCTGTCATCGCTGTCCACATATAGACAGCGATGTCTCGGGCTTCCCCAGAGCTGGAGTTCCGGGCAGAGCGCTAGTATAGGCTCTGCTCCGGGACTCTGGGGAAGCCACTGAGATCGCTGTCCATACATTGACAGTGATGTCAGGGGCTTCTCCAGAGCAGGAGTCCCAGTGATGTCAGGAGCACAGCTGGAGTCCCAGGAAGAGCCTACTAGCGCTCTGCCTGGGACAACAGCTCTGGGGTTGCCCCTGACATCCATGTCCATATATGGACAGTGATGTCAGTAGCAGAGCTGGAATCCCAGGTAGAGTGCTAGAAGCGGCTATGTGCAAAGGGCACTGTGGCAGCTTCTGCAGAGGGCATTGTGGCAGCGTCTACGGAGGGCACTGTGGCAGCGTCTACAGAGGGCACTGTGGCAGCGTCTACAGAGGGCACTGTGGCAGCATCTACAAGTGTGTGTGGCAGTATCTACAGAGGACACTGTGGCATTATCTAGGGGTGTGTTGCATTATCTACAGAGGGCATTGTGGCATTATCTACAGAGGGCACTGTGGTATTATCTACAGAGGGCACATTGGCAGTATCTACAGGGGGCACTGTGGCAGTATCTACAGCTGGCACTGTGGCATTATCTACAGAGGGCACTGTGGCATTATTTACAGAGGGCACTGTGGCATTATCTACAGAGGGCACTGTGACATTATCTACAGAGGGCATTGTGGCATTATCTACAGAGGGCACTGTGACATTATCTACAGAGGGCACTGTGGCAGCATCTACAGAGGGCACTGTGGCAGCATCTACAGAGGGCACTGTGACATTATCTACAGAGGGCACTGTGACATTATCTACAGAGGACTCTGTTGCACTATTTAAAAAGGGGCTGCCCAATCTTGACATGTGTGTCTGCCAAACGCTGCCAACTGATCCCCCGGACTGCATTTAGCGACACTTAAACTGGAAAACTGGATTGTTGAAATAAGCACGTGGAGAATTCTCTCTTTAAACCTAGCTCTATTATTATAGTGATGTAGTGTTGTTGTTATTATTATAGTAATGTAGTGTTGTTGTTATTATTATAGTGATGTAGTATTGTTGTTGTTGTTGTTATTATAGTAATATAGTGTTATAGTAGTTCAAATAACTAATTGATTAGCAATAATTTTGTATTATATCAAATTTGAAAGTAATGCGGCCCGTCAACTTCCCTTTTATTCTATATGTGGCCCACTTACCCGGCCGAGTTTGAGACCCCTGGACTAGAGTCTATGGAGGGATGCATGTCCTATTTTTCACGAACCCTTCATACGCTCCATTGAAACAACGGTCGTGTGAGCGGCCCCATTGAAGTACATGTGTCTGTGTGACGGTGGTTGTTTTAACGGCTGTCACACGGACTACATATATTCTCGTATGAATGAGCCCCAACTCTGAGAGAACATTACATTCTTTACACATTGATTTTCTGATCCCTCCACTGCTTTCTGTCATTACCTGAGATGAATGGTGATAAAATGTGTAAATCACTGGTGGTATAAAACATAAGGGGCACAACGTTCAAAGACTTGGATTTCTGGGCCTGGAAAGATATTGAAATAAAATTAGATTTATGTTAGTGTAACATTACATTATAATCTCAGCGTTCAATGAAAGCCCAAATCTTACTGAATTCTGAACATATTACATTTTACTAAATAAAATAATGTGAATGTAAATATTCCCAAGTCAATACAAACATAATATATAGTACAGGAAAGTCAAATTATAGAGACCATAATATTACACCCACTAAACGGCTCCTGAAGGGCTGAACTGGGGGGGGACAAACAAAATAGATCAGTGGCTGCAATCTATAGGGGCCTTATGGAATAGTGATTATGTAGTTGTATCAGGAAGACATCCCTCTTCTATATGTGCTATTAGGGTAAGTTTACACGTTGTGCAAATACTGCAGATTCTCCACAACTAATTTCATGCAGAAAATCTGCAGCATAATAAAGTAGGAGCCGAGTGGATGAGGTTTGAACAAATCTCCTCCACACTCTGCGTAAATGATAAACTGAAAAAAACGCTCAGAAATGACGTGCGGTGCAGTTTTTAATCCGCAGCGTGTCAATTGCGTTTCCGGAATCGCTGCTTTTTTGTTGCAGGTTTTCCCCATTGAATTCAATGGGGGGTAAATCCTGCAACAAATAGCAGATGTTATGTTTTTTTACAAAAAAGAAAAGCAGCGATTCCACCGCATAAATCGAAATTCAGAAAAAAAGAATCCTATACTTACCCAGAATTCTGTGTTTCTTCATCCAGACCGACCTCCTGGGATAACGTTTCATCCCATGTGACCGCTGCAGCAAAGCATAGGCTGCAACAGTCACATGGGATAAAACGTCATCCCAGAAGGCCGGGCTGCAGTGGGACACATCGCAATGGCTACGTAAGGGGCAATTTTCCGCAGCAGACATTCCGGTTGAAAAACTGCACCACAATTTGGTGCGGTTTTTCGTCCAGAATTCTCTGCGGCCCACAGGGCGGATACGCTGTGTGCTTTTCCATGTTTGAACATACCCTTACGAAAGGAAGATGTCATAGTGGAGCATCTCCTGCTCGGGAACCTCCTCTAAAACGTCCATTTTAAAACATTGGTGGTCCCAGTGCAAAGGCTTCATGAGTGCCCCCCCTCCTAATTATGTTACAATGTTTTCACATTCAATTAAACATAACAACAATTCTATTCATTTAGAGGTGATTTGTTAGACACATTAATGGGAAAGGTTTGGACTCACAGGTGACGTCTTCTATGATTTGAGTCATTCACTTTCCCTTTTCTTCTTTATCCGTCCTAGACTACCATGATGATTTCTTCTAGCACGACTCAATACTGCCCCTAAAAACAATAATGCCAGATAGTGACCCCAACAGTTATAATGGCTAAGACAGTAATAATGTCCTGCAAAAGAGAAACTTGGCCTTTAAATAATATAAAATTGACATTTCTCTTATTTGAGAACAATCCTGAGTTCTATAGTGATGTTTTTTCCAAACAATCTGTAGGTAAAAATGACCAAATAACAGCGTACATGATGTCACCTTATATCAGATTTCCAGATGATTTACAAAAATGAAACGAAAATCAGTCAGGAAATTACTAGAATAGCAGTTACCAAGATACCAAAGAGGAATAGCATGGGTAAGTATGTTGTCAGCATCTTCAAAATACCATTTGGGAGAAACATATATTGTCATACCCCTAGGGGTACTTATACAGGAACACCTCCCTATGTAATTGTCTCTCAAGCAATTACCGAAGCTTAATATAAATGACTGAATACTCTGCCCCTCACACTATTGCAGCGTGTCCAAAGCATTCCGCATATGTTTGGGCCCTACCCTTCCTAGTTCCATAATTTTAGGGCCTTGATAAATCGCCTTTTGAAACAGAAGAAATGTTTCCCTCGGGCCGGCACAACTGAATATTTTTCTTTCCTGACATATTGGAGCCTTAACTAATTTATTTTTTCATAGACGTAGTGGTATGAGGGCTGTTGTTTGTGGAACGAGCTGTAGTTTTTATTGGTACCATTTTGGGGTACATGCGACTTTATGATCACTTGATTTTTTTGGGAGGCAAGGTGACCCAAAAAACAGCAATTCTGGCATTGTTTTTTATGGGTTTTTTTATACAGCGTTCACCATGCGTCATAAATTACATGTTAACTTTATTCTGCGGGTCAGTACGATTCCGGCGATACATAATTTATAGAACTTTTTTATGTTTTACAACTTTTTGCACAATAAAATTACTTTTGTATAAAGAATGTCTTTTTTCTGTCGCCGTGTTCTGAGAACCATAACTTTTTAATTTTCTCATTGACGGAGCTGTATGAGGACTGTTTTTTTTGCAGGACAAGCAATATTGGTACCATTTTTGGATACATGCGACTATTTGATCACTTTTTATTCCAATTTTTGTAGCGCAAAGTGACCAAAAAACAAATTCTGGCATTGTTTTTTACGGGTTTTTTTTACATAATAATTTTATAGTTCAGGCCATTGCAGACGCAGCGATATCAAATATGTATGGTTTATTAATTTTTTTCAATAATAAAGGACTTGATAAGGGAAAAAGGGTGATTGTGTTTTAATTTATTACTTGAAACTTTTATTTTACTTTTAACAACTTTTTTTTTTTTTCACTTTTCTTTAGTCCCACTAGGGGACTTGAAAGTCCAACGGTCAGATTATTTTTCTAAGACATTGCACTACCTATGTAATGCAATGTATTAGATCTGTCAGTGATTCACTGACAGCAAGCCGATTAGGCTTCGCCTCCAGACGAGGCCTAATCGGCTTCCGTATTGGCA
Organism: Rhinoderma darwinii; assembly: GCF_050947455.1. Lineage (NCBI taxonomy): Eukaryota > Metazoa > Chordata > Amphibia > Anura > Rhinodermatidae > Rhinoderma > Rhinoderma darwinii. Next base: position 15,394,082 of record NC_134692.1, read on the forward strand.
AAGCAGGAGGCCATTGTTAGTGTTAGGCGTCCTGTTGCCATAGTAGAGGTCAGCAATCCTGCGATTGCAGGGCAGAGCTGCCGATCCAACCATTAAGATGCAGCAATCGCTTTCGATCACTGCATCTAAGGGGTTAATGGCAGGAAGCGGAGCTAGCTCCACTTCCTGCCATTACAGGGGGATGTCATCTGTAACATACAGCTGACATCCACCGCTGATGACTCTGGCTCAGCTCCTGTGCCAGCACCATCTTGCCGTCGGCTATGGAAGACTTTTAGGATCCGCCTCCGGTCGGGGCCTGAAAGTCTTCCATACTAGGCATACCGCTCACCTCCGCTTGCCTTTGTAGCCACCGGCATCCCGGCAATTTCATTGCTGGGGTGCCATGAGCTGCAAACACCTTAAATGCAGCGATCACTTTTGACCACTGCATTTAAGGGGTTAATGGCGGTGATCGGAGCAAACTTCGGTCCTCGCCATTACCCCATGGTGTCAGCTGTAACATGCAGCCGACACCCAGGGATGTTGGCACTGACTCAGCTTCTGAGCCGGTGTCCACCATTTGACGTATGGATACAGCAAAATGCGGGAAGCACTGGCTTTCTATGACGTTTCCATGTGAAAATGTAAAGAAGGGGTTAAAGATAAAGATCTTCACTAGTTGATAATTAATGAGCATTTCCCCCTCAGATGAAAATATTGCCTTTAAATATACGTTTTTAGTTGTCTTCTTGTGTGAAGTCACTTATCATTCTCATTATTAGGTCTAGCTGGCTGACAACCAATATGGCCACCTAAAGTGGCGCTGGTTTTATTCCAAGAAACATGACATTTTGCATGTTGCTGATGCTCTGGCCGGGGTCTCCGGCATTGTAGCTCCTGACATAACTGTACATATATGGGCAGTGACATCAGCAGCTCCCCTGGGCACCACCCGTCAGGTAGCGCCGACATTTCCCACTGTATACCTAAACAGTGCGATACGTTTCAGACTTCCGTCAAGGGGTACACAGCGGAAGTCCCCCGGAAGGCTATAACATAATGTGAACAGGGCCTAACATTCCATTAAGCATCACATCAAAGTGTATAGTTAAGGCCTTATTTACACGAACGTGTTAAACATCCTGGGGACAGCTGTTGAAACAGCGGCCGTCCTACGGACCTATGTAATTCAATGTGGCCGTTCACACAGCTGTTGTTTCAACGGACCGTGTGAAGGGTCCGTGGGAAAAAAGGACATGTCCTATCTTTTCACGCATCACGCATCCCTCTCAACTATGGGGGATGTGTGACATCACGTCCCGCAGCGCTGAGAACGGATGCACCTCGGACTGCTGTTTTTCACGCCCGAGATGCGCAGCGTTCGTGTGAATCAGGCCTAAGTCTGTGTTCATACATTGCGGTCAGATCACCGTTTTTGCAACGATTTTCACTAAATGACAACAAGGACACAGTGGTTTTGCAAAAAAGCTGCATTTTTGCCATGGAATCTTGACAAAAAAATTTTATATGACTGCAATGTGTGAACACAGCCCAAGAGGTCAAGGTAAAGCAATGAGAGTGGTCGTGTGAACGTGTAATTCAGACTACAGAATCCTGAAGAGACATCATGTAAGAAGTATTGGCACATACTAAATTATCATCAGGGAACACAGTGAGTATTTAGACTTACCATCACCGTCCATTATAGTCCATTCATGAGTTTCCAGGATTATTCTTTTATGGTGGTGACGGAGTTTCTCGATGGTGATGGGTCAGGAGTTTCCTTTTCTTCAAGACTTTCAGAGCTGCAGAAGGTGTTGTGATGACATAATGATGGATATTTTTCGACATTATTAGTTTGATGGGAATCTTCATTTGTAGGCAATAATTTCGGTGTAATGATGAGATTAGTCAAAATAGTCCAACTCTGGGGGAAGATATTTCAGCTTTGGGGCCAGTGTTTTCTCTACGGTAGAGACATCTGGATGAAGAATTCTAATGAAGTCGGTGACTTAGAGACCAAATCCAGGATTCCTCAAAGTCAATTGTGGTTGAATAGGGATTGTCCTCCTATGTCCATAATTGTTTTTTTCCATTTCTTCCTCCATTTCCACATTTTTATTAATCAGTTCATTCTGTGATTTGGCAATGGTCTCCTGATTGGAGCAATTCCTCTTTTAGAGAGTCAACAATTAATTACATTTTATACAATTCTAGTTGCCTCAACAGATGCTTTATGAACTTCTCAGTTCGCAGAGGATTCATGGATAAACAAGTCTACTCCATCAGCTGGAATACTGTGACATGGAAAGGATGCCTCTTCTTTCTTTTTATATAGAGTTATCCTAGTACTGAGGTCCAGAGTAGAGTCAATTACTAGAGTAAGTTGTCCCAGAGATAGGCATGGGCCCTTTAAGAGTCAGTACAACAATATAGGACATTTCGATCTTTCTTTGATCAGATGAAGAGGCAGCAAGGATGGTTTCCTGTGGGATATGACATTCTCCCGGTTGGGCCCTCAACAAACACCTCATGGACTACTTAGCTACCAGAGGGTGCAGGGATGAGGGAGTCTCTCTCCTACATCAACTAAAATACTGTGACAGGCAGAGGAGGTCTCTGATGAAGACCCCAGTTGACAATTATTCAATCGATGAAAACATTCAGTAAGTCTGGCAGGACTGCCTTTGTGTTTAGACTTGCCCATGCTATAGCAGGATTCTGCGTGGCATAGTGGGAGTAGTAGTGCCGTGCTGATACCTCCACAAGGCCATCAAGTAAAATGTAGGAGGCTGAACGCATTGTTTAATACAGGAGGGTGCCCTTAAATACAATTATCTTTGTGTTGTTTAGGAGGAGACAAATGCGGATATAAGGGTCAAATTAGAGTCATTTACCAGAGCCCCTTAAAGTCCAGCAGCTTTCCCAGGGATTGGGCCAGCGGGACAGCAATAGTGTTTATGTTCAATGGTCCAATTGTTGAATAAAGAGACCGCTGCTGGTTGGCGCCCATCAAGTAAAATGTACATCAGTGCAAAAGGTAAAATCTGCTTAAAAATCACCAGGTACCGCTCTCAACATTGGTTTTGACACCACCCTGCACATAGAGAATACAACGGCAGTAGTGACCGGCCCACGTAAAGGGGGTTTCAATCTTCTCAACACTTCAAAACTCTCACAAGTCTTACAAACTTTTAAAATGATTACCCATTGCTGCCCTATAGTGTTGCAGAGGGAACATCTTTTGATATATCTATCTGTGTATATTTATATCTGTTATAATATCCTACGTCTTAGGAGGCTGCAGCGCTGTGAACCATGACAGGGACAGTTGAATGCAGCTGTAGAAGAGGGTACAAGTCAAGGCCATAGAGTTTCAGCGTCCACTGGGTAAGGGATGAGATCCAGTATGACCATTCCGCTACATTTACGTGTTACACTCCAAAAAACATTTTATTGCGCCAAAATGCAGCGGTTTTATTTAGTCAGTCAAGGCACAACGCGATTTGACTGCAAGTATATTCAAAACCAGCATTAAAGGTCTAGGGGTCACAACCTAAAGAACGTTCCATAGTGTAATGGTTAGCACTCTGTGTATAGGCCAGACTGTCCATCAGCAGTCAGGAAACTGAGGATGCTCCGTGCGTGCCAGCCCAGAAACCAGGGGGGCACTGAAGTTACCCATGTACTAGGAGGATACACAGGGGGTATGAAAAGGAGACCCCAGGCAGTAGTGGAGAGTTCTGGTGTGGAATTTGGAGTCTGGTCTAGGGGTCATGACCTAAAGTACGTTCCATAGTGTAAAGGCTAGCACTCTGGACCTCGGCCAGACTATCCACTAACAGCATGGACATAAGGGTACTAAGCATATACAGGGCTGGCCGGCCTTTAAAGCAGGGAGCACAGAAGGTACCCGTGTGCTAGGAGTAGACAGGGGACATAAAAAGGGGACCCCAGGCAGTGAAGTAGAGTTGTGGTGTGGGAATTAGAGCCTCGTCTAGGGGTCACAACCTAAAGAACGTTCCATAAGTGTAATGGCTAGCACTCTGCATCTAGGCCAGACTATCCATAAGCAGCCGGGATGCGAGGTAATCTAGGATTCTCAGCCTAGAAAGCAGGTGGGCACTACATATATTTTGCAGGGAGCGCCCTGATAAGCAGCACAGCAGTGGTGCTTGTGGAGCCGGGAGCAAACATAGTCAATATGTGGGCCAGGATCAGGCAGGGCAGGCAGCAAATAAGCATAGTCCATGAACAGGCTGAGGTCAGGGCAGGCAGCATACAAGCGTAGTCCATAAACAGGCTGAGGTCAGGGCAGGCAGCATACAAGCATAGTCCATGAACAGGCTGAGGTCAGGGCAGGCAGCATACAAGCGTAGTCCATAAACAGTCCGGGGTCAGGGCAGGCGGCAAATAGGAATAGTAAAAAAACAGGCAGAGGTCAGGGCAGGCGGCAGTCAAAAAGAATAGTCAAAAAATCAAGCCAAGGTCAAAACCGGAAAATCAATCAATTGGAAAAGCAGCTAGTGCACTAAGATGGTCGTTGCACGCTGCAGGAGACTCCACCACTAGACTTTTTGAGGTGACATGATGTTTTGGTATGGTGTACTTCTCCAGTAAGATGGTATTTCCGGAGAAGGTGTACCTGACATACTCTCCCTCGTCGCTGGCAAAGAAACTGCGAGTATCCGGCACTGTCCTGTTCAGCGTGGCTCTCAGGATCCTGCGTGAATCACAACCCAAAAGGACACATAGTGGGTCGTCATGCAGCTGTCTGGCAGTCACCTTAATGCGCGGTGGTACGACATAAGGTGCACTGCGGACCCTCGATGATCTTGCCACTGCTGACCCTTTCTGACTTGACAAGATGGATGACTGTCTTGCAAGAAAGTTCTCATAGGCATATGGTCTCCTGAGCAATGGGGCAGGGACCTCACCTGGTCTTTTGGTGGGTTTTGGTACCTGAGGATCGTCGCTTGCTGCGCAGGTGTTGGCCACAGATGTTGATGCTGGTGGTGGTGGTGGTGATTTTAGTCTCCAGTATCGGCCAACTTCTTTTTCAGGTGTTTTCCACAGCTTTTTAATGAATGGCACGATATTTAAAGCTGACGTTAGACGTCCAAAATAGCCAGTCTGCCTCTCATGTTGTTTAGGCTCCTGGCTGTACGGGCTCTTCCCGGGACGATGGAGATGTCTCCGGGGCTGGAGCTTTCCAGCAGCCCCCGGTGCAGCCATCTGGCTGCCTCTTCCTCCACACACTCAGATATGTGTGTCTGGAAGGTCTAACAAAAATGTAAAAAAAATAAAATAAATAAAAAAGATATAAAAGAAATAGAAACCCAGCCGGGACAATCGCAATAGTGCTTAGCCGCTCCTCTCTCCTCGATACCTGCCTCGCACTGACGTTCTTGCTGAGTATTCCGTGACTGGATGACGACGCTTCTGTGATGTAATAATGCTGTCCATGGCAACAAGGTCCTAAGTGGTGCCGCTCATGGCATCCAATCAGATTCTAGCTCTCACTGTACAAGTTGTAGGTTAGAAAATAAAAATGTGCCCGGATTGGCATGGACAGATTGTACCCAATGTGTTTTTCTTCCACCTTCTCTGTTCGATGAGACGCCAATAGAGATGCTATGGTTTAAAAAGTCTAAATGTATCCATGTAGTTAATTTCTTTCTGACAGTAGAAGATCATGCTGGGATCTGTAGTGCACACTATCTGTGCTGTTGACCAGATCAATTTAAAAAAAAAAATCAGTTGGATTTTTGCTGTTGAAGGGGATGGGAGAGACGTGATAGGGCGCTCTCCCAACAGTTAGGGTATGTTCACATGCAAGAGAAAACAGCTCCTGATTATCAGACGTTTTTTGTGCCACTCACGATTTTCGCTGCGTTTTTCGCTGCGTTTATTACGGCCGTTTTTGGATCTTTTTTCAATAGTGTCTATGGAAAACGGCTCCAAAAACGTCCCAAGAAGTGTCCTGCACTTCTTCGCGGCCGTTTTTTAACGCGTAAAAAAACTCAGCGAAAAATGCTCCGTCGGAACAGAACGCCGTTTTCCCATTGAAATCAATGGGCAGATGTTTGGAGGCGTTCTGCTTCCGATTTTTCGGCTGTTTTTCGGGCGTTTACGGCTGTGTGAACATACCCTTATTTCTCACTGCCATATAAACCGTACATAGGTTATAGGAGTTATGTGCGCCGGGATCTTGTGGCTGCTCCGCTGTATAACCACTGAGAGATCTTCTCTTCGCTGATGCACAGACCACAAATATGGCGGTTTTTATTGAGCTCTTACATGCCACACAGTACAGTCAGTGGAAAAGTGTACACTGTAATCTATATAATAATGTCAGGTGCAAACCTATCCCTACAGGTGTCCATATGTTGGAAGCCATTCATTTCAGTCATAAGACGACAGACATATTTAATCCAAATTTCTATGGCAAAAGAACACGCACCTCAAATCTATAAAAGCATGGATAAGTTCAGAATCTACGAATAGGGAAAATAATCATAAAGATGAGATCTGTCAGCCAAACCATTTATACAAAGATCCAATTATGGCGATGGAAAGATCCATTTGATATGATGTAAAGTCATAGAGGCGTGCGCTAATGAGGGACCGGCTCATAGTAAAACAAATATAGACCACCCACCTAGTGTGCCCTTAGAACCTACAGTGTGCCTTGCTTACTACTCCTATGCAATGCAACACATCCGCAAATTTTGGAACTTTGGCGCATTTCAGCCACATTTTAGGACGCATACTACGGTTGCCACGTTTGGAGCCTATGCGGTACTACTCAACCAAACTTAGGTCACCATACAGCTCTTTAGTGATCTAAGTTCTGTTCAGCAGGTTGTGATGCTGCAGCCGCAATTGCGACCCTAAAATGTGGCAAAAAATTAGGATCCAATGCCAGAATCCTCCTCCTCCAAGTGTCCATTCCAGAATTGAGAACAAGCACTTTGGGATTACATGGGTAACAGGGAAGATTTGGTGACAACCCCTGATAGAAATGTAATTGCAGCCATACCGGCAGTATACGGCTTTCTCAGGACGTGATAGAACTATGAAATCATTGAATAGAAGAATTTTTTTACAATCTCACACAAGACGAAAACTTAAGGACTTGTTTCCAAGGACAATCTTTTTTTTTAATTTAGACTGAAATCGCTTTTAGTGACTGGGTATTATTAACATTTTTGCATCAAAATATCCCCCCCCCCCCCCCTATCTGTGTAGAAAACCATTGGAGTAGACATAAGTGAAGCTATAATCAGAATCTACCGTAGCCCAGAGGATGCAGCTCAACGCCAAGCTACAGCATACAAAGGAAATGAAAGCAGTAAGAAAACGTCCACATACAGCAGTGGAATATCCTAATAAAAGAGAAAACACTGAAGGAGCATGGCCGATTATTTTCTCTTTTTTTAACCCCTTAGTGTCTAAGCCTGTTTTGGCCTTAAGGACCAGACCATTTTTTTTCAAATCTGACATGTATCACTTGAAGTGATAATAACTTGGGAATGCTTTTATTTTTTCAAGCAATTCTGAGATTGTTTTCTCGTGACACATTGGACTTTAAATTAGTGGCAAAATTTGGTTGACATATTCAATGTTGATTTTTGAAAAACACCAAAATTTTGAGAAAAATTGCAAAAATTTGCATTTTTTTAAATTTAAATGTATCTTCTTGTAAGACAGATAGTAATACCACACAAAATAGTTACTAGTTTACCTTTCACATATGTCTACTTTATGTTTGCATCCAGTGGTAGAACTACCGTGGTAGCAGCCGTAGCAGCTACGGGGCCCGCAGCTTGAGTCGGCCCGTGCCGCCAGCCGACACTCCCCCCCATATGCCTGGTAGCGCCGCTACTATGGGGCCCGCACCGCCGAGCCTCCAACAAGTATGGGCCGGGCGACACAGGCCCTCTCATGCCTGTAGGCGTCGCTAGCACCGGAGGGGGCCCCGATGCTAGCGACAGTTAAATACATGCATTAGCGCTGAATGGCCGACCATTCAGCGCCTTATAATGACGCTGATTAGCTAGCGGCGCGAACATTGCTTGAAAGGCGTTAATTGACGGGGTAAGTCATTCTGCCCTGCCAATCAGCGTCATTGGACGATGCTCGTTCAGCTCCAGCATTGCCAGCGAACAGTGTGGGAACTGGATCATGTGAGTATGTAAAGTTTTTTTTTTCTCTCTCATAAAACGGTGAGTGGCATTATCTATAGTGGGGGCTCTATCTACAGGGGGGTCATCTATATGTGGGCCACTATATATAGGGGAGGTCTATATGTGGGGATGTGGGGCACTATCTACAGGGGGGTCTATATGTGGGGATGTGGGCCACTATATACAGGGGGGTCTATATGTGGGCCACTATCTACAGGGGGGGTGTCTATATGTGGGGATGTGGGGCACTATCTACAGGGGGGGTCTATATGGGGGGCACTATATACAGGGGGAGCTATATGTGAGACACTATACAGGGATGGGCTATATGTAGAGCACTATCTATAGGGGAGCTATTTTTAGGGCACTTTCTATAGGGGTGGGCCATATGTGGGACACTATATACAGGGGAAGCGATATGTGAAACACTATCTACAGAGGTGGGCTATAGGTGGAGCACTATCTATAGGGAAAGCTATATGTAGGGCAGCACGGTGTCTCAGTGGTTAGCACTATTGCTTTGCAGCTCTGGAGTCCATATGTGGGCACTATCTACAGAGGGTTGTATGTGGGACACTATCTATAGGGGCTTCTATGTAGGTTACTATCTACAGAGGCTCTATGGGGGTCACTCTCTACAGGGGGCTATGGGGGCACTATCTACAGGGGGCACGGTGTGTGTGTGACAGTGTATGGTACTATTATAATCAGGGACACAGTGTATGGCACTATTATAGTTAGAGGTGCAGTGTATGGCACTTTATTATATTTAGGTGAGAAGCTGAAGATATCTGAGCGGAATACTGCAGAAATGGGTCTTGGCCGATAAAAATCCATCATAGATGTCTGGACCGGAGGGAGAAGAAAAGAACTAGACTCTGAGACGTCACCTGTGAGTCACTTAATGTAAATGTTTATTCTGCCTCTAATCAGTACTGTAGTCACTGTATGATCTGCAGCGAGATGATGGGTGGTATGATTTTTTTTTGTGAAACAGCATCCTCACCAAACCTATACGGCAGGGGTTGCACTAAATTGAACTGTATTTGTTCTGGTGTTGTGTATATGTACTGATCTTGGTTCTGATGTATGTAAGTACTGAGATTGCTTTTGGTGCTGTGTATATATGTAATGAGTTTGGTTCTGGTGCTGTATATATGTACTTAGCTTGGTTCTAGTGCTGTATTTATGTACTGATCTTGATTGTGGTACTGTATTTATGTACTGAGCTTGGTTGTGGTACTGTATATATGTCAGAGCTTGGTTCTGGATCTGTAGTTTATATAGGATATATTTATAATAACAAAATTGCAGGGCAGATGGAATTGTTCTCAATTCATTGTATATTTAATGGGAATCTTTCAGGTAGTTTTAACCCCTTGAACCGCCACCATGCGGTAATACCTGACAATAATTCCAAACATTCCCTTGTATGTTTTTTTCAGATGCAGCAAAATCCTTAAAATCCACTTTTAAAATGGCGCACACTATATGCTAATTACTCATTAGAGGGTCCATGAGCGGTGCCGCTATCCTGAAGAGTCACACAGTCCTGCCTCTAAACCCACCTTTCCATGTTTGAGTGACATCTCCCTGGCTGATACAACTTTCTCGGATGCGCCATTGCCTTGTGGCACTATACACAAGGGGGGGGTGCTGTGTGGCACTATACACAAAGGGGGGCTGTGTGGCACAATACACAAGGGGGAGCTGTGTGGCACTATACACAAGGGGGAGCTGTGTGGCATTATACACAAAGGGGGTCTGTGTGGCACTATACACAAGTGGAAGCTGTGTGGCACTATACACATGGGGGAACTGTATGGCACTATTTACAAGGGGGAGCTGTGTGGCACTATACACATGGGGGAACTGTACGGCACTATTTACTAGGGGAGGGCTGTGGCTCTATCTACAGGGGGCTGAGTGTGGTGCAATCTACAGGGGTCTGTGTGTGGCACTCTCTACTAAGGGGGGCAGTGCTGCACTTTCTACTAAGGGGGGCTGTGTGGCACTATATACAAGGGAGGGGGCTGTGTGACACTATATACAGTGGGAGCTGTATAGCGCTATATACAGTGGGGGCTTTATGGTGATATATAATGGGGGGCTGTATGGCATTATCTACAAGGGGGAGGTGGGACCGCTACCTACAAATGGGGTGTGACACTGCCTATAGGTGGGGCTATATAGCACTGTCTACAGGGGGGCTGTATGGCACATTCTACAGGGGGCACTATTTATAAGGGGGGCTGCTTGTGGCACTGGGGGGGGGGGCCCAGTCAAGAGTTTGCTATGGGGCCCAGTCTTTCCTAGTTACGCCCCTGCATCTGACCCATTGCTCTAACCGCTTTTAGCGACCGCAGCATCTAAGTCGTTAAACAGGGAGGGATCCTCCCTTTCTCATCCCATTGCCCCCCCCCCACACGATCGTGGTGTGTCGTTGGATTGTCATGGAAGCCGGGGGTCTAATAAAAGCTCCCAGGTCTGCCATCACGGTCCTTCTATTAAGCCCTGCCAGAGCCAAGGCAACAGGAGGCTGTTGGAAGTACCATCGAGGGTATTGTACCAACGATCAAGCGATCGCATGTTCGAGTACCTTAGTGGGATAAGAAATAAAGAGATGGTAAAACTAATTTTTTTTATAAAGATTTGAACAGTAAAAACAAAAAATAATAAAAGTTTACATTTTTTCCCCATTTTTAAAAAAATAATAATATAAACAATAAAAAAATAAACATAAGGGGTATTGGCGCCTCCGTGAAAGTCCAAACTATTAAAATGTAACATTATTTGTCCCGCATGGTGAACGTCGTAAAAGCACCAAAATTGCTGTTTTTTGATCACCTCATCTGCCCAAAAAAAATGGAATACAAGGGGATTGAAAGTCATTTAGTATATGCCCTAAAATAGTATCAATGAAACCTACAGCTCGCCCCACAAAAAACAAGCCCATGCGCAGCTTCATAGACAAAATAATAAAAAGTTATGGGCCTCAGAATATGGCAACACAAAACAATTTTTATTTATTTTTTTAAACAAATTATTTCTATTTTGTAAAAGTAGTAAAACATAAAAAAAAAGTTATAGATTAGTTAAAATTTAACATGTCGTTTTTACCACTCGGTTAAAATCCTAAAAACGTAACAAAAAAAAACAATGAAGGAATTGCTGTTTTTTTTTTTTACATTTTTCCCTACAAAATAATTTGTAAGAGTTTTCCAATACATTATATGGTACATAAAATGGTGCCATTAGAGCTACAACATAGTTTCTGCAAATAAAGGTTGTTCAGTGTATATTGAAAAGCTATAGAGTTTCCTATATACTTTCTGTATCTATTCCTTACTATTTTCAAGAACTCTGCTTGCACTCATTCAATTGGGACCTTCATTGTTTACTTCCAGTGCATGAAAAGTGATGGACACGCAGGTGCATGGCTCGTTACAAGACAGAGCTCTGATAGCTGTACTGTAACTCATGGATGTAGCTATACGGGGTGCAAAGGGAGCAGTCGCACTTACACCTTGGTGCCTAAGGGGGCCCCGCCTACCACATCAGAACACATAATAAATAGCACATGGTAGGTGGGGGGCCCGTAACAGATTTTGCATTAGGGCCCAAGAGCTACGCCTCTGCTATAACTTTAAATCGGTCTGCACCTGTGATCACATGACCAGGAAAGATTTTTATCCACTGGAAGGTTCCTATTGAATGACATCAAGCAGATATCTTGAAAGCCGAGGGGAATTGAAACAGAAAGTATATTGCAACATTGTGTAACCTTTGAATATGCAATGAGTCACCTTTGCTGAAACCTGTGTCTGGAAGATTTAGGGTATGTGCACACGTAGCCGTATATGCACAGTGATGTCAGGGGCTTCCCCAAAGCCAGAGTATTGGAGCAGAGCCTTTACTAGTGCTCTGCCTTGGATTTCAGCTCTGCTCAGGACATCACTATTCATATATGGACAGTGATGTAAGGAGCAGAGCAGTAGTCCCAGGCAGAGTGCTAGCAGTGCTCTGCCGGGACTATGGCTCTGAGGTTGCCCCTGACAACACTGTCCATATATGGACAGTGACGTCAGGGGCTTCTCCTGAAGCGGAATCCCCAGCCAGAGCGTCGGCAATGCTCTGGCTGGAAATTCCACTACTAGAGGAAGTCTCAAAGGCGCTACCTACAGGGAGGGTGGCTGTGTGGCACTAACAGAGAGGGTGGCTGTGTGGCACTACCAGGAAGGGGAGCTGTGTGGCACTACCTGGGAGGAGGGGGCTGTGTGGCACTACCTGCGAGGAGGGGGCTGTGTGGCACTACCTAGGTGGAGGGCTGTGGGGCACTACCTGGGAGGTGGGGGCTGTGTGGCACTACCTGGGAGGGGGGGCTGTGTGGCACTACCTGGGAGGTGGGGGCTGAGTGGCACTACCTGGGAGGGGGAGATGTGTAGCACTACCAGGAAGTGGAGGCTGAGTGACACTACCTGGGGGGGAGTGTGACAATACCTGGGAGGAGAGGGCTGTGTGGCACTACCTGGGATGGGGGGGCTGTGTGACACTACCTGGGAGGGGGGTCTGTGTGGCACTATCTACAGAGGGCACAACATTTATGGGGGTACAAACCGATGGCCTAACTTCTATATGGGGGCATAAACAGGGCCTAATGTCTATATGGGGGCACAAAGTGAAGTTTTCTGCCATTTAACTGCTGCCGTGAGCTCCCCCGCAAAGGGGCCTACTAAGTCTGTGTCGCCCAAGGGACCACATAAACCTGGAGCCGAACCTGATACTGATGCCCACATCTTCAGGGCTTCCAATCTTCTGGCTGACGAAGGGTTTTCTCTCTCACCCTATGTGATGCGGCCCTTTCCAAGGCGAGCTTTGTACAACTGGAGACGCCTTTTTAACTACCAGGTGACCAGAGTCGGTCGGAGTGCGCCTTCAGAAAACTTTTCAACAAATGGATGGTGTTCATGTCGTCCATACAGACGGATCCGGACAATGCGACCCTGGTGATTCAAGCCTCTGTGGTCTTCCACAATTTCACCAGGATCCACAATGCTGCCTTGGATGGTGATCTGGACCAATACGTGACTACCTCACCGGACACTGGACCAGACCCTGCATGGACGACCTGGAACATCAGGACTGGTTATCCAGGGACTTTATGCTGACTTCTTCATCTCTTCTGAGGGAGCAGTTCCATGGCAGCTGAACGATATCCGTGGCGGTCATTAACTTCGTTTGGACTCCGGACTGTTTAGTTTAGCTGTTTCCTAGTTAATTGTAATGTTCCCGTTTAGTTAGTGTAGGAACTCGCAAGAGAATGAAGACCCTTGACGTGGTCTTGTGAGATGCGGTATTACTGGCAAAATGCCATATTTTTTAGATTGGTATGGACACAATTTTTACTAAATTTATTATTATTTTATATACAATTTTACATATTTCATATATAATATCAACATTGAAATTTTGTCAGAAATACTTTCCAATACCTCATTAAAATAAAATAAATACAAAATGTCTTCAGAGTGTTCATGTGTCTGCTATCAGCCAAACAATATTGGACCCATGGAAAGGTAAGTAGCATCTGTTCATTTAATTTTCTTTTTATTGAAAACCTTGAATGAAAAGAGCAATTTTACACAACGGACTCTGCTGGAAACAGAAACCAAAAATTCACTGTGTTGTGGCTTTGATGTGTTTCATTAAACTCAAAAAACATAAGACAAGCTGCAACAAGCCGTCACAAACTCAACACAATGGATGCGTCTTTTTGTTTCCTGCTCAACCCGTTGTCTTTACTCCGGTAGGGTGCAATTCACATCATTGTTGTTGTTTCAGTTGTTCTGCTCCGTTACGAAGTGCTGGATTCGGCACATAACTGAACAGAGCAAAACAGATGTCATTGAATATAATGTGGTCCGTTTGGGACTACGCATTTTAAGTGGAGAAAAAAAAGTTCCGCATGTGGACTTTTCTCTACACTGTTTTTGATGGAATCTGTGACAGAGGCTGCGAAAATAACCTCCAATGTAGATGTGAACAAGCCCTTATAGACAACCCACCAACCCAAGAGATTTCGCTATTGATAACCCTTATGCCTCATGCACACGACCATTGTGCCACGTGGGCCGCTTTTGACGGCAATTGAGTGGCACCCGATAGTCTTCAGGGACCCATTCACTTTAGCGGGTGAATCGGGTCAGTGAAAAATGATCCGAGTCTCCGATCCGAGGAAAGATAGGACATGTTCTATCTTTCCTCGGATCACTGACGGGACTCAGCCGGCGCACACGGTCGTGTGCATGATGCGTTACTCGCCCTCAATATCAGATCAGTGTTGGTACAACACCAGGCACTGCCGCATATCAGCTGTTTCGTTGTAGCTCCGGCACCGGAACAATTGAACAGCTGTCTGGTGGTGTTGTGTGGCTCCAACATTGATCTAATATTGAGGGTCTTTCCTGAGGATAAGTCATTAATTTCTAGTACTGGGACATAATCCGCCAACCACCCGATCCAAAACAAGTAACTTAAAAATTACAGCAGACATTTTTTTTTTTAAAGAACATTCATATTGAATAAACAAATGAAACAAGTATCACTGGTGCAAAAACGAAATGTACAATAGCACAGACCAATGGCATTAACATGTTCTGACAGCGTAGCTGGCAGTCTTTTGGCACATGTTGGAGTTGGGACACGAGACCTGCGAAGGAAGATAGCCTCCGGACCTTCATCGTTGCTCTGATTCAGATAGTCGAGCACGCTGGTGTCAATCATGGCTCGTGTATCAGGTTTGGTTGTGGGTGCAGTGTCGCTACGCCCCTACTACAGCACGGTGCACGGCGATTTGGCCGCGTGTCTGCAGCCACTCTGAAATTTTTAGAATGTTGACTTCCTCAGGGATTTGTTACTGGGAGGTGCTGGTGCTCCTCTCAGCCGATTCCACCACTAGTGCCTCAATTTGGGTGTTATCAGAATCCTCCTGTGGGTCATCCAGACTGTCAACGGTTCTACAATGGAAAAATAAATCATAAACCTAATTATAATTAAAAAGAAAAAAAAAAGATAGAATAAAGTGACATATGGAAGAATGGTCCTCACCCTAGGCCTATGTGGTACATACCATACTTCCATGC
The DNA here is from genome assembly GCF_050947455.1 of Rhinoderma darwinii. NCBI lineage: Eukaryota > Metazoa > Chordata > Amphibia > Anura > Rhinodermatidae > Rhinoderma > Rhinoderma darwinii. Next base: position 15,409,395 of record NC_134692.1, read on the forward strand.
TGGCACTTTCAAGACAGCAAGACTACTTTCTTCTGAAAGTGACATGTGGAAGTATGGTAGGAACCACAGAAGTCTGGGCTGCATACTATACTTCCATACGCAACTTCCAGACAAAATTTGTCTTGCCATCTGGAACAGCATGTTCCTCCTGGAAATGTATGAATAAATTAACAACTGGATGTTAGCATTATCCCTGTGAATAGGGTGTGTCTCTACACTGTCTAATATTGCCAGCACTGATTGGACAGTTTCAGTGTGTGTAGGGACAAGCCCCTTTGACAAGGGGATTAATAAGAGGCAGTTTTTAATTTATTCATACATTTCTAAGATGAATAACAGAGGAACAGCACAACGCAGAGTTCCAAGAAAAGATTCTCCAGATTACAAGTATACACTGATAAGTCCTTTTTAAAGCAGTTTATACCTACAGTACAGGTGTGTGAGTGTGTGTGTGTGTGTGTGTGTGTGTGTGTGTGTGTGTGTCCCCTGCAGAGCACTAGTATAGGCTCTGCTCCGGGACTCTGTGGAATTCCCTGACATCGCTGTCCATATATGGACAGTGTTGTCAGGGTCTTCCCCAGAGCGGAGTCCCGGGCAGACCGCTAGTAAAGGCTCTGCTCCGGGACTCTGTGGAATCTTCTGTCATCGCTGTCCACATATAGACAGCGATGTCTCGGGCTTCCCCAGAGCTGGAGTTCCGGGCAGAGCGCTAGTATAGGCTCTGCTCCGGGACTCTGGGGAAGCCACTGAGATCGCTGTCCATACATTGACAGTGATGTCAGGGGCTTCTCCAGAGCAGGAGTCCCAGTGATGTCAGGAGCACAGCTGGAGTCCCAGGAAGAGCCTACTAGCGCTCTGCCTGGGACAACAGCTCTGGTGTTGCCCCTGACATCCATGTCCATATATGGACAGTGATGTCAGTAGCAGAGCTGGAATCCCAGGTAGAGTGCTAGAAGCGGCTATGTGCAAAGGGCACTGTGGCAGCTTCTGCAGAGGGCATTGTGGCAGCGTCTACGGAGGGCACTGTGGCAGCATCTACAGAGGGCACTGTGGCAGCATCTACAGAGGGCACTGTGGCATTATCTACAAGTGTGTGTGGCAGTATCTACAGAGGACACTGTGGCATTATCTAGGGGTGTGTTGCATTATCTACAGAGGGCATTGTGGCATTATCTACAGAGGGCACTGTGGTATTATCTACAGAGGGCACATTGGCAGTATCTACAGGGGGCACTGTGGCAGTATCTACAGCTGGCACTGTGGCATTATCTACAGAGGGCACTGTGGCATTATTTACAGAGGGCACTGTGGCATTATCTACAGAGGGCACTGTGGCATTATCTACAGAGGGCACTGTGACATTATCTACAGAGGGCATTGTGGCATTATCTACAGAGGGCACTGTGACATTATCTACAGAGGGCACTGTGACATTATCTACAGGGGGCACTGTGGCAGCATCTACAGAGGGCACTGTGACATTATCTACAGAGGGCACTGTGACATTATCTACAGAGGACTCTGTTGCACTATTTAAAAAGGGGCTGCCCAATCTTGACATGTGTGTCTGCCAAACGCTGCCAACTGATCCCCCGGACTGCATTTAGCGACACTTAAACTGGAAAACTGGATTGTTGAAATAAGCACGTGGAGAATTCTCTCTTTAAACCTAGCTCTATTATTATAGTAATGTAGTGTTGTTGTTATTATTATAGTGATGTAGTGTTATTATTATTATAGTAATGTAGTGTTGTTGTTATTATTATAGTGATGTAGTATTGTTGTTGTTGTTGTTATTATAGTAATATAGTGTTATAGTAGTTCAAATAACTAATTGATTAGCAATAATTTTGTATTATATCAAATTTGAAAGTAATGCGGCCCGTCAACTTCCCTTTTATTCTATATGTGGCCCACTTACCCGGCCGAGTTTGAGACCCCTGGACTAGAGTCTATGGAGGGATGCATGTCCTATTTTTCACGGACCCTTCACACGCTCCATTGAAACAACGGTCGTGTGAGCGGCCCCATTGAAGTACATGTGTCTGTGTGACGGTGGTTGTTTTAACGGCTGTCACACGGACTACATATATTCTCGTATGAATGAGCCCCAACTCTGAGAGAACATTACATTCTTTACACATTGATTTTCTGATCCCTCCACTGCTTTCTGTCATTACCTGAGATGAATGGTGATAAAATGTGTAAATCACTGGTGGTATAAAACATAAGGGGCACAACGTTCAAAGACTTGGATTTCTGGGCCTGGAAAGATATTGAAATAAAATTAGATTTATGTTAGTGTAACATTACATTATAATCTCAGCGGTCAATGAAAGCCCAAATCTTACTGAATTCTGAACATATTACATTTGACTAAATAAAATAATGTGAATGTAAATATTCCCAAGTCAATACAAACATAATATATAGTACAGGAAAGTCAAATTATAGAGACCATAATATTACACCCACTAAACGGCCCCTGAAGGGCTGAACTGGGGGGGAGGGGGGGACAAACAAAATAGATCAGTGGCTGCAATCTATAGGGGCCTTATGGAATAGTGATTATGTAGTTGTATCAGGAAGACATCCCTCTTCTATATGTGCTATTAGGGTAAGTTTACACATCGTGCAAAAACTGCAGATTTTCCACAACTAATTTCATGCAGAAAATCCGCAGCATAATAAAGTAGGAGCCGAGTGGATGAGATTTGAACAAATCTCCTCCACACTCTGCGTAAATGATCAACTGAAAAAACGCTCAGAAATGACCTGCGGTGCAGTTTTTAATCCGCAGCGTGTCAACTGCATTTCCGGAATCGCTGCTTTTTTGTTGCAGGTTTTCCCCATTGAATTCAATGGGGGGTAAATCCTGCAACAAATAGCAGATGTTATGTTTTTTTACAAAAAAGAAAAGCAGCGATTCCACCGCATAAATCGCAATTCAGAAAAAAAGAATCCTATACTTACCCAGAATTCTGTGTTTCTTCATCCAGACCGGTCTCCTGGGATAACGTTTCATCCCATGTGACCGCTGCAGCAAAGCATAGGCTACAACGGTCACATGGGATGAAACGTCATCCCAGAAGGCCGGGCTGCAGTGGGACACATCGCAATGGCTACGTAAGGGGCAATTTTGTATTAGATCTGTCAGTCATTCACTGACAGCAAGCCGATTAGGCTTCGCCTCCAGACGAGGCCTAATCGGCTTCCGTATTGGCAAAGCAGGAGGCCATTGTTAGTGTTAGGCGTCCTGTTGCCATAGTAGAGGTCAGCAATCCTGCGATTGCAGGGCAGAGCTGCCGATCCAACCATTAAGATGCAGCAATCGCTTTCGATCACTGCATCTAAGGGGTTAATGGCAGGAAGCGGAGCTAGCTCCACTTCCTGCCATTACAGGGGGATGTCATCTGTAACATACAGCTGACATCCACCGCTGATGACTCTGGCTCAGCTCCTGTGCCAGCACCATCTTGCCGTCGGCTATGGAAGACTTTTAGGATCCGCCTCCGGTCGGGGCCTGAAAGTCTTCCATACTAGGCATTCCGCTCACCTCCGCTTGCCTTTGTAGCCACCGGCATCCCGGCAATTTCATTGCTGGGGTGCCGATGAGCTGCAAACACCTTAAATGCAGCGATCACTTTTGACCACTGCATTTAAGGTGTTAATGGCGGTGATCGGAGCAAACTTCGGTCCTCGCCATTACCCCATGGTGTCAGCTGTAACATGCAGCCGACACCCAGGGATGGTGGCACCGACTCAGCTTCTGAGGCGGTGTCCACCATTTGTCGTATGGATACAGCAAAATGCGGGAAGCACAGGCTTTCTATGACGTTTCCATGTGACAAATGTCGGGAAGGGGTTAAAGATAAAGATCTTCACTAGTTGATAATTAATGAGCATTTCCCCCTCAGATGAAAATATTGCCTTTAAATATAAGTTTTTAGTTGTCTTCTTGTGTGAAGTCACTTATCATTCTCATTATTAGGTCTAGCTGGCTGACAACCAATATGGCCACCTAAAGTGGCGCTGGTTTTATTCCAAGAAACATGACATTTTGCATGTTGCTGATGCTCTGGCCGGGGTCTCCGGCATTGTAGTTCCTGACATAACTGTACATATATGGGCAGTGACATCAGCAGCTCCCCTGGGCACCACCCGTCAGGTAGCGCCGACATTTCCCACTGTATACCTAAACAGTGCGATACGTTTCAGACTTCCGTCGGGGGTACACAGCGGAAGTCCCCCGGAAGGCTATAACATAATGTGAACAGGGCCTAACATTCCATTAAGCATCACATCAAAGTGTATAGTTAAGGCCTTATTTACACGAACGTGTTAAACGTCCTGGGGACAGCTGTTGAAACAGCGACCGTCCTACGGACCTATGTAATTCAATGTGGCCGTTCACACAGCCGTTGTTTCAACGGACCGTGTGAAGGGTCCGTGGGAAAAAAGGACATGTCCTATCTTTTCACGCATCACGCATCCCTCTCAACTATGGGGGATGTGTGACATCGCGTCCCGCAGCGCTGAGAACGGATGCACCTCGGACTGCAGTTTTTCACGCCCGAGATGCGCAGCGTTCGTGTGAATCAGGCCTAAGTCTGTGCTCATACATTGCGGTCAGATCACGGTTTTTGCAACGATTTTCACTAAATGACAACAAGGACACAGTGGTTTTGCAAAAAAGCTGCATTTTTGCCATGGAATCTTGACAAAAAAATTTGATATGACTGCAATGTGTGAACACAGCCTAAGAGGTCAAGGTAAAGCAATGAGAGTGGTCGTGTGAACATGTATTCAGACTACAGAATCCTGAAGAGACATCATGTAAGAAGTATTGACACATACTAAATTATCATCAGGGAACACAGTGAGTATTTAGACTTACCATCACCGTCCATTATAGTCCATTCATGAGTTTCCAGGATTATTCTTTTATGGTGGTGACGGAGTTTCTCGATGGTGATGGGTCAGGAGTTTCCTTTTCTTCAAGACTTTCAGAGCTGCAGAAGGTGTTGTGATGACATAATGATGGATATTTTTCGACATTATTAGTTTGATGGGAATCTCCATTTGTAGGCAATAATCTCGGTGTAATGATGAGATTAGTCAAAATAGTCCAACTCTGGGGGAAGATATTTCAGCTTTGGGGCCAGTGTTTTCTCTACGGTAGAGACATCTGGATGAAGAATTCTAATGAAGTCGGTGACTTAGAGACCAAATCCAGGATTCCTCAAAGTCAATTGTGGTTGAATAGGGATTGTCCTCCTATGTCCATAATTGTTTTCTTCCATTTCTTCCTCCATTTCCACATTTTTATTAATCAGTTCATTCTGTGATTTGGCAATGGTCTCCTGATTGGAGCAATTCCTCTTTTAGAGAGTCAACAATTAATTAAAATTTATACAATTCTAGTTGCCTCAACAGATGCTTTATGAACTTCTCAGTTCGCAGAGGATTCATGGATAAACAAGTCTACTCCATCAGCTGGAATACTGTGACATGGAAAGGATGCCTCTTCTATCTTTTTATATAGAGTTATCCTAGTACTGAGGTCCAGAGTAGAGTCAATTACTAGAGTAAGTTGTCCCAGAGATAGGCATGGGCCCTTTAAGAGTCAGTACAACAATATAGGACATTTCGATCTTTCTTTGATCAGATGAAGAGGCAGCAAGGATGGTTTCCTGTGGGATATGACATTCTCCCGGTTGGGCCCCCAACAAACACCTCATGGACTACTTAGCTACCAGAGGGTGCAGGGATGAGGGAGTCTCTCTCCTACATCAACTAAAATACTGTGACAGGCAGAGGAGGTCTCTGATGAAGACCCCAGTTGACAATTATTCAATCGATGAAAACATTCAGTAAGTCTGGCAGGACTGCCTTTGCGTTTAGACTTGCCCATGCTATATCAGGATTCTGCGTGGCATAGTGGGAGTAGTAGTGCCGTGCTGATACCTCCACAAGGCCGTCAAGTAAAATGTAGGAGGCTGAACGCATTGTTTAATACAGGAGGGTGCCCTTAAATACAATTATCTTTGTGTTGTTTAGGAGACAAATGCGGATATAAGGGTCAAATTAGAGTAATTTACCAGAGCCCCTTAAAGTCCAGCAGCTTTCCCAGGGATTGGGCCAGCGGGACAGCAGTAGTGTTTATGTTCAATGGTCCAATTGTTGAATAACGAGACCGCTGCTGGTTGGCGCCCATCAAGTATAATGTACACCAGTGCAAAAGGTAAAATCTGCTTAAAAATCACCAGGTACCGCTCTCAACATAGGTTTTGACACCACCCTGCACATAGGGAATACAACGGCAGTAGTGACCGGCCCACGTAAAGGGGGTTTCAATCTTCTCAACACTTCAAAACTCTCACAAGTCTTACAAACTTTTAAAATGATTACCCATTGCTGCCCTATAGTGTTGCAGAGGGAACATCTTTTGATATATCTATCTATCTGTGTATATATATATCTGTTATAATATCCTACGTCTTAGGAGGCTGCAGCGCTGTGAACCATGACAGGGACAGTTGAATGCAGCTGTAGAAGAGGGTGCAAGTCAAGGCCAGAGAGTTTCAGCGTCCACTGGGTAAGGGATGAGATCCAGTAGGACCATTCCGCTACATTTACGTGTTACACTCCAAAAAACATTTTATTGCGGCAAAATGCAGCGGTTTTATTTCGTCAATCAAGGCACAACGCAATTTGACTGCAAGTATATTCAAAACCAGCATTAAAGGTCTAGGGGTCACAACCTAAAGAACGTTCCATAGTGTAATGGTTAGCACTCTGTGTATAGGCCAGACTGTCCATCAGCAGTCAGGAAACTGAGGATGCTCCGTGCGTGCCAGCCCAGAAACCAGGGGGGCACTGAAGTTACCCATGTACTAGGAGGATACACAGGGGGTATGAAAAGGAGACCCCAGGCAGTAGTGGAGAGTTCTGGTGTGGAATTTGGAGTCTGGTCTAGGGGTCATGACCTAAAGTACGTTCCATAGTGTAAAGGCTAGCACTCTGGACCTCGGCCAGACTATCCACTAACAGCATGGACATAAGGGTACTAAGCATATACAGGGCTGGCCGGCCTTTAAAGCAGGGAGCACAGAAGGTACCCGTGTGCTAGGAGTAGACAGGGGACATAAAAAGGGGACCCCAGGCAGTGACGTAGAGTTGTGGTGTGGGAATTAGAGCCTCGTCTAGGGGTCACAACCTAAAGAACGTTCCATAGTGTAATGGCTAGCACTCTGCATCTAGGCCAGACTATCCATAAGCAGCCGGGATGCGAGGTAATCTAGGATTCTCAGCCTAGAAAGCAGGTGGGCACTACATATATTTTGCAGGGAGCGCCCTGATAAGCAGCACAGCAGTGGTGCTTGTGGAGCCGGGAGCAAACATAGTCAATATGTGGGCCAGGATCAGGCAGGGCAGGCAGCAAATAAGCATAGTCCATGAACAGGCTGAGGTCAGGGCAGGCAGCATACAAGCGTAGTCCATAAACAGGCTGAGGTCAGGGCAGGCAGCATACAAGCATAGTCCATGAACAGGCTGAGGTCAGGGCAGGCAGCATACAAGCGTAGTCCATAAACAGTCCGGGGTCAGGGCAGGCGGCAAATAGGAATAGTAAAAAAACAGGCAGAGGTCAGGGCAGGCGGCAGTCAAAAAGAATAGTCAAAAAATCAAGCCAAGGTCAAAACCGGAAAATCAATCAATTGGAAAAGCAGCTAGTGCACTACGATGGTCGTTGCACGCTGCAGGAGACTCCACCACTAGACTTTTTGAGGTGACATGATGTTTTGGTATGGTGTACTTCTCCAGAAAGATGGTATTTCCGGAGAAGGTGTACCTGACATACTCTCCCTCGTCGCTGGCAAAGAAACTGCGAGTATCCGGCACTGTCCTGTTCAGCGTGGCTCTCAGGATCCTGCGTGAATCACAACCCAAAAGGACACATAGTGGGTCGTCATGCAGCTGTCTGGCAGTCACCTTAATGCGCGGTGGTACGACATAAGGTGCACTGCGGACCCTCGATGATCTTGCCACTGCTGACCCTTTCTGACTTGACAAGATGGATGACTGTCTTGCAAGAAAGTTCTCATAGGCATATGGTCTCCTGAGCAATGGGGCAGGGACCTCACCTGGTCTTTTGGTGGGTTTTGGTACCTGAGGATCGTCGCTTGCTGCGCAGGTGTTGGCCACAGATGTTGATGCTGGTGGTGGTGGTGGTGATTTTAGTCTCCAGTATCGGCCAACTTCTTTTTCAGGTGTTTTCCACAGCTTTTTAATGAATGGCACGATATTTAAAGCTGACGTTAGACGTCCAAAATAGCCAGTCTGCCTCTCATGTTGTTTAGGCTCCTGGCTGTACGGGCTCTTCCCGGGACGATGGAGATGTCTCCGGGGCTGGAGCTTTCCAGCAGCCCCCGGTGCAGCCATCTGGCTGCCTCTTCCTCCACACACTCAGATATGTGTGTCTGGAAGGTCTAACAAAAATGTAAAAAAAATAAAATAAATAAAAAAGATATAAAAGAAATAGAAACCCAGCCGGGACAATCGCAATAGTGCTTAGCCGCTCCTCTCTCCTCGATACCTGCCTCGCACTGACGTTCTTGCTGAGTATTCCGTGACTGGATGACGACACTTCTGTGATGTAATAATGCTGTCCATGGCAACAAGGTCCTAAGTGCACACTGGATGGCATCCAATCAGATTCTAGCTCTCACTGTACAAGTTGTAGGTTAGAAAATAAAAATGTGCCCGGATTGGCATGGACAGATTGTACCCAATGTGCTTTTCTTCCACCTTCTCTGTTCGATGAGACGCCAATAGAGATGCTATGGTTTAAAAAGTCTAAATGTATCCATGTAGTTAATTTCTTTCTGACAGTAGAAGAGCATGCTGGGATCTGTAGTGCACACTATCTGTGCTGTTGACCAGATCAATTTAAAAAAAAAAATCAGTTGGATTTTTGCTGTTGAAGGGGATGGGAGAGACGTGATAGGGCGCTCTCCCAACAGTTAGGGTATGTTCACATGCAAGAGAAAACAGCTCCTGATTATCAGACGTTTTTTGTGCCACTCACGATTTTCGCTGCGTTTTTCGCTGCGTTTATTACGGCCGTTTTTGGATCTTTTTTCTATAGTGTCTATGGAAAACGGCTCCAAAAACGTCCCAAGAAGTGTCCTGCACTACTTCGCGGCCGTTTTTTAACGCGTAAAAAAACTCAGCGAAAAATGCTCCGTCGGAACAGAACGCCGTTTTCCCATTGAAATCAATGGGCAGATGTTTGGAGGCGTTCTGCTTCCGATTTTTCGGCTGTTTTTCGGGCGTTTATGGCTGTGTGAACATACCCTTATTTCTCACTGCCATACATACCGTACATAGGTTATAGGAGTTATGTGCGCCGGGATCTTGTGGCTGCTCCGCTGTATAACCACTGAGAGATCTTCTCTTCGCTGATGCACAGACCACAAATATGGCGGTTTTTATTGAGCTCTTACATGCCACACAGTACGGTCAGTGGAAAAGTGTACACTGTAATCTATATAATAATGTCAGGTGCAAACCTATCCCTACAGGTGTCCATATGTTGGAAGGCATTCATTTCAGTCATAAGACGACAGACATATTTAATCCAAATTTCTATGGCAAAAGAACATGCACCTCAAATCTATAAAAGGATGGATAAGTTCAGAATCTACGAATAGGGAAAATAATCCTAAACATGAGATCTGTCAGCCAAACCATTTATACAAAGATCCAATTATGGCGATGGAAAGATCCATTTGATATGATGTAAAGTCATAGAGCCGTGTGCTAATGAGGGACGGGCTCATAGTAAAACAAATATAGACCCCCCACCTAGTGTGCCCTTAGAACCTACAGTGTGCCTTGCTTACTTCTCCTATGCAATGCAACACATCCGCAAATTTTGGAACTTTGGCGCATTTCAGCCACATTTTAGGACGCATACTACGGTTGCCACATTTGGAGCCTATGCGGTACTACTCAACCAAACTCAGGTCACCATACAGCTCTTTAGTGATCTAAGTTCTGTTCAGCAGGTTGTGATGCTGCAGCCGCAATTGGGACCCTAAAATGTGGCAAAAAATTAGGATCCAATGCCAGAAGACTCCTCCAAGTGTCCATTCCAGAATTGAGAACAAGCACTTTGGGATTACATGGGTAACAGGGAAGATTTGGTGACAACCCCTGATAGAAATGTCATTGCAGCCATACCGGCAGTATACGGCTTTCTCAGGACGTGATAGAACTATGAAATCATTGAATAGAAGAATTTTTTTTACAATCTCACACAAGACGAAAACTTAAGGACTTGTTTCCAAGGACAATCTTTTTTTTTAATTTAGACTGAAATCGCTTTTAGTGACTGGGTATTATTAACATTTTTGCATCAAAATATGGAGTAGACATAAGTGAAGCTATAATCAGAATCTACCGTAGCCCAGAGGATGCAGCTCAACGCCAAGCTACAGCATACAAAGGAAATGAAAGCAGTAAGAAAACGTCCACATACAGCAGTGGAATATCCTAATAAAAGAGAAAACACTGAAGGAGCATGGCCGATTATTTTCTCTTTTTTTAACCCCTTAGTGTCTAAGCCTGTTTTGGCCTTAAGGACCAGACCATTTTTTTTCAAATCTGACATGTATCACTTGAAGTGATAATAACTTGGGAATGCTTTTATTTTTTCAAGCAATTCTGAGATTGTTTTCTCGTGACACATTGGACTTTAAATTAGTGGCAAAATTTGGTTGACATATTCAATGTTGATTTTTGAAAAACACCAACATTTTGAGAAAAATTTCAAAAATTAGCATTTTTTAAAATTTTAATGTATCTTCTTGTAAGACAGATAGTAATACCACACAAAATAGTTACTAGTTTAAATTTCACATATATCTACTTTATGTTTGCATCCAGTGGTAGAACTACCGTGGTAGCAGCCGTAGCAGCTACGGGGCCCGCGGCTTGAGGGGGCCCGTGCCGCCAGCCGACACTCCCCTCCCCATATGCCCGGTAGCGCCGCTACTATGGGGCCCGCGCCGCCGAGCCTCCAACATGTATGGGCCGGGCGACACAGGCCCTCTCATTCCTGTAGGCGTCGCTAGCACCGGAGGGGGCCCCGATGCTAGCGACAGTTAAATACATGCAGCGCATTACATTCAGCGCCTTACAATGACGCTGATTAGCTAGCGGCGCGAACATTGCTTGAAAGGCGTTAATTGATGGGGCAAGTCATTCTGCCCTGCCAATCAGCGTCATTGGACGATGCTCGTTCAGCTCCAGCATTGCCAGCGAACAGTGTGGGAACTGGATCATGTGAGTATGTAAAGTTTTTGTTTTTTTCTCTCATAAAACGGTGAGTGGCATTATCTATAGTGGGGGCTCTATCTACAGGGGGGTCATCTATATGTGGGCCACTATATACAGGGGAGGTCTATATGTGGAGATGTGGGGCCCTATATACAGGGGGGTCTATATGTGGGGATGTGGGCCACTATATACAGGGGGGTCTATATGTGGGCCACTATCTACAGGGAGGGTGTCTATATGTGGGGATGTGGGGCACTATCTACAGGGGGGGTCTATATGGGGGGCACTATATACAGGGGGAGCTATATGTGAGACACTATACAGGGATGGGCTATATGTAGAGCACTATCTATAGAGGAGCTATTTTTAGGGCACTTTCTATAGGGGTGGGCCATATGTGGGACACTATATACAGGGGTGGATTACCTGTGGGGCACTAGTAACAGGGTGGCTATATGTAGGGCACTGTCTACAGGGGTGGGCAATATGTGGGACACTATATACAGGGGAAGCTATATGTGAAACACAAAGATGTATGTATGTATGTACTAGCCCGCCTATATGAGGGCATACAACAACAGTTACATGTACATACAGATAAGCAAATGCAGTGATAGTCTGAGTAAATCTGAAGGGCTAACAAGAACCCTAATGTGAATGCTGGAGGATCAACATTGAAAAGTCATGTCGTTCCTCTGTCATCCTTTGTGAGCCCATGTGTATTGTACACCTGACTTTTCAATGTTGATCCTCCAGCATTCACATTAGGGTTCTTGTTAGCCCTTCAGATTTACTCAGACTATCACTGCATTTGCTTATCTGTATGTACATGTAACTGTTGTTGTATGCCCTCATATAGGCGGGCTAGTACATACATACATCTTTGTTGGATTTCATTGGACTGTTCCTCTTGTCATAACTTACCTCGGCTCCATTAGACGTAGGTCTGCATGTATACCTACATCATCCTTGCTGTTTTAACAACATGTTTAGTGCTTACATAATCACTTGATATTTACATCCGGTGCGCGATCGATTTGATGTCTTTTTATTGAGTGACTCATTCCCTGTTTCAATTTTATCCTGTTATGTTTTTATGTCAATAAAATTTTGTATCTCTTTCCATAAATCTCATGTGCTTGAGTCGATCATATTTTCTTGGATTCATCTTATGTCAATTTTTGATCGATGCACCAAGGTTATCTTGGTTATTCTAGGACTTAATACAGTAGATTCTATATAGTTCAGCAACGTTGCCTTACATTGAACATTACTCTGTATTTGTGTCCTTCTCTGTTGGTATCTCATCGGTGTATATCCTGAAGAGTCACACAGTCCTGCCTCCAAACCCACCTTTCCATGTTTGAGTGACATCTCCCTGGCTGATACAACTTTCTCGGATGCGCCATTGCCTTGTGGCACTATACACAAGGGGGGGGGGGTGCTGTGTGGCACTATACACAAAGGGGGGCTGTGTGGCACAATACACAAGGGGGAGCTGTGTGGCACTATACACAAGGGGAAGGTGTGTGGCATTATACACAAAGGGGGTCTGTGTGGCACTATACACAAGTGGATGCTGTATGGCACTATACACATGGGGGAACTGTATGGCACTATTTACAAGGGGGAGCTGCGTGGCACTATACACATGGGGGAACTGTATGGCACTATTTACTAGGGGAGGGCTGTGGCTCTATCTACAGGGGGCTGAGTGTGGCGCAATCTACAGGGGTCTGTGTGTGGCACTCTCTACTAAGGGGGGCAGTGCTGCACTTTCTACTAAGGGGGACTGTGTGGCACGATATACAAGGGAGGGGCCTGTGTGACACTATATACAGTGGGATCTGTATAGCGCTATATACAGTGGGGGCTTTATGGTGATATCTAACGGGGGGCTGTATGGCACTATCTACAAGGGGGAGGTGGGACCGCTACCTACAAATGGGGTGTGACACTGCCTATAGGTGGGGCTATATAGCACTGTCTACAGGGGGGCTGTATGGCACATTCTACAGGGGGCACTATTTATAAGGGGGCTGCTTGTGGCACTGGGGGGGGCCCAGTCAAGAGTTTGCTATGGGGCCCAGTCTTTCCTAGTTACGCCCCTGCATCTGACCCATTGCTCTAACCGCTTTTAGCGACCGCAGCATCTAAGTCGTTAAACAGGGAGGGATCCTCCCTTTCTCATCCCATTGGCCCCCCCCCCACACGATCGTGGTGTGTCGTTGGATTGTCATGGAAGCCGGGGGTCTAATAAAAGCTCCCAGGTCTGCCATCACGGTCCTTCTATTAAGCCCTGCCAGAGCCAAGGCAACAGGAGGCTGTTGGAAGTACCATCGAGGGTATTGTACCAACGATCAAGCGATCGCATGTTCGAGTACCTTAGTGGGATTAGAAATAAAGAGATGGTAAAACTAATTTTTTTTATAAAGATTTGAACAGTAAAAACAAAAAAATAATAAAAGTTTACATTTTTTCCCCATTTAAAAAATAATAATAATATAAACAATAAAAAAATAAACATAAGGGGTATTGGCGCTTCCGTGAAAGTCCAAGCTATTAAAATGTAATATTATTTGTCCCGCATGGTGAACGTCGTAAAAAAAAACCTCAAAGCACCAAAATTGCTGTTGTTTGATCACCTCGTCTGCCCAAAAAAATGGAATACAAAGGGATCGAAAAGTCATTTAGTATATGCCCTAAAATAGTATCAATAAAACCTACAGCTCGCCCCACAAAAAACAAGCCCATGCGCAGCTTCATAGACAAAATAATAAAAAGTTACGGGCCTCAGAATATGGCAACACAAAAGTATTTTTTTTTATTTTTTTTTAAACAAATTATTTCTATTTTGTAAAAGTAGTAAAACATCAAAAAAAAGTTATAAATTTGTTCAAATTTAACATGTCGTTTTTACCACTCGGTTAAAATCCTAAAAACTTAACAAAAAAAAAACAATGAAGGAATTGCTGTTTTTTTTTTACATTTCTCCCTACAAAATAATTTTTCCAATACATTATATGGTACATAAAATGGTGCCATTAGAGCTACAACATAGTTTCTGCAAATAAAGGTTATTCAGTGTATATTGAAAAGCTATAGAGTTTCCGATATACTTTCTGTATCTATTGCTTACTATTTTCAAGAACTCTGCTTGTGCTTGCACTCATTCAATAGGAACCTTCATTGTTTACTTCCAGTGCATGAGAAGTGATGGACACGCAGGTGCATGGCTCGTTACAAGACAGAGCTCTGATAGCTGTACTGTAACTCATGGATGTAGCTATACGGGATGCAAAGGGAGCATTTGCACTTACACCTTGGTGCCTAAGGGGGCCCCGCCTACCACATCAGAACACATAATAAATAGCACATGGTAGGTGGGGGGCCCGTAACAGATTTTGCATTAGGGCCCAAGAGCTACGCCTCTGCTATAACTTTAAATCGTCCTGCACCTGTGATCACATGACCAGGAAAGATTTTTATCCACTGGAAGGTTCCTATTGAATGACAGCAAGCAGAGATCTTGAAAGCCGAGAGGAATTGAAACAGAAAGTATATTGCAACATTGTGTAACCTTTGAATATGCAATGAGTCACCTTTGCTGAAACCTGTGTCTGGAAGATTAAGGGCATGACCACACGTGGCGGATTTCCTCCGCAACTGTCCGCATCAATGCCGCACCTAATCCGGGTTGCGGATTACGGCTGCGGATCTGCCCAAAATGTGCAGTAAATTGATGCGGACTAGCTGCTGCGGACTGCGGGAAAAGTGCTTCCCTTCTCCCTATCAGTGCAGGATAGAGAGAAGGGACAGCACTTTCCCTAGTGAAAGTAAACGATTTTCATACTTACCGGCCGTTGTCTTGGTGACGCGTCCCTCTTTCGGCATCCAGCCCGACCTCCCTGGATGACGCGCCAGTCCATGTGACCGCTGCAGCCTGTGCTTGGCCTGTGATTGGCTGCAGCCGTCACTTAGACTGAAACGTCATCCTGGGAAGCCGGACTGGAGACAGAAGCAGGGAGTTCTCGGTAAGTATGAACTTCTATTTTTTTTACAGGTTGCTGTATAGTGGGATCGGTAGTCACTGTCCAGGGGTCAGAAACAGTTACTGCCGATCGCTTAACTCTTTCAGCACCCTGGACAGTGACTATTTACTGACGTCTCCTAGCAACGCTCCCGTAATTCCAGGAGCCCCATTGACTTCCTCAGTCTGGCTGTAGACCTAGAAATACATAGGTCCAGCCAGAATGAAGAAATGTCAAGTTAAAAAAGCAAGACGCATCCGCAGCACACATAACATGTGCATGACAGCTGCGGACTTCATTGCGGAAATTAGAATCTCCATTGAAGTCAATGGAGAAATTCCGCCATGAGTCCGCAACCAGTCCACCACACCTCCGCAACAGACAGAGCATGCTGCGGACACCAAATTCCGCTCCGCAGCCTATGCTCCGCAGCGGAATTTTACGCATCGTCTAAACGAACACTTCTAAATAGAAGTGTAAGTCAATGCAGAAACGGCTCCGCTGCGGATTAACGCTGCGGAGTGTCCGCAGCGGAATGCTAGTGAAATTCCGCCACGTGTGAACTCAGCCTTAGGGTATGTGCACACGTAGTGTTTTCATCAGTTTTTCGGGCCGTAAACGTCCCGAAAACCGGCTGAAAAATCGGAAGCAGGACGCTCACAAACATCTGCCCTTTGATTTCAATGGGAAATACGGCATTCTATTCCGACGGGGCATTTTTTACGCGGCCGTTATGTGAACATACCTTTAGGTTATGTTCACAGAGTTTTTTTTACGCTGTTTTTAAGGCGGAAACCGCTTTGGAAATATTCAATGGACGGCGGAGGCGTTTTTTTCCCGCGAGCGGAAAAAAGAAGCATCATGCCCTTTCTTCAGGCCTCTCCATCTCTGACCTCCCATTGACATCAACGGGAGGCAAAGAAAGCAGTTTTCGCTGCGTTTTTTGCCCGCAGCACTCAACGGCTGTGGACGAAAAACACTGCAAAAAACGCGGCAAAGAGAATGCAGGCAGGTCAAAATCTGGCTCAAAATTCCTGGCGGATTTTTCCGCCTGCAAAAAAACTCAGTGTGAACAGGGCTTTTTAGAAACACGCACAATTTCCATGTAGCCGAGAAATAATTACGACTCGCTATAATCAGCATAAGAATGAAGCAAACGTGGACCCAGCTGCAAATCCATATTTTTTGGCCGCAGAGATTGGCATCCAGAGCGGTTTTCATCATTTTTCACATTTGGCAATCTTCTGACTTTGGAATAATAGATGAGCGGATCGCGCTACTGTTTTATTTGTTCTGCCATGAAAAGTTGTGAAATATCAGTTATGGATAATGTTTGGGAAGTCTCTTGTGGAGTTGGACCGCAGACAAAAAACGATGTATAATAGATGACGGCTCTTTCATTTCTCGGGAAGTGTTTGGATAAAATAGAGACGTTCGTGGTCTTCACTTTGTGCATCCGGAGCAGCCGCTCACTGCTAATGTTTTATGCATTTATGGAATTAATAGACGTTTAGGGGGATGGGAAAATGGAGCACGACTGCGGCGGCTCCGTCTTGTGTTATAGGTTTTTATAGTTTCTCTAGTAAATGGATGAGATGATGACGCTTTTTAAGTACAGACCAATTCCTTTCGTCCTGCACTACATGGTCTTGAGATCCAACCAGATGTGTAGCTAAGGTTTTCTTCAGTTCGCAGCCCCAGTTTTGTATCTAAATACATTGGCCAAAGCAGCCTTGCCCCTGCTTCTAACATCAATAAATAATTGTATGGATTGTCCAGGAAAAATACAAAAGTTATCACTCTCATGATGCGTTAATTAAAAAAATAAAAAATAAAAATGCAACATCCTAAAGGCCAAAATAGTCCTTACGGTCTAAGCGGGGTTGTCTGATAAAAAACAACCTCTTTTCAAAAAGAAGGCGGCGCGGCGATCATCTCCCTGCCCTACATTTCTCCTGCTGTGGCCATCCATGTAATGCGAGGCTGCGGCGTGTACGCCATAGCTCTTACAGAGCGCCTCTCTGTTCCGGCACATAGAGAGGGTCTGGATTTCCCCAGGACATCGTTTACATAACACTGGAAACCTCCTTTAAGCTTGTTGACCCATCTGCAGACCAACCCTGGTGAATTTAAGGCCCCCATACACAAGAGATTAATGTTGGCCGAACTCGCCGATTCCAGTGGGAATGGCCATACATCTAATTTATATGAGGGTTTCCGGGCACCATTTATCGGGGGAAGGAAGAATTGACCATGTTGAATTTCAAAGCTCCATCCTTTTGTTCTCAGGGGAGATAAGCGGTCGGCAGAGGTGTCTGGCAGCAGCTTATTCCACTCTTCCCATTGAATTCCCATGCACGCTCGGCCGGATGAGCGTTTGGCCGACAGCTATTGAAAGTGTATGGCCACCTGTAATCCTGTATATAATTATGGAAACTTCTGCCGGGCTAAAGGGAAGCGATTTCATTGCTCTACTATGGAATTGCAATTTGTGCTGTTTTCTGACATATTCTTTCGCATTTGAAATATAAGGACTTACCGGGTTAGGTAGATAGTTAGGCGTCAATTAACAAGTGTCCAATACGCCTCGTTATATATAAATAATGTAGCAAACGTAGCGCCCCGTTGTCAGGCTGCAGTGCGGGGCTTCTTATCACGTCCATCTCTATGGGTAAGCCCAGCTTCACACTCTCTATGTAAGATATTTGACTCTTTCCCTGGCGTACTCAGTCACACTACTATATTCTGATCCTAGTTTACTTTATTGCTACATCCTATCTTTTGTAATGCTATAACTTACTATGTTTCAATTTTCTAAACACTTTGAATAACCTTTGGAGGAAACATATGACTCTTTTAGCGAGTCCTTTTTTTCGCTCCAAATTTGCGGATACTTTGCATTTATTATCTCCACTAGCATTTTTTTATCTTCATTGTTACGTATGCAATAATTAATTTATTTAGACTGGATCACCTATTATCCATTCTGGTTTGTGACTTACTGCCAGGGATTTTGTGTTACGGTGGGCCGAATACCCCTAATTTATAAAATCCTTGAAGCCGCCACACTGTGCTCCTATTTTTATTCGGATCTGTTTTTGAATTTTATGTAATACCCTTTATGTTGTATGTCCCAATAAAATATGTTAATTTTTTCACTACATCTATGGCGTAATGACTTCTTTTTCTCTAAGTTTTCCATATTCTTTCGCATGTAAACCAAGATTCATGTAAGAAATCTTGTTTCGAGCAGCCGCCTGTATGATGACCTTACGTCCTTTTTTTGAGCACACATAAAGAAGCATTGCCCGATCCCTTTACTGGATAATGAGCTGTCGTTTTTGGTATGCAGCTCACTTCTCAGCGCTTACATCGGCTTTGTTAACAATCTTTCAGGCTTATTTCCCTACTGATGTAAGTGTTCTCTGCTGCGCTCGGCAGACATGGCAGCATATGCCGGCACAGCGTGGTCAGTGCGTGTTTTACTCAAGAGAAGGAGGCGATTTATATAATTGCGCTTTCTATCGATGCCTCTTTTCCAGTTTATTCTATCATGCAATGTGAAAATGTATCTCGTTTTATTCACCATTGAATATGTTTCTCTACAAGTTTATTTGCTGCTTTTCAACCACAACGTTTCTTAGCATTGACACTATTCTGAAGGTAATCTGAAATAGCTAAAAGTTGTCTAAATCTGTCTTAAAGGGGTATTTTCATTTTACACATTATTACACACCCACCTACCCATTAAATTCAATGATAAAAAACCACCTGCGTGAATTAGCGAACAGGTCAACCGGTAACCTATCTCCCTTTCATGCATTTATGGGATATCCTAATTTATATGCCATACATTTATAAGATAGGTATACCCCTTTAATGATCTCTGTATTCAGCCCTATTTGTTTATACAGTAACTAGAAAATGTGCAATTAGCTCTAGGAGAAGCTGATCATATGATTGGACAGGTTACTGCTTTCCACAAGATCATAATACGTATCTGCTTAAATACTCTGTGCTGCTGAACATTCATCCACTATCAACCTGGGTACCTTCACCTTCTCAAATCATGAACCTATTCAGCTATGCCCTCTCTAACATAACCCATACCCTGCAATATTCTAGGATAAAAAGTAGTCACAGCAGAACAATTATCAGATATGTACGATAAAGCAGTTTTCTCTTGCTCCTTTTTAAGTGCCCCCTCTAGCCCCCCATAAATGGCCACAGCGCTTCCATCATAGTGTCAGTCACAATCCCCCCCATAAAAGAGTAAGCCAGTGTGCTCCCTCAAGTGCCACCCAAAAAGTTCCCATAAGAGATAAACAGAGCCCTCAACCGTGACCCCAAAAGTGTCAACCACAGTGCCCCATTAGTACCGATGCCAGGGAGAGGTACAACTAAGAGCGACCTCGGATGAGATTAAATTTGTCACTAGTGCCCCAATACATTATAGGGGCCTTCTGGTTTAGAAAACTCATTTTCAAATATCTGATTAGTTTCTGAGTTAATGGGGGGGGGGGGGGGAGGAGTAGTCCCATTTGGGACCTCCATCAATTAGCTAATACCAAGCTATAGAGATCTCCTCCCTCTCTGGAGGACCCGGCATATCATTGCATATAAGGATAGTCCATTGATTACAATGGGCACATTGTAATACTTCATTTCCCCTGTGGTGGCGCTGCTGGTAAATTGAACACTTGCTGCCGGGTTCTCTCATAGATTACAGCTGATCGCTAGGTATCTCAGCAGTGGGACACCCTGTCAGGGCATGCTGGGAGTTGTAGTATTTATGTAATTTCCTGTATGAAAAAGGTTTGAATGCTCCTAAACGTTTCCACCTATAAAACTCTATTCTCTCCTCACCCCATAAGTCACCATGTTCATTTATATTTAGAAAACGTAGTCTTGAAAATAACTGAGAAAAGTGGTGGAAAAATAAAGACAATTCAATTACAGCAAGAAGCCAACGTGTTCTGTCCATGCAGATTGATCACAGTCTGGAACACTGCGCAGAGTTTCCTAACAAACAGCAGATTGGATCCCGTGAATTTTTTATAGTGGAAACAATATGTTATATTGCGGCAATAAAATATATGGCTCAGAATGGAATTTAAAGGGGAAGCAACATATTAATACTGAAAGAGTAAATTCACATTTCTAACTAAGGGCATGACAGGGATTTTGCACCTTAAGGGCATGCCCAGACGTGGCGGAATTCTTCCGCAACTGTCCGCATTAATGCCGCACAGAATCTGCGTTGCAGATTCTGTTGCGGATCTGCCCAAATGGGCATTAAATTGATGCGGACTAGCCGCTGCGTATTGAGGTGAAAGTACTTCCCTTCTCTCTATCAGTGCAGGATAGAGAGAAGGGACAGCCCTTTCCCTAGTGAAAGTAAAAGAATTTCATACTTACCGGCCGTTGCCTTTGTGACGCGTCCCTCTTTCGGCATCCAGCCCGACCTCCCTGGATGACGCGGCAGTCCATGTGACCGCTGCAGCCTGTGATTGGCTGCAGCCTGTGATTGGCCTGTGATTGGCTGCAGCCGTCACTTAGACTGAAACGTCATCCTGGGAAGCCGGACTGGAGACAGAAGCAGGGAGTTCTCGGTAAGTATGAACTTCTATTTTTTTGACAGGTTGCTGTATATTGTGATCGGAAGTCACTGTCCAGGGTGCAGAAACAGTTACTGCCGATCGCTTAACTCTTTCAGCACCCTGGACAGTGACTATTTACTGACGTCGCCTAGCAACGCTCCCATAATTACGGGTGCACACACATAGTCACCCATAATTACGGGAGCCCCATTGACTTCCTCAGTCTGGCTGTAGACCTAGAAATACACATAGGTCCAGCCAGAATGAAGAAATGTCATGTTAAAAAACCAATATGCTCCGCAGCACACATAACATGTACATGACATCTGCGGACTTCATTGCCGAATTTAGAATCTCCATTGAAGTCAATGGAGAAATTCCGCAATGAGTCCGCAACCAGTCCGCCACACGTCCGCAACATCCATTGTATGCTGCGGACACCAAATTCCGCACCGCAACCTATGCTCCGCAGCGGAATTGTCTGCAACGTGCAAACGAACCCTACTAAAAAGCTGAGGAAGGCAATGGAGAAACGGGTCCGCTGCGGATTTCCGCTGCGGAGTGTCCGCAGCGGAATTCCAGAGCAATTCCGCCACGTCTGGCCATGCCCTTAGTGTACGAACACACAGAGTAAACACTGCGCATTTTCCTCAACGGAATCATTGCAGAAAATCCGCAGCGTATTACAGTAGCAGCAGCGTGGGTGAGATTTCAACAAATCTCGTCCCCACACTGCGGAAAAATGCAGTCGAAAAAAAACACAAATTGACCTGCGATTTCTTCAACAGCGGCATGTCAGTTAATGCTGCGTATTCGCAGCTCTTTCGTGAAGGGTTTTCCCATTGAATTCTATGGGGTGCTTAAACCCGCAACAAAGTGGTGTGTGTTGCGACATTTGCGGCGGAATCACAGCGAACCCGCCGCAGAAATTGCAAGTAAGAAAAAAAAAAGTTATACTTACCCAGGGTTCCCTGCTTCTTCTCCAGTCCGGCCTTCCTGGATGACGTTGCAGGCCATGTGACCGCTGCAGACAATCACATGGCCTGCAACGTCATCCAGTGGGGCCGGAGAAAACGTCAGAGGAGGAAGGGGGTAAGTATCTGCGATAATTTACGCAGCGGAATTTACGCTTGACGCAGTGTATCCGCCCTGAATACGCTGTGTGTGTTCCTACCCGAAGGGCAATGAATTCGTTGCGGAAAATCCACAGTGTTTACGCTGTGTGTGTTCGTACCCTGAGGAATCAACTGTTTCCACCCTATGAACTATCTCGGCTCTGACTTGCACCCTTCCACAGCACTTTTAGGCTATGTTCACACAGGGCGGATACGCTGCGTAAAAGTACACAGCGTATCTGCCCTGGGCGCCGCAAGTCATCCCAGGAGGCCGGCCTGGATGAAGAAGCACAGAAAACTTGGTAAGTATAACTTTTTTTTTTGAGTTGCGATTTTTGTAATGCGGAATCGCAGCTTTTTCACTGCAAAAAAACACAACATCTGCTATTTGTTGTTGGTTTTACCTCTCATTTAATTCAATAGGGAAAACCCGCAACAAAAAAGCAGCGATTACGCAAATACAATTGACATGCTGCCGATTAAACAAACGCAACTCAGGTTTTTCCGCTTCAAATTTTATCCACTCTGCTGCTACTTTGTTATGCTGTGGATTTTCCACAGCGACATACAATGAGGAAAATCCGCAGTATTTACGCTACGTGTGAATTTACCCTTACTTATACTTGCCAACTCTTCTGGAATGTTTGAGAGACTCCTGCAAAAAAGGGAGATCTCCCAGACTCCCAGAAAAGCCGGCAAATCTCCCGAGCACTGTCATCTTAAAGATATACTCACATCTCCCGTTCCTGTAGTCCTCTACTCTCCCCAACATGGCAGTCAATGTCCTGATGCCAGTCCTTGATCCCACGAGTAAAGAGGACTGCAGGAACGGGACGAGGTGAGTATCTGCACATCTGGTCTGAGGTCTGTATTTAGGGAGGTCTGGTCTGTGGTCTAAAAAAAGGGGATCTGGTCTGAGGTCTTTATTAAGGGGGTCCGGTCTAAAGTTTATATTGAAGGGGATCTGGGGTCTCATTAGGAGGTCTGGTCAAAGAGACTGTATTAAGGAAGGGTTTGGAATCTGTATTACGTGTTTCTGGTCCGAGGACTATATTTGCTGGGGTTTGGGGTCTGTATTTCTTTAGGGGGTCTGTAGGGGGTCTATGTTTATTAATTGGATTTGCACTGGGGTCTGTATTAGTTTCAGGGTACAGGGAGGTTTGTATGTTTATTTGGGGGGTCTGGTCTGGGGTCTGTATTATTTTAGGGGGTCATTTTAGTATGTAATGAAGGTGGGGGTCATATGAACTTTTTGTGTTTTAAATGCCATAGGTTGGGGACGTGCCCTTAATTAATCGGCTGGGCAAAAGGCCAACAACTTTGCGCTATATAGCATTTTTCGGTGTCTCTCTGATGTCCCTTCTCAAAAGTTGGCAAGTATTCTTTAAATGGAGAAGGAGCCAAAATTTTTTACTTGGGATGGGTAACTATATGCCAGGCTCTTTTCACATGTCCCCTATGGTGGAAAACCCCTTTACTGTCGGACATATATGTTGTACTGCACTAAATATTTGCTCTTGAGCTGCAGAGATTGGAAACAATCTTCAGGTAATTGGAGAAAAGGGGCTCCCCAACTACACCGTGCAGGACAAGCAATACAAAAACGGGGTTATCCAAACCTGGCATACTTTAAAAGTCACTAAAAACCAGACACTAGGTGGCGATAGAAGGTGTGGAGGTGCACATGGGCTTGGTGGGCCACAGGCTGCCAAGCCACATATGAGGTGAGCAGTAATGTAACAGTGGAGCCGGCATATATTCATCTTTATAGTGTAGATGAATCCTATACAACAAGATAGATGTCGTATGGTCCGGCAGCACTCAATGTCATTGGTGGTGGGCCCCTGGTATGGCTTTTGCTTCAGGGCCCAGGACCTTCAATCTATGCTGATACTAGGTCTGTAGATAAAATATGGGACCCCTTGAGTTAGATTTGCCTCTCACTTGGGTATGCGGAGTGGTTCATTAATGTTAATGGCACCATAGTCTTCATTTTACAGGAGTCATTGGATTTTCATTACAACCTATGAAAATACAAATCTTAATTTTGGTATTCCCGTTTCTTCTTTTTTGCTGGTAGGGTGGAGAGAGACCAAATCAATGTGGGCATATACAATATAAGTTATATGACGGAATGATAATGTTATTACAGAGGTGACTGTTATTTCATGCCCGCGGTTGGCTGAAGACTCATGTCTTTATTCTCTTGTAGACCTTCCTGTCGCCCCAGAGCTGTGTGTGGACGGGCCCCCGGTGCAGCTGGTATGTAAGGTGCCCTGCAGTCTGGATTGTGTCATCAGTGAGTGGTCAGACTGGTCACCGTGCTCCCGGACTTGTTCTACTAAAAATGCAGAAGGGAAGCAAAGCAGAACCAGATCGATCCTTGCCTACCCTGGAGAAGGTGAGTGCCCAACAGTACTATGTATATGGGCACCTATGATATTACCGGATCCCTCAGATTACCAAACATTCTGGTTTATTAGCCATAGAGAAGTAAACTTTACAATTACCAGGCAGGATCTGATCATCTTGTTGGCAGGGTGGCAACTTTATGGCTGTCCGTTTATCTCTAACAGGAGTAGTCGCCCATCAGAGTGAGCAAGGCAAAGTTGTGCAATGTTACAGGAGCTGAGTGACAACCCTCAGGGCCATATCGGTTGTCGCTCAGCATTCGGGGAAACGGATATAACTAAGAAACGATCCTGAGAATGTTGGGGCCGCAGTGATGGTCTAGTGATGGCCCTGTGGCGGATTTGGCCAACTTCTGGGGGCGCTGCCCGATTCCATTCAATAGAGTGGGGTTGCTGTCAAATGTACAGCCGGTGGCCGGGAGTGCCGCTGGATGAGGAAATCTTTGAAGGGGGTGAGCTGCTAAAGAAGCGCTGCAGCCCCTTCTATTTTAGGATTGTTGTGGGTCCTGGCAGTCCAGACCGACTGGGCTGGGGGCCTGGGAACAATATATTGTAGAATTGTCACATTGTTGTGATTCATATATATGTGTAGTGTGGACAGAGGAAAAATGACCATACAGACAACTAGGCATTCAGAGCATTAGGGGAGGTTTACAGCCAAACGACACTATAGGGATTCACGGGGGCCGGATCTCAGTTTTTTTGTTTGGAGTTCCCCTGTTTCCCATCATACAGTTAAATTATATAATTCTTTGCGCCTGCAGCCACCAGTAGGGGGAGCTTACCACATACAGATATATACAGCTCCTATTCAGATAAGTGGGAGCTATATAAATACCAAATTTTGTCTCATCACAGACAACACTTTTAAGGCCCCATTCACATCATGTTTATTTGTCTATGTTTAAGGTCTATGCCGGGAAAAGCTCCCAAGGTATACGTTAACTATAGGCTGTGACCCATAGGCTACAATGGCATCCATTTTACAGATACTTCATGAAAAATCTATTGAAAAGCTCATGAAATATCCGCGTAACGGATGCCGTGGCGGATCTTATACATTGGCATATGTCCCCCATAGACTCACAAAAATTTTTTACTTTTCATTTTACTGGACTCTGCTGGATAGAATAGTGTAGGATAGAATAGACAAGTTTAGCTTATAGGTTTGGAGCTTTCCGGACGTACGCGCTACATGTTAACAAAATACGTGTTGTGAATAGGGTGCAATATGAGAGTCCAACTCCTGAGACCCCCCCCCCCCCAGCTGATTTTAATGGGGGAAGTTACCGGCCGGGATGTGAAACATTACATGTGGGCCGTTCACATACGCTTGTTAGCGGCACTTAACTCTGGCTGATAGGTGGCGATTCCCAGTGGCGGACGCCCCTCTATGACGTTCCATATCACATGATAGGGCATATGGACTGGGGTTGTCCTGATAGGAAAACCCCTCGAAGAAGACGTCTCCACATTTTAAGATCATTCTGAATTTTCAGTCATATTTTTTTGATGATAGAAAACATCAGACTTTTAAGTGTTGGATTGCAGCAAGTAATATCATGGGTTAAACTGAATTCTACTGAGAAGTTTGAATCTATTTTATTGTAATTATCAACATGATGCAATGATATTATTTACTCCTCCGCCGCAGGTGGAAAACTCTGTCCTTCAAACCAAGCCTTGTATGAGTATCGATTGTGCAACGACCATCCCTGCTCGACATTTTACTGGGAGGCATCACCATGGGAACCGTGCGCTGCAGCCGCAAAGATAACACAACTAAACGGCACCGTCAGCTGGAACAATGAGGCGACATGTGGCCTGGGGGTGCAAACCCGGGGAGTCGCCTGCATTAAGAGTCATGGAGGACAAGTCACGAGCAAAAGGTCATTTTTACTAAATGTTAATGTAATACAAGATAAAAGCTTCTGTACGATGTTCCAAAACAGATTGAAGTAAAATTCGTCATTGTATCTGGAGAAAATTCTTACAGAAAAATTTAATAAACACGGATAGTCTTGGTTTTCTAGGAGTCCATAGCTTGGGGCAACCCCATGATAGAGTTTGGAGAAGGAGGTTCAGGCAGGGCTAAGTTGGGCATTGGGGTGCAGATAGGGTTACCACCTGTTATATTCAAAAACATCGGCCAGGTTCAGGGTATATTTACACATGTTGGTTTTGTTGTGCCAAATACGCCACAAAACCAGAATCTGTAAGTATCCTCCAATATGGGTAACAAGGCGTCAGAATCCTCCGACCTCAGCTCTTGACTCTCAGATCCGGGGTAGACAGGCACTGTGTACATGTTCGACTGCTGAATGTGAGGGTCTCCAACTCCCTGCCGCCTTGCCCACTGCAATTTTCCACCCGCGCCAATCTCAAACTTGACCTAGTCCAGAAGCTTCTGACGTTCCCAGGGCTGGGTGGCCTGGTAAAGGAGGAGTACCCAATGCAAATAAGTAGTAACCTGACTGCACATGCAAAAATACAGACACTTGCTCTTGCTGGTAAATATATTTTACTGCTACCTGCCTCCCAGTTTAAATACCGGCTGGGCCAAAGGTTTATCGGCCTGGTGGCAATCCAAGGTGAAGATAGGGGACGACGACAAGAGTAGGCACTTGCTAGACCAGAAGAGGAAGCGTTAAGTTGTTCACAGGTATCTGGGTTTGGAAGATGATTGAATATATTCTGTAAGGTCCATCAGATGTATGGTGAACATGGCTATGATGGCGCAAATAAAGAAGTTTCCCAACTTATCCAATCACTTTACGATCCCTGGGGGTCTGACTGCTGGGATTCCCACCGATCCTAAGAGTGTAGGTGCCACAGTGCTAGTTTAGTGGTGGCCCTGTGGTGGACTTGCCTTGAGGGACTTGTTGCCTGATCCCATTCAATAGAGTAGGGCCATGCTTCAGTTACCTGCACAGCCGGTGGCCGGGAGTGTCGCTGCATGAGTAAAACTTTGAAGGGGTTGTGTTGCTAAAGCAGTGCTGTGGCCCCTTCAATTTTAGGATTGGTGGGGGGTCGGGGCAGTCAGATTATCCGACTGGGCTGGGGGTCTGGGAACAATATATTGCAGTATTGTGGTATATTTGTCAGTGTGGTGTGGTGCTTGTGCTCTCAGTTTGGCCACTGGGGGTGCATGGCAAGGTGAGCTCTTTCCATCTGTACACATGTTGTGGTGCTGTATGGTGGTGTCTGTTGCTGTAGTGCTGCACTTGTGGGGGGACGTGGCCCAGAGCCAAGGAGGCTTGGCACGTTCTGAAGGCATGGGTGCTTTTGGGCCCCTGGGTTGCTCCCTCTGCAGGAGCGGTGCTGCGGTGGCGGTAGCCGCCATGCGGTGCTGCAACCGCTAGAGTAGGGACCCACTTTAAAGAGGTCGCCGTGAAGTGGCAAGTGGGCTTATACAGTTTGATCAAAATGTTTACAAAGAACCTCATGTTCATGTTTCTAAATTATGCCTAGCGGCTCAGATCAACGTATATACTGTGGATTGTGCGGTCCATGTCTAGTTTCTCACAATGCTGATATTGTGGTATATTTGTCAGTGTGGTGTGGACAGAAGAAGAATGACCATACGGACAACTAGGCATTCAGAGCATTAGGGGAGGCCCACAGCCAAACTGCACTATAGAGATTTACAGGGGCAGGATCTCCGTTTTTTGTATGAAGCTCCCCAGGTAAATTATATAATTCTTCGTGCCGGCAGCCACCAGTAGGGGGAGCTTATTGCATACAAATTTATACAGCTCCCATTCAGATAAATGGGGACTATATAAATCCTGATTTTTGGTAGATAAGTATGTAGATATCTTTAATTGAGGATATTTCAAGTCAGGTGGGTTCCAGAAGTGTCTAGGTTTAAAATTTGACTTCTGCTTTAATTTCAGATGCCCGGAATCGACTAAACCTGAAACAGTTAGATCCTGTACTTTGCCTTGCGCTAAAGATTGTATTGTAACTTTATTTAGTGAGTGGACTCTGTGCCCCAAAACATGCCAGACTGGTGAGTATATAACTCTATGACCATTGTGATGTTTAATATTTAGGTCACCTTGGGCTGGCTTTAAAGAGGTTGTCATACAAAAATCATTTAATAATAAAAGTATAACTGCCGTAGTGATCACTAGGGTCCCGTGGCCCCAGTTTGTATGGAGCAGTGGTCATGCATGCGCACTTCCGCCCCATTTATTCTCCATGGGGCTGACTGAGTACCTCGCTTGGTTATATCCATCTGTTCCATAGAAAGTCAATAGTGTGGTATCGCTCAATATGTATATATTTAATGAGACATGAAGTTTCAGTTTCCAGGAGTTATATTCTTCTATATAGGAGTCAGTAATAAAGTTGTTATATTCTTGTACATAGGGGGCAGTATAATAGTAGTTATATTCTTGTGTATAGGGGAAAATATTGTTGTAGTTATATTCTTGTATATAGGAGCAGTATTATAGTAGTTATATTCTTGTATATAGGGGGCAGTATTATAGTAGTTATATTCTTGTATATAGGAGACAGTATTATAGTAGTTATATTCTTGTATATAGGGGGCAGTATTATAGTAGTTATATTCTTGTATATAGGAGCAGTATTATAGTAGTTATATTCTTGTATATAGGGGGCAGTATTATAGTAGTTATATTCTTGTATATAGGGGCAGTATTATAGTAGTTATATTCTTGTATATAGGGGGCAGTATTATAGTAGTTATATTCTTGTATATAGGGGCAGTATTATAGTAGTTATATTCTTGTATATAGGGAGCAGTATTATAGTACTTATATTCTTGTATATAGGGAGCAGTATTATAGTAGTTATATTCTTGTACATAGGGGCAGTATTATAGTAGGTATATTCTTGTATATAGGAGCAGTATTATAGTAGTTATATTCTTGTACATAGGGGGCAGTATTACAGTAGTTATATTCTTGTATATAGGGAGCAGTATTATAGTAGTTATATTCTTGTATATAGGGGGCAGTATTATAGTAGTTATATTCTTGTACATAGGGGGCAGTGTTATAGTAGTTATATTCTTGTATATAGGAGCAGTATTATAGTAGTTATATTCTTGTATATAGGAGCAGTATTATAGTAGTTATATTCTTGTATATAGGAGCAGTATTATAGTAGTTATATGCTTGTATATAGGAGCAGTATTATAGTAGTTATATTCTTGTATATAGGAGCAGTATTATAGTAGTTATATTCTTGTATATAGGGAGCAGTATTATAGTAGTTATATTCTTGTATATAGGGGGCAGTATTAAAGTAGTTATATTCTTGTATATAGGGGCAGTATTATAGTAGTTATATTCTTGTATATAGGAACAGTATTATAGTAGTTATATTCTTGTATAAAGGGAGCAGTATTAGGGCAAAGCCCCACGTGGCGGAATTGCTCTTGAATTCCGCTGCGGACACTCCGCAGCGTTAATCCGCAGCAGAGCCGTTTCTCCATTGCCTTCCACTTCTTTTTAGTAGGCTTCGTTTAGACGTGGCTGAAAATTCCGCTGCGGACCATAGTCTGCGGTGCGGAATTTGGTGTCCGCATCATACAATGGATGTTGCGGACCAGTGGCGGACTGGTTGCGGACTCATTGCGGAAGTTCTCCATTGACTTCAATGGAGATTCTAAATTCCGCAATGAAGTCCGCAGATGTTATGTACATGTTATGTGTGCTGCGGATGCGTATTGGTTTTTTGACATGACATTTCTTCATTCTGCTTGGACCTATGTATTTCTAGGTCTACAACCAGACTGAGGAAGTCAATGGGGCTCCCGTAATTACGGGAGCGTTGCTAGGAGACATCAGTAAATAGTCACTGTCCAGGGTGCTGAAAGAGTTAAGCGATCGGCAGTAACTGTTTCAGCACCCTGGACAGTGACTACCGATCACAATATACAGCAACCTGTAAAAAAAATAGAAGTTCATACTTACCGAGAACTCCCTGCTTCTGTCTCCAGTCCGGCTTCCCAGGATGACGTTTCAGTCTAAGTGACGGCTGCAGCCAATCACAGGCTGCAGCGGTCACATGGACTGCCGCGTCATCCAGGGAGGTCGGGCTGGATGCCGAAAGAGGGACGCGTCACCAAGACAACTGCCGGTAAGTATGAAATTCTTTTACTTTTACTTTTACTCTGGGCAGGTCATACAAAGCTCATTACTCTGTAGGGGTTAACAGTGAGCACAGAGAATGTTCTTTTAATGAAAATCTGAAATACAGTATGTGCTCCTTCAGGCATGATGAGGCAGAATGAAAAACTTGTTTAGGCTATTTTTCTTAAATTTGCTTGCTATTTTCATATAAGTTAGGAGCTATCTGGGCAATGATGCCCCATGTAAAGAAAGTCATTCTATATTTGTTGTAAATAAAGTCCCAATATAAATGAATAGTGAGCGGAGCGTTCTGAACGTGCAGTGAACCTGACAGAGCCACCGTGTCCCCAGGCTACACCGCCTGAACATTCAAGAACTAATGAAAGGAATAACAGTCTGATGCGCTCCTTGAATGGATTCTGCACCATCTGTGCTACTGTTATTTGCAGCCCAAAATATCTGCTCAATTATAAAAAGAAATGACATAACGTTCATGGGGAAAGCACTTTTCCTCAGCGTGTGAGATTGAAGTTTCTGTGTAAATAGTTCTGCAGAAAACAATAGGGGGAATTTATGAAGCACTCTACATCAGTTTTCTGGCGTGGAAAAGTTGCATTTTGCGCAAAATCTATCTTTTTGTGCAAAAATGTTGCAACTTTTCTACATTTACACTTTTGAAAAATAGATGTACCATAATTTACTACAGCTTATGGCTGGAGAAGATTTTATTTTCAGGCGCACGGACGGCCAGAGATGTGCCTAATTTTTTCAGAGGTGTGCACCTCTGAATAAATTAGTTACTCCAACTTTCTTTAGATTAAAGGGGTTTCCCAGTCCTGTGAAATAGATGGTTTGTCCTCAGGATAAGCCATCAATATGTGATCAGTCGGGGTCCAACTCCCAGCACCCGCGCCGATCAGTTATTTTGAAGGAGCCGCAGCCCTCACTCCCTTCATTTCCTTTACTACTCGCACTGTGAATACCCGACACACTTGTAGCGGCGGTTCACAGCATTACAGCCTTCTCCCATACGATCGCTGCGGCCCCTTAAAAACAGCTGATTGGCGGAGCTGCCTGGAGTCGGACTCCGACCGATCACATATTGATGGCCTATCCCGAGGACAGATTTTCATTTTCCCAGGACTGGAAGACCCCTTTAAGACACCAGTCTTAATAAATTGCTCCCAATGTATTTGATGACATATTGCTGAGGGGAAACTTAGCCCTCTAAATGCCAATTTGAATGTTTTAATATGTAAGGTTATGATCAGTTATTATTTGGTTATGACCAGTGGTGTACATAGAGAAAAGGGCCCTATGGCAAAGATTAAAATGGGGCTCCTTCTGGTGTTGATTGACACCCCCACCCATTTCCCTCTGAGGCAGGAGGACTTGGTTCTGGTTTGTCCCCTATCTCTTTTGCCATGATCCATGAGTTGATTGCCAACTTTGTATGGCTTGGCTAAAGGTGATCCCGGAGAAACAACCTAAAAAGCACAAAAGCGCAGGGGACATAACACCCCAATAGAGTATAAAGATAAATCACTGCCATATATTGTAAAAAATATACATCTTTATTGATACATAACAATACATGGTATCACAATAATAAATATAGTAAGAATAAGACGGATCATATATCGAAAGAAGTAGCGATCAGGTATAGATGACAACATACCATAAGGGAAACAAGAGACAACCAATGTCAAAAACGTCCCAGTACTAACATGCCATGAATGAAAGTGTAACAAGATGCCAATAAGGCAAAAGATGCAAAAATGTCTATATCTGTAAAAAAGATGCTGCCTAATGCAAAACATGCATAGCAGACACCCGCTGAAGATAGACAACGCATATATAAAAAAGCACTAGTACATGCCCCATGTAATGTATAAAAGGGACAACATACCTGTGGACATGATAGAGGCAGGGAACGTGAAGAGATGGCACAGAGACGCCTCGACGCGCGTTTCGCCTGCGACCGGCTTCGTCAGGAGGCTGACTATTATTAAAAACAGGGGGTTTATATAGCGGTGCTGGCATCAAATGATTCATTGGTAGCACCTGTGGACTGCACATTCAAACGGCGCTCAGAAACCATGATGCGAGCACTGATCACCAGAAAACGCCAAGGTGTCCACGTCGTGACGGTGCGTCTCATCAGATGACGATGTACGCACGTCACTATGGTAACGTAAACAACAAGAGAGGCACTCCAGTATACAGTACCCACAGCGCGTGCGCCAATGAGCGTCTGTACAAATAGAGCACAGATTTTAT
This sequence comes from Rhinoderma darwinii, assembly GCF_050947455.1. Taxonomy (NCBI): domain Eukaryota; kingdom Metazoa; phylum Chordata; class Amphibia; order Anura; family Rhinodermatidae; genus Rhinoderma; species Rhinoderma darwinii. Next base: position 15,442,282 of record NC_134692.1, read on the forward strand.
CAAGGGATAGATAGAAGAGCAAAGATCCCATATATACAGAAGAAGAAATGAAGGGAGGAAACCTCCAGCTCACCAGTTAAGTGCGTCTCCTGACTCTCCGCTCGGATTCCCGCTACGGCTGGCGGTGTATAATGGAAAAAACAGAGGAAGTAATCCAGCGCTGAGTCCAGTTGTAAATTAAAAAGGAAGCGTTGTTCCCATCTTTATTCGGGTAATATAATTAAAAATCGTAGGGAGACGCAGTCCCAGAAAGATTGTGAGTAGGCGGTATGCCCTGGCCTACGCGTTTCGAGCAGCTCCTGTGCTCTTAATCATGGCAAAGATTAAGAGCACAGGAGCTGCTCGAAACGCGTAGGCCAGGGCATACCGCCTACTCACAATCTTTCTGGGACTGCGTCTCCCTACGATTTTTAATTATATTACCCGAATAAAGATGGGAACAACGCTTCCTTTTTAATTTACAACTGGACTCAGCGCTGGATTACTTCCTCTGTTTTATCCCATATATACACACATGATTGAATAATGCTGCATGATAAATAAGGTTGTCATACAATACCCAAAATACAGAAAATAATAAATAAATCTATATTATTAAACATACATGATAAATAAAGAATGTATAAACAAATATAAAAAAGAAAAATAATAAATATTTATCAAAAACGAATAATATATAAAACAAATATATGAAAAGTATATTAATACAATATAATGTCTAATCAATACATAATAAATCATTTAATATATAGATACATACATAAAATACAAATAATAAATATATTGAATAGATAAATAAATAGACAAAAATATATGAATATATGCAATAGATTACATAAAAAAACATATATATGTAAATAACAAATATGTGTAAAAGTGAAACATTTTGAAAAATAAAAAATATAGAAAATAAATAATAAAACAATATATATGGGGAAAATATTTATATGACCAACTAAATATTAAGTTATATAGTGTGAATAATTAATATGAAAAGTGTATAATTATATAATGCAATAAAGTGCAAAAAAATATAAGTAAAATTAATTAACGCTGAAGAGAGCATTAATATGTGCCAAACAAAGACAACCGTGTATGATGCATACATAAATATATAATACACATATGAAAAACAATGAATAAATTTTTTTATGATAAATGATAAAAAAAACAAAAACATTTATCATAAAAAATGTATTCATTGTTTTTCATATGTGTATTATATATTTATGTATGCATCATACACAGTTGTCTTTGTTTGCCACATATTAATGCTCTCTTCAGCGTTAATTAATTTTACTTATTTTATGTATGCATCTATATATTAAATGATTTATGTATTGATTAGACATTATATTGTATTAATATACTTTTCATATATTTGTTTTATATATTATTTGTTTTTGATAAATATTTATTATTCTTTTTTATATTTGTTTATACATTCTTTATTTATCATGTATGTTTAATAATATAAATTTATTTATTATTTTCTGTATTTTGGGTATTGTATGACAACCTTATTTATCATGCAGCATTATTCAATCATGTGTGTATATATGGGATCTTTGCTCTTCTATCTATCCCTTGATAGAATCTGTGCTCTATTTGTACAGACGCTCATTGGCGCACGCGCTGTGGGTTCTGTATCCTGGAGTGCCTCTCTTGTTGTTTACGTTACCATAGTGACGTGCGTACATCATCATCTGATGAGATGCACCGTCACGACGTGGACACCTTGGCGCTTTCTGGTGATCAGTGCTCGCATCATGGTTTCTGAGCGCCGTTTGAATGTGCAGTCCACAGGTGCTACCAATGAATCATTTGATGCCAGCACCGCTATATAAACCCCCTGTTTTTAATAATAGTCAGCCTCCTGACGAAGCCGGTCGCAGGCGAAACGCGCGTCGAGGCATCTCTGTGCCATCTCTTCACGTTCCCTGCCTCTATCATGTCCACGGGTATGTTGTCCCTTTTACACATTACATGGGGCATGTACTAGTGCTTTTTTATATATGCGTTGTCTATCTTCAGCGGGTGTCTGCTATGCATGTTTTGCATTAGGCAGCATCTTTTTTACATATATAGACATTTTTGCATCTTTTGCCTTATTGGCATCTTGTTACACTTTCATTCATGGCATGTTAGTACTGGGACGTTTTTGAGATTGGTTGTCTCTTGTTTCCCTTATGGTATGTTGTCATCTATACCTGATAGCTACTTCTTTTGATATATGATCCGTCTTATTCTTACTATATTTATTATTGTGATACCATGTATTGTTATGTATCAATAAAGATGTATATTTTTTACAATATATGGCAGTGATTTATCTTTATACTCTATTGGAGTGTTATGTCCCCTGCGCTTTTGTGCTTTTTAGGTTGTTTCTGAGGCTTGTTGGGGACTTCCCTTCTGTTCTACCTTGTTCTGAGGTTTTTTGTAGGTTTATTAAAGGGGATCCCTGAACAGGTTCTGACCACCCATTAAAAAAAGGAAGGGCACCAACCAAGGCAGGGCCTTCTTGTTACAGGGGACCTAGAATTGTCACATTGGGTACCTTCATGGAACGTATACCCCTAGTTATGACTTTCAGCCCTAATTCATGTTTCACTGTGTGTATTTCACCTAAATCACCTCCTTTTCTGTGGACTTTAGTTTCAGTCTCAAGTACTCAGATGGTCCCAATTGAGAATGAGGTGGTTTTCCCCAGGTCCAATCCCCTGGACATGTTGTAGTGATGGGCTGGTGAGACTAAGGCTCTGTGAACATCATGTTCTAGCCCTCTGTATATCTGGAAAGCTCCGAAAGGACGCACTGAACGTGTCTGTAAGGCTCCATTATATCAAGCAAGGCTAAAAGAGTGTCCTTTTGGCCCACGTCGGACTGGTATACATTGGCATACCATTTTTTCGGTGGATAGAATAGCATAGTAGACTACACTTTTCCATTTGGAGGGATCCCACAGGAAAAGCATGTACCGTGCAGTATACTTTTTAACATGGGAGCTTACGGGTGACGTATGCCACTGTATGGAATACGCCATAGGTATTGACTTAATGGATACATCACAGACATTTCAATAGCTTTTCATGACGTATACATTTAACGTACACCATTAAATTCTATGGTGATGGATGCCACTGTTATAGCATCCGTCACAGCCTACATTTAACGTATACATCAGGAGCTTTTCCCGGGGTATACGTTAAACGTAGGCCAAAAGCGTGATGTGCACAGAGCCTAATATAGATTAACGAGAGAAGACAGTTAGTAGTGCTAATATGACAGGAGTAGTAGTCCAGGCTGGCAACTCCTGTGGTGGTTACAGAATGGGAATGGAGTGGGCATGGAAAGGGAAACTCAGTATTAAATCAAGCAGCCAATGTATAAAAAAATAAAACCACTTTACAGAAGGACTAGGTCATCAGTTGTCAGAAAGTGGAAAACCCCTTTAATTATTTGCCCTATTAGTGAATGTTATATGCTAATCTGACTGAGAGGTTTTTCCCCTGTTGAGTCTTTTTTCTCTGGAGGACTCTAACTGTCCATTGAAATCAACTTATTCCCCTTTATTTTATTGAGCGCTGTGTAATTCCTCATTTGCCGTGCAAAGGCACTGCAGGTAAAATTTACAATTCTACTTGTCTCCAGTTAACCACAAGTATAATTGTATATTCTCCCTAGAGCGCCTCTGCAGGGCAGATGAGGAATTACACAGCATTGGGGCCCCAATGATCAGTTAGTCGTAAGAAGACAGGCATTCAGAAAAAGACAACCACAACCCCTTTTATAACAAGCAGAGGGGATATAAAGATGGTATCTTATCTATATAATGAAGTGCAGTACTGTTGATAGGACACCAGATTGCTAGGTATAGTGTCATGGCGCACCAGCAGAACGGGAGCAGGCGCAGGTAAAATAATGAATTTCTTAGTGCATTGCTGAAGATTTGATGAGGCCGCAACGCTCGAGAATGTTCTACTGCTGTCTAAAGCAAAAAAGTTACCCAAGTCTGTTCATAGGCGCACAGCTAAGTGACAAACCAGGCATCTATGATGATAAAGCTGTCTTTTCTGGCTGAAAACGGATTATCATGGCATATATAGATTGTTTTCATATTTGTTACAGGAAAATTAGGCTAATCTTAACCAAAAAACAAAATTCATATTCATAATCTATAAAAGCTTTGACAATAAAACCATCAATATAAATGTTTGAGGAAAGTCTATAAATAATATTGAAACAGTCCATGTAGAGGCTAAGCTTTACAGAGTTATAAATATTATAGGATTAGAAATAAACAGCGCCACTCTTGTCTATAGGCTGTGTCTGGTATTGCAGGTTAAGCCCCATTCAAGTGGATTCTGCAATACCAAGCACAGCCTATTGATAAGAGTGGCGCTGTTTCTGGCAAAAAATTATAAAGCATAAAATGTAGTATTATAACACTGCTTAATCTAGTTAGTCCACTAGAATGGGAAACGACTCTTCAATCTGTGTGTGTGTGTGTGTGGGGGGGGGGGGGTCTTGCTGAGTTGACTGTGCTTTTGTATTACGTCTATATGCTCCAATTAGGCATTCATACAGGGTTTGTCCACTTCAGACAACTCCAAATTAATGTGCTGATTGCTGGGGGAGGGGTATGGGTACAGTTATTTGACTATTCCTTATCATTTTAGGGAACAACTCTGTGGTCAAGCAGTCGCGATACAGGATAATATTACAAGATGCTGTTAATGGGGGTCAGGAGTGTCCGGATACTCTGTTTGAGGACAGAGAATGTGAGGATGCCCCCGTCTGTTTGATGTACAGGTAAATTCTGTTTACTTTTAGCCTCGTACTATTGATCTGGCGATTACCACATTACTGTTTTTTATTGGCCAAAACCTGAAGGAACCATTATAACCTCTCATAATAGAAGTGACCCTTTAAAGTGATGGTCACCTTTTTAACGCCATGTCATTTTAAAGGGTAACTAAATGTTCAGCAAACTTCTGACATGTCATAGTGACATGTCAGAAGTTTTGATTGGTGGAGGTCCGAGCACTGAGACCCCCACCAATCGCTAAAACAAAACAGCTGAAGCGCTCGGGTGATCGCTGAGCCGCTTAGTTTCTGTTCTGCTTTTTGTGGAAAGCCGATGTATCAGAGTACGGGCTCATAGACTTTCTATTGAGTCCGTACACCGCTACATCGATTTCCGGAAAAAGCGGAACAGAAACTAAGTGGCTCAGCGCTTAAACGAGCGCTTCAGCTGTTTTGTTTTAGTGATTGGTGCGGGTCTCAGTGCTCGAACCCCCACCGATCAAAACTACAAGATTATGTGCTGATTGATTTCTTAACGTTTCTTTAGAACTCTGATACAAAGCTCCAAATTTCCTGCACAGACATGAAATTAAATGATACAATTCTTGTTGCCTACAGGCATCACTAGGGGGAGCTTAAGAGCTTACTGCAGACTGTTTAATTATTACATTTATGGGGGGTTTTCAGGACATGGATATTGATAACCTCATTTGGACCGTGAAAACGAGTGCTGATCAACGAGCCAGCTCTTTGATGGGCGATCGTTTACTCCTTTCACAAGGAGCAGTGATTGATTATGTATGGGGACGAGTGCTCGTTACTACAATCGTTCGTCCCCATACATTTCCATTATGTCGGTAGCGCGTCTCCCTGTTTACACAGGGAGATGCGCTGCCGACTACAATAATATTTCTTGCTGCATAAACTAGCAGATAAGTCGATGAATGAGCGTTTGCTCATTCATTGGCTGATCGTTGACCTGTTTACACAACGCAATGATCAGAAACGAGCATTCTTATGAAAGCACGTTTGCCCAATCATAGGCCCATGTAAAAGGGGCTTTCTCCTAGAGATAGGTCATTATAATTAGACCAGTGGGGGTCCAACTGCTGACACCCCTTACGATCTGCTGATTGCTTAAAGTGTAGCTAAACGTTCGACAAAGTTCTGACATGTCATAAGTTTTTATTGGTGGGGGTCCGAGCACGGAGACCCCCACCAATCGCTAGAACGCAGCAGCTGATGCGTTTGTGTGAGCGCTCAGCTACTTCGTGTCTGTTCGGCTTTTTCCGGAAATAAATGTATTGGTGTACGGACTCAATACAAAGTCAAGTGAATGAGACAGAGCTGCAGTACCAGCCACAGCCACTACTGAATGTACAAAGCTGTGTCTGGTAATCAATGAAAAGGCTGCAGTGCACACCAGAGCGCTGCAGCCCCTTCAATTTGCTGATCATTGGGGGTGCCGTGACTCAGACCCTCACCGACGTGTTATTGATGACTAATCCTAAGGTTAGGTCATCAATACACAAGTCCCTGCTAACCACTTTAATGCATAAACAGTAAAATCTTAAGCTCCCTCTAGTGGTGGCTGCAGGCATCCAGAATTTGATCTTTTAACTGCATGTCTATGACCTCTGACCTCTCTAGACATTTTTTTAATAAATTGATCAGCATAGAATTTCGGATTTTTTTATATTAAAAACAAAATAATGTTCAATGGTAGACATTTACTTTACCTCAGCCACAGATTTCCCTTTTCCTTATACTCTTTCCTGCTTCCTTGGTTTGGTCCTACAACCTACTCCTGTGGGGCACTATTTCTTAATAGTATAGGACCCCCCCTATGAAGGGCTAATATTTCACTGTAGAACAAGCATACAAAGCAGCATAAACCTCAGGACGGTATAATGTAATGTAAACATAACCTGCGCTACCTCCTTACTGTTAGTTTTATCCTTTTAGTATTTGTTTCTGGATGATAAAATGAAGGTTAATAACTAAGCAGATCCGGTGTCAATGATTACGATTAACCGTAGAAGATGTTTTCGGAGATTGCAGGAGATTCATTCTCCACTGTATTTAAAAAAGAATTTCAAAGTAAATTTATGTCCGACGCCGACCCGTGTCCCAGTGATATAATTACCGTTATGTTGGCTGCAATGTTGGAGTAATTACGGATAATACCTAAAATAAGAGTTTCCATGTATTAGCGGAGACAATACTGTGACCTGCCGCATCCCGCAGACGTCTATCTGCTCCGGTATTTATTCTGATCTGGGTAAATTAACCTCAACTCAGTTCATTAATAGCTATCAGGCGATTGTTTGACATCAATTAATTATTTCAGCTTTGGTTTATTCAAATTACATAGTGATAGGAACACATAGCAACTGGAGATGAGCGAATCAATCCACTTGATTCACCAATTTTGCAGCCCATAGAATACTAAAGGCGAATCCACTTGATTCGCCAATTGGTCGAATATGAATAAAAGAATTATCATATTCAATGTATCCAATGTCAATATATAATAATGTAGGACAGATAATGCCACGGATAATAAGCAGATAATCTCATTGATACCCATAATTGGCGAGGGATCGGCCCACCCTTAGGCACTTGTATGGCCATTGAACACCATCCTTCCCTTTTCAATGAAGTTTTCAGACCAAGAGTCACGTAAAGTTGGTGGAGACAAAAAAGTACCTTGCCCGTATGGGGTGGGTGGGGAAGAGTGTAGTGGCATGAGCCAGCATTGGGACGGGGGCCTGTAAACTGGAAATGTTAGCATTCAAAATTGCTGGTAGAGCGATTATTGAACTTTAAGACTTTGATTAGTATAGTCTTTCAACTAAGGCTTTCAAGTAAGGCTTAGGAGGAACATTGGTACTAGGCGTGCCCAGGTGAGCCTAGCGACATGCTAAGATGATACCTAGCGATCTAAGGCTTCTGGCAGCTACCGGTGGAGGTCCAGAGCCTAGCGACATGCTAAGATGATACCTAGCAATCTAAGGCTTCTGGCAGCTACCGGTGGAGGTCCACCGGCGGTTCTAGTTGTCTATGTGGGCTTAGTCAAGGGCCTACAAGGCCCTCAGGAAATGCTAAATTTCTAAACAGACGACCCTGATGGAAATTTCCAAGGGTATAAGAACCCCCTTTGAGATGATCAATATTGGGACAATTCCATTTCATCCTAAATCAGAGAAATAAAAAGATGTTAAGGCAGACGTGGCCCGATGTCCGAGGGTGACGGGGTCAAACGTAATGAAAGTGAGTTTTGTTCTGATCTCGATCCCTGAAGCTCTCGGCTTTCTGGATTGATGTAGAAAGATTGGCACCTAAGGAATTATTCTGTATGTTCCAGGAAAAAGGAAACGTATGTTCAGAGACTTGATGTAAAACATCTAAAAGCGAACGTTACGGTTCAATGTGTGCCATGTAATTGTAGGTTCTTATATATCTGTCAGTGAATCTATGAAGATAAATAGCATTTCTGGCCTACAGTTGACGTTGTGTCTGATGCAGTGAGTGCTGTATAATTACCGATAAGTGGAATAATTTGGTAATCGGGAGGATATTAGGATCAGTTCTGGGGGTTGTGAGAAAAAGCATTTGCAGCTCAAACATAAGAGAATATTTCATTGGCAAAATTGTTAACAAGTTCGACAAAGTGTATACGCATATTAGTAAGAGATGGTATATACATAGCGGACGTCTGACTGCCGGGACACCCACTGATCCTCAGAATAAAGACTTTGCCATACCCGGGAACGGCGCTGTGCAGGATCGCTGGGGTTACCGGCGGTCCCAGATTAATGCCCCAGATACTACAAGGGCAAAACCCTACCGATCATAATGTTGTGGTATATAGTAGTGATGGGAATACCTCTTTAAGGAGGAAGCATCACCATTGATTAACATTGGCCATATAGTCAGCAATTGTAACATTTATCAACCAGGGGCGTAACTAGAATTTATAGCACCCTATAGTAAAATCAGAAATATTCCCTGTGCTGGTGGAAGAATCAGCTCCATCCACTATTATCCCTCTGTCTTTGACCTCCGCCTTGTCATATTTTCTCTTCAATCATGACGATACCCCCTATGTCTCATGCAGTCATGTCTTCACTAACATTATCACATGAGTGGACAGGTCACTATCCCTACAAGATCAGCATAATTCTCTCCTGAAATAATATGTGCTGCTGTTACACATTACTTTATTTTCTGTGTCATCCCTTGCCTTCCATAAGATCAGCATACTTCTCTCCTGAAATACTCTGTGCACCGGGGTACCCTGCAACACCCACTTTTAGGCTGTGACCTTAAGCGTGTCTCAATCCCCCTCCTCACATCATAACATTGCCACATGCTTCCCTATTCTCAATAACATCCTCACATCAGTGAACAGTTCACTCCCCCCCTCACCACAAGATCACTAAACCCATCTCCTGAAATACTCTGTGATGCTGGGAATGCTGTAGATTTTACTTTCTAAGCTTACATTTAAATCCTAAACCCCCCTCCTCACATCCTGACAATGCCCTTGTCCCATGCAGCCCCTACTAACACAACAATAATTGGACAAGTCACTGCCTGCAAACAATGTCAACACACTCCTCTCCTGAAGTCTTCTGTGTTGATAGGAGATCCAGCTTCTGATACTACTACTTCTTATATCTAACACTTTGACCTCCCCCTTGTCGTATTCTTCTTACACTACAACGCGCCCCCTTTCACATGCAGCCCTGTCCACAGTAACAATATCATATGAATGGACAGGTCACTGTTCACCTCAAGATCAGCACACTCTTCTTCTGCTGTCATCAATTCTATCATCTGACTGTGAACAGGTTGTGTTAACCCCATCTACTTCACACCTAAGAACATGGAAAGAACATAATAAGATGCTCAAACATTAGTAGTCAAACAGACCTGAAGAATAGCCACAGTCCACACAGAGGATCCGGTACACAGGTGTGAAGATTTTGTGAAATATATGTATTTATTTAGAAGGAATGACGTGAATAGGGTTTAATTAGCTTTCGATCTTCACTTCTACAAAAATCAATTTTCTCCCATGCACGTTCAGCTGGTTTATGCCTCACAATTAAATGGGAATCAGCAGGAATAGATCCATCGATATCATAATAATTGATTTCCCAGTACACAAGGAAATAGGGAGATGGGGGGGGCGTAAGCGCACCTGTTCTCATATCCATGTCTTGTAATGGTTTGCAGGTGGAGCCCTCAGGAGTGGAGTCAGTGCGTCCTTGTGCCGGATTATGTTAGACAGGGCATTGCGGGGGCCACGGAATCATGTGGCCCCGGGATACAATCTAGAGGTAAGTCTTGTCGCTGTAGAAGCCGTAACGTCATGTTGTTTGTCACCCAGTTTTCCCACTTACAGATATGACTGAGAAATGGAGACGAGAACAATGTAAGCACTGGTAATTTCTTAGCCCGGAAGAAATGATCTAGTTGCCCTCAGATATGTTTTTTTTTGTTGTTGCCAGTAATTATCTATAATTTGTGATAATGTAAAATAAATTACTATAAAAATGACACCTGACATCATTAAATCGTGTGGTAATTGCTGCAGGTTCCATATATCCGCACGCAGGCAAAATCATATAATATAGTGTGTGGGGGAGGGGCTGTGTATTCATTCAGTCTTTGTATAAAGTAATTATTGTGACAAGATAGAAAAACTATTTAATAGACCAATCAGATGGAATAAAATAGAGGTACAAGAATTTAGGTGGGACATGGGAACTTGAACCTCCTACAGACCAAAGTGAAGCCAAATTCAGACGTGGCACGTTTGTTGCGGATTTTGAAGATCCGCAGGATGCCTATTATGTTGATTTTTGCCATGGATTTCACCTCTTGCAATGCAATGTAACAAATGCAAATTTTGCTGAGCATTTGCGGAAAGATTTACGCCAGAATGATTTTTTCCCGTAACTAAAATTACCCTAAGGGTACGTTCACACGCCCTATTTTCAGTCGTTTTTCGGCCCAAAAAACTACTGAAAATACAGGGGCTGAATGCCTCCAAACATCTGACTGTTGACTTCAATAGGAAAAACGACGTTCTGTTCCCACCAGGCGGTTTTTACGTGGCCGTTTTTAAAAATGGCGTGTAAAAAATGTCCCATAAAAAGTGCATGCTTGATTGGGTCAATAGAAAAACAGCTCCAAAAACGGCCGTAAAAAAACGCATCAAAAACGCTTGATGCATAAAAAACAGCTGCAAATCAGAGGCTGTTTTCCCTTGAAAACAACTCTGTATTTTACAGCAATTTTTTGTTTGCCGTGTGAACATAGCCTAATAGTCACAGCCACCGTGTCCCCATAATAGTGCCAGCCACAGTGCCCCTAAAATAGGTGCCAGACACAGTGCCCCTATTATAGTGCCAGCCACAGTGCCCCTGAAATAGTATTAGTCACAGTGCCCCTATAATAGTGGCAGTTGCAGTGCCCCTATAATACTGAGTCACAGTTCCCCTATAGTAGTAAGAGCCAAGGTGCCCCTGAAATAGTGACAGCCACAGTGCCCCTATAATAAGTGCCAGTCATAGTGCCCCTGAAAAAGTAATAGTCACAGTGCCCCTATAATAGTAACACACAGTGCCCCTATAATAGTGCCAGTCACAGTGCCCTTATAATAGTGCTATTCACAGTGCCCCTATAATAGTGCCAGACTCAGTGCCCCTAAAATAGTGCCAGACACAGTGCCCTATAATAGTAAGAGCCACAGTGCCCCTTAATTAGTAAGGGTATGTTCACACGGCCTATTTACGGACGTAATTCGGGCGTTTTTGCCCGGAATTACGTCTGAAAATAGCGCCTCAATAGCGCTGACAAACATCTGCCCATTGAAAGCAATGGGCAGACGTTTGTCTGTTCACACGAGGCGTATATTTACGCGCCGCTGTCAAATGACGGCGCGTAAATAGACGCCCGCGTCAAAGAAGTGACCTGTCACTTCTTTGGCCGTAATTGGAGCCGTTATTCATTGACTCCAATGAATAGCAGCGCTAATTACGGCCGTAATTGATGCAGCGTTCAAGCGCCTGCACATGCCGGTATGGCTGAAATTACGGGGATGTTTTCAGGCTGAAACATCCCCGTAATTTCAGCCGTAACGGACGCCCTCGTGTGAACATACCCTAAGAGTTACAGTGCCCCCATAATAGTGCCACTCACAGTGCCCCTCTAATAGTGTCCATCACAGTGCCCCTAAAATAGTGCCAGTCACAGTGCCTCTATTATAGTGCCAGTCACAGTGCCCCTAAAATAGTGCCAGTCACAGTGCCCCTACAATAGTGCCAGTCACAGTGCCCCTACAATAGTGCCAGACACAGTGCCCCTAAAATAGTGTCAAACACAGTGCCCTATAATAGTAAGAGCCACAGTGCCCCTTAAATGGTAAGAGCCACAGTGCGCCTATAATAGTGCCAGTCACAGTGCCCCTATAATAGTGCCAGTCACAGTGCCCCTAAAAGAGTGCCAGACACAGTGCCCATAAAATAGTGCCAGATACAGTGCCCTATAATTGTAAGAGCCACAGTACACCCATAATAGTACCCATCACAGTGCCCCTGTAATAGTGCCCATCACAGTGTCTCTACAATAGTGTCATTCACAGTTCCCCTATAATAGTGCCAGTCACAGTGCTGCAATAGTGCCAGTCACAGTGCCCCTATAATAGTGACAGCCACAGTGACCATACAATATTGACTGCTGTAATGTTTCTATCACCATACAATTTTGACAGGAAACTTTTTCTGACACAAATTTCCGAGGAAATTCTCATTCAAACTTTCACACGGATTTTGGTGTAGATTTTACCCTATACATTACATAATAGAGTATGGGACAGTGCCCCTATAATAAGTACCAGTCATAGTGCCCCTGAAAAAGTAATAGTCACAGTGCCCCTATAATAGTGCCAGTCACAGTGCCCCTATAATAGTAACAGACACAGTGCCCCTATAATAGTGCCAGTCACAGTGCCCTTATGATAGTGCTATTCACAGTGCCCCTATAATAGTGCCAGACACAGTGCCCCTAAAATAGTGCCAGACACAGTGCCCTATAATAGTAAGAGCCACAGTGCCCCTTAAATAGTAAGAGCTGCAGTGCCCCCATAATAGTGCCAGTCAGAGTGCCCCTCTAATAGTGCCCCCATAATAGTGCCAGTCACAGTGCCCCTCTAATAGTGCCCCTAGCCAGTCACAGTGCCCTTATTATAGTGCCAGTCACAGTGCCCCTAAAATAGTGCCAGTCACAATGCCCCTACAATAGTGCCAGACACAGTGCCCCTAAAATAGTGTCAAACACAGTGCCCTATCATAGTAAGAGCCACAGTGCCCCTTAAATGGTAAGAGCCACAGTGCCCCTATAATAGTGCCAGTCACAGTGCCCCTATAATAGTGCCAGTCACAGTGCCCCTAAAATAGTGCCAGTCACAGTGCCCCTATAATAGTGCCAGACACAGTGCCCATAAAATAGTGCTAGATACAGTGCCCTATAATTGTAAGAGCCACAGTACACCCATAATAGTGCCAGTCACAGTGCCCCTATAATAGTGCCCGTCACAGTGTCCCTACAATAGTGTCATTCACAGTGCCCCTATAATAGTGACAGCCACAGTGACCATACAATATTGACTGCTGTAATGTTTCTATCACCATATAATTTTGACAGGAGACTTTTTCTGACACAAATTTCCGAGGAAATTCCCATTCAAACTTTGACACAGATTTTGGTGTAGATTTTACCCTATACATTACATAATAGAGTATGGGACAGTGCCCATATGATAGTGCAAGCAACTGTGCCCTTATAACAGTGCCTGCCCCAGTTGTAATAATTCTACAGTATGTAGGTATTGCAGCCTTCTCCCATGGAGGTGAATCGCTGCTAAATGCGTGTCGAAGATTCACAGTGAGCAAGAAGAAATGAAGGGGAAGCAGCGGCCCCTTCAAAACAGCTGATCAGCGGGGGTCCTGGGAGTCAGACCCGGTCGGTCGGTTCAGCTATGGAGATGATGTATCCATGTGGCCCATAGGAACCAATCAGAATTCAGCTTTCATATCCTACATAGCTCGGGAAAAATGGAAACTGAACTCTGGTTGCTATGGGCAACAAGGCCTCTTCATCGAAGACGGTTTCATCCAATACCCTCCTAGATTACGTAATCATTTACTGTCCTCTTCTTGGAAGACGTCGTAGTGTGAAGTTAATATCTTTTTTCATGTCTCGAGTACGGAGCTCCTTGTCATAGGCCCGAAATAATCTTCTTATAAGGAGATATCATTGTTATTAAGTCTCGGGAAGAAAATATAGACAATTAATTTCATTATACAAATCACATTAAATTTGCCAGTAGAACATTTCAGACGTTGTGTCCTGATAGAGCAAAGTATGCGGGAAAAAGTCAGACCTCATTACCAGGAGGAACAACCTAATTGCATGTATTAGATGTATTTATTGTACTTGTTATAATCTCACGCAAAGTTCCTTTCAAGCTTTGAATTGGTGATAGTTCTATTAACGGACGGTTTTATTACAGCTTCAAATGGCGCGAAGGCTCCATGCTGTGTAATGCACCAAAGTCTTATGTCCTGTTAGGCTGGATTCACATAGGACCGTAGTCCGCAGCGGAGCACAGTCCAGACATGTGGATGAGATTGGAACAAATGCCGCAGAGTATGCCGCGAATTCTCAAATCCGCAGCACGCTCATTCTGTTCTGGATGTTCACTGTGGATTTTTGCCTTTTCAATGTACAGTAAAATCGTGAAGATCCGCAGCCATTCCATCCTGTGTGAATCCAACCTAAGGGTATGTTCACACAGTTTATTTTCGGACGTTTTTCGGGCCGTAAACGAAAAATCGGAAGCAGAACACCTCCAAACATCTGCCCATTGATTTCAATGGGAAAAACGGCGTTCTGTTCCGATGGGCCGTTTTTTTACGTGGCCGTTTTGAAAAACGACCGCGTTAAAAAAACGCCCGTGAAAAAGAAGTGCATATCACTTCTTGAGCCGTTTTTGGGGCCGTTTTTCAATAACTCTATAGAAAAACAGCACCAAAAATGGCCGTAAATAACGCCGCGAAAAATGGTAGTTTGATTAAAAAACGGTTGAAAATCAGGAGCTGTTTTCCCTTGAAATCAGCTCTGTATTTTCAGCCGTTTTTTATTAAGCGTGTGAACATACCCTCAGGGTACAAACACACAGGGCGGATACACTGCGTAAAAGTACACCGCGTATTCGTCCTGGAAACCGCAGGTAATTTCGCCCGAAAAACCGCACCAAATTCTGGTGCAGTTTTTTGGCCAACATGACCGCTGCGGAAATACTGCAGGAATTAAAAAAAAAGTTTATACTTACCACCCCGGTGTTGTCATGGCGATGCATCCCTCTCTTCTGAGCGCCGCCTGGCCTCCTGGAATTGATGTAAACGATAATGTTCCCATTCACTGACAGCAAGCAGCGATCTAAATTAATACACAAATTGTACTAGACAGTTGTAGAACTTTTCATTATACAGTGATTTAAGAGGACCTGTCGTGTACCCAAAAACTTTAAATTGCGATTTTCCCTGGATTCCAGCGCCATTTTTTAATCTCTCATTCCGCTGCAATCAGCCCTGTTCATTTCGGCCATCTATCAAAGCGGCTTAGTTTCGCAACCTGTTGACGCTGGGTGGTGGAGACTGACCCGTTGTTCATTTTTTCATGTATTAGCAAATAAGAGGGCAAAATTAATAGGGCTGATTGCGGGGGAACGGAGATAAAAAAAAATGGCGCTGGAATCGGGGGGTGGGAGGCAGGAATTTAGTTATGGACACAATTTAACATTTTTGAGGACATGACGTAAAACCAGAATTCTTCGGCGCAGTCTCCACCATTGCTGATCCTATGTCATGTTCTAGAAATAAAACCTACATAGAGAACATTACTACCCATGTTGTTTCCTTGCCTCCTGCTGGATTCGCAGCGTTAGTCGTTGTGCAGATCATTTAATATTCACTCAACCACTTCACACCCGCGATTCCTGACATGGAAACTGCATTAACACTCTGCCCCCAAACCTGAGCCCGGGCCGCGGGAAATGCTCGGACTGCTGCATTTATAACATTATTGGCTCGGCTGGCACTCTTTTTTTGACACTTGTGAGAAGACGCTATTACTGCGGGGGAACTTTCACAGCCATTGGTCACACAAGACAATCAGTAAAGTGTAAAAACTTCAGTGGGTGCAGCAAAACATTAGCGCTGAGGTTGTTGTACGGTTCATCCTCATAGACGTCCCCGAGCAATGAACCGGTGCGGTGATGGGTAAGAGGCCGGTCACGTCAGATCACCGCACGCAGCAACACGAAGAGAACAGGCTCATGGAAGTGTAAAGCTTGTGTTTACTGGAAGGTGCCGTTGGGCTCGTCCAGACGTCTATTTGTGATAATTGCAGGATTGTTTTTGGCTTCTTCATCCGGTGAGAAGGTGGTGGATGCAGCTTCAGCTCCCAGTGCCAAAAAGGCATTTTAAATTTGGCTACAAAACATCTCGTCATTCTGCATTTTTGTTTCTTTTCATAATAAGCACAAAAACAAATCTAGAAAAAAAGATAATAAAATATATGACCGATACGATTGTAAGAGTTGTAATATATTATTATTATTAGTATTATTATTATTATTATTATTATTATTATTATTATTATTATTATTATTAGTATTATTTATTATTATTATTATTATTATTAGTATTAGTATTCTTAGTAGTATTAGGGTATGTTCACACGGCTTATTTACGGACGTAATTCGGGCGTTTTACGTCCGAAAATGCGCCTCGATAGCGTTGGCAAACATCTGCCCATTCATTAGAATGGGCTTTACGATGTTCTGTGCACACGGTCATTTTTTTTACGCCCCGCTGTCAAAAGGCGGGGCGTAAAAAAGACGCCTGCGTCAAAGAAGTGCCAGTCACTTCTTCAGACGTAAATGGAGCCGTTTTCCATGGACTCCATGGAAAAACAGCTCCATTTAACGTCCGTAATGGACGCAGCAAAAAGCGCCTCAACATGCCATTACGGGTGAAATTACGGTGCTGTTTTCTACTGAAAACAGCCCCGTAATATCAGCCGTTACGGAGGCTGCCGTGTGAACATACCAGAAGGGTTCATGCCCACAACTTCCGTAAGCCTCTGAGACTTCTGCTGCGGAAAGTGCATGGATTTGTTGCAGATTTTCTTTATTAAATGCACTGGGGAAGAAGAAATCTGCAAACAAATCCAAATGTGGCAGAATTTGCAGCAGATCACCTACGAATCCACAGCAAAATCCGCCAGTCCAGATAGTTTAAAATATGTATACTATGCTCACCTCCCGTGGCAATGCTTCCCTGGACCCCTGTACAACCAGCCTCCCTTCCACTGTACAGAGACCGGCGGGATACATGGGAAACATTGCCCTGGGAGCGCCGGGGGGTGGGGGGGTGAGTGATGTGTTTCTTTTTTTTCAGATACTCGCCGCATGATCTATTGAGGCTTTGTGGCTGGTGATTTCCCTGCAGCTGTCAATGGATTCGTTGTGGAAATTTTGTGCTGCAAATCTGCTACGTGTGAACATAACCTAATACACCTGATATGGGCTCTAAAAAATGGATCAAAAATACAGACCAAATATGCACTGTGTAAAATAGGCCTAAGGGTATGTGCACACGTAGTGTTTTCAGGCGTATTTCGGGGCGTTTACGCCTGGAAAAACGCCTGAAAAAATGGAAGCAGAACGCCTCCAAACACCTGCCCATTGATTAAAAAAACGCCCCCTGAAAAAGAAGTGCATGTCACTTTTGCGCCATTTCTGGAGCCATTTTTCATTGACGCTATAATAAAAACAGCTCCAAAAACGGCTGTAAAAACCGCGAATGGCTTAAAAATTGTCTGAATATCAGGAGCTGTTTTCTCTTGAAAACAGCTCTGTATTTTCAGACGTTTTTGATTTTGTGTGTGCACATACCCTTATTCTAGTGCGCCACTGAGATTTTGCTACAATGTATCAGTGCAGGTAAAAGTCTACAGGCTGTCAGAACATTCTGGGAGTTGTAGTTACACCACAGGTTGGAGACTACTACCCTTATTATATTATATAGAACGGCCTCTCCTATGTATAATATAGTCATAATTACAGAGCGGACTTCACAATCTGAGATCATTTCACATTTTCTTTCATGAAAGCCGGTGCCGGGGTCATTTATGTTTTACAGATTTACAGATCTTTTTCATTGCTCCGTATTATCTAACACTGGAATCACTGCTAATTAGTGCAGTCGGATTACAGCTCCCGCCTGAAAAGTCGCACTTCTCTCATTCACACTCATTATACAGTCATCTTTATGAAGGTTGCACGACCTTGGTTTTTTTTAGGGTGAAATAAATAAAAGTACAGAGGACGACCCACAGGAAAGAAAAAAGCCATGTTATTATTTACTATGACAAATTGCTGCTTGTTAAGAAAATATTAAAGATCACAGACTGTATTAATATTATAAAATGTGCAGCATGGTAATCATTTATATCCACAAAAACATCAGCCTATGACTGCAGTTATGGGCAAGTTTTTAAGTTGGTGTTTTGAAAAAAAAACAAAAAAAAAAACAGCGCCTCCTCATATCCACTGGTTGTGTCTGGTATTGCAGCTCAGCCTCATGTAAGTTATTTTGTACATGAGTTGCAATACCAGACACTGACACACACACACACACACACACGTGTGTATATATATATATATATATATATATATATATATATACACACACACACACACACACACACACACACGTGTATATATATATATATATATATATATATATATACACACACACACGCACACACTTTTGATGTAGCACACACACACACGCACACACGCACACACACACACACACACACACACACTTTTGATGCAGTTATTGGTGCCTCTTTTTGAGCCACAGCCAGAAGTAGATCCAAAAAGAAAGAAAGGTTTGAAGAAAAGACTGCATCTTTTTTCTTTTGTGTCCAATCCTAGCTCAAAAGACTTCATCAAGGCTGCATGTGTGATCCTGGCTTTACGGACTTGCCTCATGGAAGCTCCACTTTCGGCGGAGTACATGGAGTTATTCGAGCCCCCTGTCCCTATGGCTTCCCCTCTTACTTGTTTTAGGGTTCACACAGCCCATAGAAAGGGAAATGGGGCTATCCTGTGCCGGCTGTAACTAAATACCGTGGCCAACGCAGAATTGCCTGTTGCCCCCCTGACCTTGGTATCCAGTAAATGGCTCACGTTCCCCCCTTGCCTTAGCTACACCCCTATTCTGTGCTGGGCCCCATAGTAGCTTCATGTCCTTGTCCATTTCTATCCATCTTCTGAGACACCATCAGATGATGACATCATTGGGCAGACATATCAGATGATGATCAGGGTCTATGGGCTGGGACTCCACTTATCACTAGAACACACTGCTCAGGGGTGATGAGCTAAAATTCCTGCTCCAACTGGCCACATATTTTTCTTTGCAGCACCCCCTGCTGGGGAAACATGGTGT
The DNA here is from genome assembly GCF_050947455.1 of Rhinoderma darwinii. NCBI lineage: Eukaryota > Metazoa > Chordata > Amphibia > Anura > Rhinodermatidae > Rhinoderma > Rhinoderma darwinii. Next base: position 15,461,691 of record NC_134692.1, read on the forward strand.
TACATGCCTTCCATTTAAATGAATGACTGACCATGTCGAATCGGGTCTGCCAGAGCGGCTCTGCACTCGGGCTAAGGCCGCCTTCACACGCAGAAACTTTTTGGCAATTTAAACTGCACCAAAAATGCTTCTAAAAACGCGTTTTTTATGACGTTTTTAGTGCAGTTTTTTTTGCGGTTTTTATCTAGTGTAATTTTGTACATGCATTTTTTTTTTTAGGGTGTTGTTAAAGTCCTATAGAAAAGCCTATGGCAAAAACACCTGAAAAAACGCCATACCCAGAGCATGATGCGTTTGAAAAGAACGGCCACTGACCTTAAAATTGCCTCGTAAACAACACAAACCATGTAGTGCATTTGATATTTTACTATAGACTTTAATGTAACATTTGGCCGCACTAAAAAAAACACATAAAAAACGCAGCAAAAATGCCTTTAAGGCCGGGTACCCACGGGACGTATGCGACCTGGAACCTGCAGGACTTTCTGTCCGTGCGATTTTTCGGACGGAAATTCCTCTGCATAATTAAGCGCACA